>NC_141535.1:173012500-173312500 GCF_021556685.1 Rattus norvegicus
TTTCAAGGCAGTTTCTAGAAATTTATCGAAAGAAATCATTGTAAATATGTAGGAAATTTTATGTACAAGCATTATTGGCAGGAAAACTTCCTAAACGACTCTCCAATAGTAACTAAGTTTTCTTCTAACCAGATTGAGCCTACCACATAGTATGCAAGTTCTTTGGGGCGTTTTCCCTCAGGGGCAGGTAGGACCTGGTATATGATATATTCATAAGAAAACAGGAGGCCTTTTGATGGATTTTAGCATTAGCTATGGGTGTATATGGTCAGGAAAAAACCTCTGAAGAGCAAGCTAAAATGTTAACACCAACGATCTTGAAATACCAGGAGTGCAAGAGATTTTCTTCTTTATAATTTCCTTCCTTCTCCCGACTTTCTATAATTACCATGTGACTGCTTTTATAAGAAGATAATTTTATTCTGGGGAGGTTTTGTGTTTTTGTTGTTGTTTTGTTTTTTGGTTGGCTGTGTGTTTGTTTTGGTTTGGTTGGTTGGTTGTTTTTTTTTAAGTCCCTCTATGATGTAGCCTTGGCTGGCCTGTCACTCACTATGTAGACCAGGCTGGCCTTGTACTCCAGAGATTCACCTTTCTCTGCCTCTGCCTCTACCTCCTAAGTGCTGGGTTTCAAAAGTGTGGTCTGTAGCATGTAATTTTTAAAAACCCGGTGGCGCAGCCCTTGCTATACTCCGAGATCGGCTGCTAACAACAGCTGTCTTACTCTGCCTCCAGTCTCTACTTACTCTACTGTCCAGTCTCGCCCAGCTCCGCCATTTGCCCAGTCTCACCCAGCTCCGCCAAACCACAGCTCTGACACTTTTCCCATGAACTTAGGGAACTATGCTCCCTCTCCGCGGGCCAACCACCCCGTAGCTAGCTCCGCCAAAGTCCGCCCTGGTTGTGCCTTTTCTCCTGCCCACCTGAGTCTCCGCGGATAGAAAACACCAGACAGCGTTAATATTTTTAAACTAGCAAGATAACACAACTGCTGGGCACAAAATCTATTGCCCTAAACGCATCAGCTATCCTATATCAGAATTCCGCTGGTGACTGACGCCACCACTGGTTCTAGTTGCCCCCAGAAATGACAAACGCCCTCCTCTTCCCAAAGCCTAGCCAAAAAGCCCTCTCTCTAGCCCATCCCCTCCTCTTCCTCCTAGGACCCGGAAATCCCACCTTTTCCCCTTCAACTCAGCGATTGGCTTCTGCCATCTTTATTGACACAAGAACCAATTAGGGAAACACCTCCACCTGCGGTGGGCCACCATGCCTGAAATTATTTCACTGATGTTCATTAGCGTTAGTGAGCATGTAAGATGATATCGCTGTACGAAAACCAGTGCTGCAGATCTTCACGATATTAAAAATAGAGTATGATATGATCCAATCATCTCATGCTGGGTGTGTATCCAAAAGGTTTAAAAATAGCATCTCACAGAGATAGGAGTACTCCCACACTGAGAGCAGTATAGTCCCAATTTTCAACAGGATACAGCCAGCAGGTCCAGCATTGCTCCCCATCAGTTGTTCCTCCTCCTCAGGGTAACCTGCTTCCAAACGTGGGTCAATGCAAATAATAAAAGTTCTGCCCAACCGTAGAGGGACTGTCCCAGCACCACACTTCTTTCAGGAGATCAGCTGAAGCCTCTCTGAACACCACCTAGCCTGTTTCCTTTAATCCTGCATATGTCTGGACTCCAAGATCTGATAAACTTCCATCCTGAAGTCTTTGAGTTTGTTTTCCAGAGAACCTAGCCTACCGTGTTTATGAAAGAAAAGTTCTTCCCTTAGTGTCCAATATTTTCTTGCATATTTGACATTTATATTTAATATAATCAGAGCTTCTTATGTAATAGAAAATAGGAATCTCTTGTATTTTCTTATTCCCAATATCTAATTCTAAATAATTCATCATTTCTTCACAGATTTGTGGCATCCAGCTCCTTTATATCAAACCCCTGTGTGTACATGGGTCTGTCTAACGTCGTATTTTGCTCCCTTGGCTTAAAGATTTCAATCGCTTTGTTTTGCTTTCTAAAATTGCCCTGAAATATTTGCCAGATACAATTTATTCTACTGGTTTCACTCCAAACATCTCTCAAAGTTTTATTAGAATTATACTGATCTGTAAATTAATTTTAGAGGAATTAAATAGTTTACATTTAAATCAGCCCATCTGTTAAGCATGATATTTTGCTTTATTTATTTGGCTATTTTCTGATGTCCTTTAATAGAAATAAATCTTGGTAGAGGTGGGCATGCTGGCAATGAAAGCCCAGGTCTTGGGTATGCTTGCCCTCCACTCCAGCTCTGAGCTATCTATCCACCAGCTCCCAGACTTACTCTTTATTAACTTATGGATGTTGTGTGAATTTTATAGACATTAAAATGCCATTTTATTTATTTTTTTTTTTTTGCTTTCTTTTTTACCCCCGACTTTTCTCTTTTAGACAAGCTCTTGCTACGTAGCCTTGGTTGGCCTAGACTGGAACTCACAGAGAGGTTATTGTGCCTCTGTCTCCCAAGGATTAAGTATGTGCCACCATGCCCAGCCATTTTCTAATATAGAGCACTACGCTGATAAGTTATCTGGATGTCCTGATGAACTCTTTTTTAAAATTCTAATTGCTAGTTAAATTTTGAAAGCATCAACAGAACCCTTTCCTCCCAACTTTTAAATCATAGTATGTAGGGGGTTTCCCTAATTGTTTCCCAAATTTTTAGATTGGCTAAACGAAGATGGCAGAAGACAACCGCTGGGAAAAGATATGGAGGGGGGTTTCCCAGGGGTAACAGAGGATTGGGATCGGACCAGGCAGGGAAGTGGATCAGAAGCTGCCGACACATAGAGTTATCTGGTCAGTTTTAAAATGTAAAAGTTTCTAGTGTTTTCCCTTCATGGGGCTAAAGGGAGCTGGGCGAGACAGCTGTTGCTGGCAAGGGCCAGAGACAAAAACCAGAGCAGCTTGGCTAAGCTAGCCCTGGGAGCTGGGTGAGAAGGTTGTCTGCAGCACTGGGGAAGGAGCGAGCAGAGACTGGGAGAGCTGGTGTGGGAACTGAGTGCGACCCGGAGTGGTCATTGGCTGCTTGGTGGAACTTGCTGCAAGAGGCTGAAAGAGCTCTGGTGGCGCTCTCGAGAAGGAGCAAGGGTTGTTTTTTTTTTTTTAATTGCACACAACCATAGTAGATAATTACTTTTTTTTCAGACAACCAATCTTCAACCTATCCTTCCTAGTTTGAAAGAAGTTGTGTCCGGAGGTAGGATCACAGACACCCCTCACTTTTTAAGTAGATGCTGGGCGTCTGAACTTAAGTTCTGATTCTTATGTGGCAAGCACCTTACTGACTCAGGATCTTCCCAACTGCAGCAAGCCATTCTGAAAGAACTAGCCAACAAAGCAGGGACACCACTTTGAAAGGTCAATGCCCCTGTGACCTAATGTCCTCCCAGTAGTGTCTAGGTCTAAATGGTTCTGTCACCCCCGATACTATACCACCAAAGACCAATCCTCTAACACATGATCTTACCCTAAGCATGGTGAAATGACCTTGAAGATACAAGCCTTTTCAAATTGAACCTTGGCTCTAGGTAGGATGAATTAAATATTGAGTAAGTAAATAATTCCACTGACTACCCACTTGATTTCAAGCCAAGTTTGATACTATTTATGTAGCCCAAAAATACCATAAATATTCAATTATAAAAGTCCCAGGTTGGTTTTTACTTCTAGATTCCCAGCAGGAATAAATTGTTAAAGAAAATGTTTAATCCAGGATTTAAGAAATTGCCACAGAGACATAATCAAAGAAGAATATTGTAACTTCTCTTTTGATCTCTTTTAAATTCTAGGTACTTTAGTAATTTTTTATTAATAAATATTTTTAAATTTTACCTTTTGTTATTGTTGCTTTTTCTAAAAGAATATAATTTATGCAAACCTAATTTTTTGGAAATTTTTGAGGTGCCTTTTGTGACCCTAAAGGTCACATAAAGATCGATACAAATGTTCCCTGAGTACTCTATCAAGTGGGTATTTGGGTTTTAGGCAAAATGAGATGCCCTAAAAGACAGAAGGCAAAGCTCATTGAAAATTAATATGTATACGTGTATGGGTATATGTATATAGGTATATGTGTATATGTATATATGTGTATGTATGTATGTATGTGTATATATATGTATAGACATGGTCTATTATGTGTTTTGATTACTTATTTCAATTCTACCTTAATAAGCATTTGTAAAGATATCTTCTTAGATTTACTATTTGGATTTTTTTTTCAAAACATTATCTCCATTCCTCTACACTCTTATGTAGTCTGTTTTGAATGTGTATTGTTTAGGTCAGAACTCCTCACTTCTGGATGGCATGTGCTGTAGACATTGTTCTATTGCTGCGAAGAATCTCCATGACCAGGGCAACTATTACAAGAGAAAGCACTTAATCAGGGGAGCTTGCTTACAGTGTCAAAGGTTTAGTCTATTAACATTATAGCAGGGAGGATGGCAACATGCAGGCAGTTGCTGCCGTCACATCTGAGAGCTACAGCCTGATCTGTAGGCAGAGGGCGAGGGTAAGGGAGATTTGGTGTGGCATGGTTTTTTGAAACCTCAAAGGTCACCCCCAGTGAAATATTTCCTCCAACAAGACCACACCTACTCCAACAAGGCCACACCTACTCCAGCAAGGCCACACCTACTCCAACAAGGCCACACCCACTTTAACAAAACCACATCTACTCCAACAAGGCCACACCTACTTTAACAAGGCTACACCTACTCCAATAAGGCCATACCTACTCCAACAAGGCCACACCTACTTTAACAAGGCCATACCTACTCCAACAAGGCCACACCTACTCTAACAAGGCCATACCTACTCCAACAAGGCCACACCCACTTTAACAAGACCACACCTACTCCAACAAGGCCACACCTACTCTAACAAGGCCATACCTACTCCAATAAGGCCGCAGCTGTATGAGCATATGGGGCCATTCTTATTCAAGCCACTATAGGCTTAGATTTTTTTCAAGGCCTATTTTATTTAGGGTTCTAGAATGCTTCAATCTCTCTTCTAGCCCACCAATGAGAGGTAGAAAAGAAAGGTTTGTAGGACAAGGGGGTTGTGGACAAGGGGATTAAAGGACTACTTTAAAAGTAGTTATTTGGGGCGATTCCAATCTTCATTGTCAGGATATCAGCGCTCCATTCCAGTAACAAACACCAAGCAAGATTCAGTATCATGGGTTCAATCCAGCAGAAACCACAAGGTTCCGCCAAATTGTCAAGAGTCAGCAGAAGCGACAAGAATCAGCCAGAATACCATAAGTTCTTTGGCACATTTCTTTCTACAAAAAAAAAAAAAAAAAAAAAAAAAGAAGCGAAAACCAGCAAAGCGTTGCATTGCCAGCAAAATCCAGAGAAGTGTTGTAGAGTGTAGCAATGCAAGAGCATCCTTTCACTGTCTGTGGGTTCTACTTACAACTCTTCTCAAGCATCACACTCTCTCTCAGGCATCTGCTCCAGCAAAACACCACATGCCCTCTCACTTGTCTGATTCAGCAAAACATTGTCTTACAAGACAGTTTCCAGGAAAACATCACATGACACAACTGAGTTTCCAAAGAAACCAGAAATTTCCACTTCAAACCACTACAACATATATGTGTATATATGTATATGTGTATATGTATATGTATATGTACATATGTATAGACATGGTCTATCATGTGACTGCTGACACTCACTATGTAGATTAGGTTGGCCTAATGGAGATCCTACACAGCTTCCTGAGTCACCGGTGGGATTAAAGTCACCATCCCCAACTCACCAATGGTTTTTTACTATTATGAAATCACCTACTTTATAGAGAACCATCTTATAAATAGTATCAGATCCAAATAGTTGGTATCAGATCAGAAGGTTTGATATCTAGAGGAGCTGGTGTTGAGATAGTCTTGCAGAAGCTGGCCTTTTTCATTTATTCAGGACTTGATTAGATGATGTCTGCCCACATTAGGGAGATCTTCTCCACTCAGAGCTTGCTAATTTGTGTTGATCTCACCTAAAATCTACTCTATGGTGGTTGGTTTTAATTGTCAACTTGCTCTAATTTGGAATTATGTGGGAAGAGAACTTCAGTTTGGAATTGTCATGATCATGTTGACCTGTGGCCAGGTCTTCAGGAGAGTGTCTTGATTTTGTTAACTGAAGCAGAAGGACCCTCTCATGTAGACAGTTCTTGGGTTTGGGTCCTGGTCTCTATTTGTCTAGAAAGGGAAAGGGGCTGAGCACAAGAAGGTATGCAGCCTTCATCCATTGCTGTTCTTAACTGTGGCTGTGACGAGCTGCTTCAAGTTCCTGACACCTTAATTTCCATTGTGCTAGACTGGAACCTGGAACTGTGGGCCAAGTGTTCTCCTAGGTGTTACTTCTGCTGTGGGACAGAACAGTAACAATTTTATCACAGCAACAATAATAACACTGCACCCCAAGTTCATTCTTAAAATTAATTTCTTCATTCTTTTCTCAGTTAAGTACCTAATGTGTGTGTGTGTGTGTGTGTGTGTGTGTGTGTGTGTGTGTGTGTGTGTGTGACTAGGCTTTGAGTCCAGGCCCTACTCATACTAGGCAAGCATTCTACACCACACTGTATTCCCAAGCAGCTTGTTTGTTTGAGACATCATTTTATTGATTTGTCTAGACTGGTCTTGAACTCATTTTTTTAATTAAGGGAGACCTTGAACTTTGACCCCCACCTCAGCCTTCCGAGGATCGGGATTGCAAGCCTTTACCATGAGGTCCAGCTTGGGATTTTCTATTATTCTATTCCTTTATCTTTTATTTCTTTCACGTGGCTAGATTTAATTCTTAAAAGTACATTCTGAGGTTCTCATTCCTGTGATTTATAAACTCAGTCTACTTACATTTACTACTATAATTTCTGCCTTGTTGAAGTACATTTATCATTTTCAAATTTTATTTTTGCTATACTTTTCTTTGTTTCCTGATGTTTGACAGACCAAATTTCCCTCTCTTTGTTTGAAACATGTATTTTATTTCTATTCTTCAGGTCAAGATTGATCCCAATTTGCCCTTCCAGTGTCTAAGATAAAGCAGACCCTCCTCCCTGCAAGCTCCTCCTTCCTGTCCTGTATCTAATTCCAGACTGTTATGGAGTGCTTCTTTTTTGCTCACCCACTATTGTTTTAGAAAGGAAGTTATTCGTAATTCACCATCTCATCTGCAAACAGGAGTCTCCCTTTAATGTATAAAAGTTCCAAGTAAGTACACTTATATAAACGCACTCATGCTTTACGAATAAGGAGTGTGCCTCTGTGTGTGTGTGTGTGTGTGTGTGTGTGTGTGTGTGTGTGTGTGTGTATGCCAATTTATTCTTTTTTCTTTACCCATTCTTTTCGTTCTGTTTTCTCATATTTTATACATGTGACAAGAACCGGCTATGTTCAAATATTGAACTGACCTTCAGAAAGCCATGCAAATAAACAGAAAACTACCTTTGCCAACATGATCCGGTAAGGAAAACAAAGTATCTACCTTCATTTAATCACTTCATGCAAAAAGTGAAGTAAATTTTAGTTATAAGGAAATTTTAAAGGGGACGTTAGCTAGGGGCAAATCCAGGAAGGCCTGATAGGATGTTATTTAACCATGACTTTGATAGGATTAAGTAGCTTTTTTGTTGTGTTGGGGTTTTTTGGGTTTTTTTGGGGGGGGTTGGTGTTGTTTTTTGTATTTTTGTTTGTTTGTTTCTTGGGGTTTTTTGTTTGTTTGTTTTTTGTTTTTTGGTTCTTGGGGCTTTTTGGTTGGTTGGTTGATTGGTTGGTTGGTTGGTTGGTTGGTTGGTTTTGCTTTTGCTTTTGAGATAAGGTCTTTGTACATCATTCTAGCTGTCCTGGAACTCACTATGTAGACCAGGCTGGCCTTGCCTCTGGGATTAAAGGCATTCACTACCATGCCCAACATAACTAGCTTTTAACAGGTCAAGATTAGTAAAGAAGAACTGGCAAGATAGCTCAGCTGTAAAAGTACCAGCCATGCTTGTGACCTGATGACCTGGTTTCCTTCCCTGGAACAAACTCATACATACACGCACACGCGCGCACACACACACACGCACGCACGCACGCACGCACGCCCGCTAAAAATAATAACTCAAATCTTAAAAAAAGAAAACATTTCTTTTGCACACCTTTAATCCCAGCACACAAGAGGCAGAAGCAAACAGATCTCTGTGAGTTCAAGGCCACCCTAGCCTACAATGTAAATTACAGGATAGCCAGGGTTATACTGTAAAACCCTATCTTGCAAAACGAATGAAAGAAAAAAGAAAACATTTCCTATGGAAAAGTTGTATCAACAGTGATGACAAATTTGGTAGCGTGATAATTTCAAAGCCTGTGCCCCTCTTTCTCTCTGCAGAGTCTATGAATCTTTAGTTCATTATCTCAGATGATGTCTTTAAGACCTTTATTCAGTGAACTGGAGGATGTAATCTCCACAGAAAAAGAAAAACTCGGATGCCTTAAATTAACACACAGATCTGTCTTTGCCCTGATCATCATCTGCCCTTATCATAAAAAGGTTTAAGTTAGTCCAACTCAATTTTCTCATTGGAAAGCCACACAGACTTGCACATTTCCTACTGACTGAATAATGATTGGGGCTAATTGAATTATCTTTCTAAGTGTTCAGGATGAATCTATTATCCTAAAATACCAAGGCAGATGATTTCCCTCTTCTACACAAAAGCGCCCTGTGCTTGCACTTTCCTGGGGTGCTTTGTTCCTTTGGCCGTGACACTCCTGGTTGTCTGGTTCCTGGCTCTCTCTTAGCTCCTCCTGATGAGTCCAATTTTTTTTTTCTTTAAGCATTTTCTCTCAGGATTTTATGATATCTGAGATTTGCTTTTCTTTTTCAGACAAAGCCTTGCTATGTTGCCCAGGCAGCTATCTTGGTCTCAAGTAATCCTTCTGCCCTGGCCGGTGAAATAGCTGGTGCCTCAGGCCTATGCCACCTGCTTAGCTCTTTTGTTTGGTTTGCCTTCCCTCTTCACAGGATGTAATGGTCAGTGATAACCTCTAGGGAGCCAACCCCTGCTTTTGTTCCTTGCTTTATCTACTGTCACAATCCTAAGAATGCTTACTAGGCTTCTTTAAATGTGTCCCAGACCCAGCCTTCTTTGTATCTTGCTACACTATCACATTTTCAACTCAGACATTTAGAAAACCTACATCCAGTTTCAAGAGGTCTCCCTCCAAAAGGCAGAGAGAAGTTAAAGTAAGCAACTATGTATAGCTTTTGAAAGAGAAATTTCAACAGAAAATTTTAACCACAGTGAATTGATTGCTCGTAAGATAAATAGGCATGAATAATTTAAGTTCATGGGGCTATCCTAATAAAACTGGCTTCTTATGTCATTAGGCTTTGGTACCTCACCAATTCCCATTCCCATAATTCATAGCCTCATCTAAAGTTTGGAAAGGTGGGCCCACTAGGAGAGTCACTGTTGTTTAAAACAGAATATAAATCAATTGAACCCATACACAGGGTTATGGTGACTCATTAAAGCAAATCTATATACCAACACTGGGAATCACCCACTAGGGACTTTTTACTCATCTGAAAAACAACTGTGAAGCTGACACTTGTTCGAATGGCAATGTGTGCAAACCAAGCACTCATCTGTCAAACAACAGAGTGGAGGTGATGAAAAGTCCAGCGTAAGAAGTAACAGAGGGTACCTGAGACAAACTGGCTTTGCTATTAAAGCTGAGAATACAATGTGTGTACCCATTGTCTAAAATGCTTGGGACACAGAGTAATTTTGAATTTTCTTCAAGTCTGGGAAGTGTGTGTGTTAAAAAAAAAAAGATACAGAAATATAACTTGGGATTAGGATCTAAATCTCAACAGGAAATTCATTTATGGTTGTTACAATTCTAACATGTTAATATGGAGGTAAAATATTTTTAGTGCTGCTGTCTTGACTACAGGTCATGTGTGGAGTTTTCCACCTGTAGTATATGAGCGCTCAATAGTTTTAGAGTGGTATAGCTTATACGAGGGATGCTCAAACTGTACGGGGCTCACAAAGCAGCATCCTCTCCTCTACCCAGAGCAGCATCAGCACCACCTCACTGCCTCTGAACTACTTAGAACAGACCATGAGAAACCTTGGGGATAAAGCCCTTGTGGATTTTAACAAGACTACCAGGTGACTCTGATGTTTAGCAAAGTTTGAGAAACACTGATGTAAAATCTAAGGAGGAAATACTTTAAGGGTACCTCTTGGTGCAGGCCTGTAATCCCAGCTACTCATGAGGCTGAGGCAGGAGAATCACAAGTTTGATACCCACCAGGACACATATTAAGTCCAAGGCCAGCATGAGAAATTTAGGGACAGCAATCTCAAGATAAAAAGAGGATTGGCATTTAGCCTCATTGGGGCCAACATACATAGGCCTCTAAATTCATCCCAAGGACAAAAGAAAGACAGGAAGGGAAGGAAAGGAAAGAAGAGAAGAGAAGGAAGGAGGGACAGGGAGGGGGAAGATGAAAGCCACCATTTCTTCATATACAGTTTCTAGGGTTTTTTTTTAGCTCTAAATAAACACAGGATTTGTCACCTATATGTTTATAAAGTGAAAATTACAAAGTACAAGAAAAGTGTGTATGGTGTCCTGTTACCTATCGGCTTTGTTTTTAGATCTCAGTCATCAGGGCTCAGCCCAGATGTGCAAAGCCATAACATTTCTTCTTCCTGCCTTCAGCACCACGGTGGCCTCTCATCTGCCCTCTCTCTTCTCTGCCCTCTCGCCCCACAGTCTTCAGCATGGAATCTGTTTCTAATTGTCTTTCTGAGAATTTGGGAAATTGTAATTTTCGATCAAAGATATTTTCAAAGCTAAGTAGCTTGAGACATAAGAGGTTTCGTCTATAACCTGGGCATTCCACTCTAAAGAATGGAGAGTTGCTTTTGTAAAGTCTAGGCTAGTTCACAGTTCTTGGCCACATTTTATGTGCCAATAGTTTCTCTGTTTAATGTATCTCATGAAGTCAAAAGATGTCATTAGGATAAGATACTTAATGTTATTTATCAAAGGGGTATGTGATAGAGTTACAAAAACGATGCTAAAGGTAGGTAGTAATCTGAGAGTTCTTCAAACATCCATAAATCCTTAAAGTCAGGTTTCCCCCCATCATTTGAACATAGGAGAAGCAGCATATTAGAGACATATTGGAATGCATGCTTCCTTCCCCCACATCTGCAAACCAAGTTTGTTTATCATCATCATCATCATCATCATCATCATCATCATCATCATCTTCTTCTTCTTCTTCATCTTCTTCATCATCTTCATCATCATCATCTTCTTCATCATCATCATCATCTTCATCATCATCATCATTTACTTTACATCCTGACCACAGTTTCCCCTTTCTTCTCTCCCCCCAGTCCCCCACCCTCTCCAGTTCCACTCTCTCCTCCATTTCTCTTCAGAAAGGGATGCCTCTCATAGACATCAACCAGCTCTGTGGTATCAGAGTGCAGTAAGACTAGGAGGACATCCTCTTCCTTTGAGTCTAGACAAGGCAACCCAGTAGGAGGAGGGTCCCGAAGGCAGGCAACAGAGTCAGAGACAGCCCCTCTCCTGCTGTTAGGAGTCTCACTTGAAGACCAAGCTGCATAGCCACGTTTTATAAGACCAGCAGCCTCTGTGATCATTGCAGAGTGAGCTGCTGCTCAGGTGTGCGATGACGGAAGTCCCCACACAGTAATTCTCAGCACGGATTGCACCTTAGAATCCTCTGACTAGCTTTTAAAAAAAAGACCTGATGCCCCAGCTGACCTCCAGAAAAATTATATAAAAAATATTGGACAGTGGAAAGGAGATATTCATGTTTTCTGAGACTTTCTGGGTAATTTCAGGGCATCCAAGGTTTAAGAGCTCCCGTTTATTGTGGATCACACTTAGAAGAGTTAACATAAGGAGTCTGAGGGTATGAACGAGGCATTGTTTATTTTTGGTTACTATATCCCTACCTTGCAATCATGCTAATGTCATTCATCTATTTTATTCCCCTCCTAGTCCACCCTCAGACCGCTCAGCACATCCCATACCTCCTCCCCACTCCCACCCCCCACCCCCGTCTCCACGAGGATGTCCCCACCCCACCCACCCCACCAGACCTCTAAACTTCCTGGGGCCTCCAGTCTCTTGAGGGTTAGGTGCATCTTCTCTAACTGAACCCAGACCTGAGAATCCTCTGCTTGTTTTGGGGGCCCCATCTCAGCTGGTGTACACTGCCTGGTTGGTGATCCAGACGTCTGAGAGACCTTGGGGGTCCAGGTAATTGAGACTACTGGTCCTCCTACAGGGTTGCCCTCCTCCTCAGCTTCCTCCAGCTTTTCCCTAATTCATCCACAGGGGTCAGCAGTTTCTGTTCATTGGCTGGGTGCACGCATCTGCATCTGACTCTTTCAGCTGCTTGTTGAGTCTTTTGGAGAACAGTCATGGTAGGTCCCTTTTTGTGAGCACCCTTTAGCTTCAGTAATGGTGTCAGGTTTTGGGGCCTCTCCTTGAGCTGGATCCCTTTTGGGCCTGTTGCTGGACCTTCTTTTCCTCAGGCTCTTCTCCATTTCCATCCCTGCATTTCCTTCAGACAGGAAGAATTATGGGTTAGAGTTTTGACTGTGGGATAGCAATTCCATCCCTCACTTGATGTCCTGTCTTTCTGCTGGAGGTGGGCCAACAAGTTCCCTCTCCCCACTGCAGGACCTTTCATCTAGGGTCCCCCCCTTTGAGTCCTGAGAGTCTCTCACTTCCCAGGTCTCTAGTACATTCTGGAGGGTCCCCCCACTCCTACCTCCTGAGGTCACCTGTTTCCATTCTTTCTGCCAGCCCTCAGGGCTTCAGTCCTTTCTCCCACCCAATACCATATCATGTTCTCCCACCCCCACCCCTACTTCTTTCCTTCCCCACTCCCTCCCTCTCTCCCTCCCCCTTGTGGTTGCTTTCTTCTCCCTCCCAAGTGGGACTGAGGCGTCCTCACTTGGGCCCTTCAGTTTGTTGACCTTTTTGAGTTCTGTGGACTGTATCTTGGGTATTCTGTACTTTGGGGGAGGACTAATATCAACTAATTAGTGGGAGTATAGTGTGCATGTCCTTTTGGGTCTGAGTAACCTCACTCAGGATGATATTTTCTAGTTCCATCCATTTGCCTGCAAAACTCAGGATGTCCTCATTCTTAATAGCTGAGTAGTATTCCACTGTGTAAATGAACCACGTTTTCTGTATCCATTCTTCTACCTGGGACATCTGGGTTGTTTCCAGCTTCTGGCTATCACAAATAAGGCTGCTATGAACATAGTGGAACCCGTGCCCCTGTGGCATGGTGGGGCATCGTTTGGATATATTCCCAAGAGTGGTATTTCTGGGTCTTTAGGTAGGTGTATTTCCAATTTTCTTAGGAACCTCCAAATCGATTTCCAGAGTGGTTGTATCAGTTTGCAATCCCACCAGCAATGGAGGAGTGTTCCTCTTTTTCCACATTCTCACCAACATGTGTTGTCACCTGAAGTTTTGATCTTAGCCATTCTGACTAGTATAAGGTAGAAACTCAGGGTTGTTCGGATTTGCATTTCTCTGATCACTAAGGATTTTGAACATTTCTTTAGGTGCTTCTCTGCCATTCAGGATTCCTCTGTTGTGAAGACTTTAGTTCTTATTCCATTTTTTTTTTGATTGGGTAGTTTAGATTTTTTTTTTTTTTTTTTTGGTGGTTAGCTTCTTGAGTTCTTTATATATTTTGGATCTTAGTCCTCTATCAGATGTGGGGTTGATGAAGATTTTTTTCCCAATCTGTGGGTTGCTGATTTGTCTTTTTTTATTTTGTAATTATATTTATGTACAGAAAACTTAGTGTACATTAACCCAGTTTAGTGGAGCGCCCTTTGGCCTTTGCCTTTTCCAGCTTGGCAATGAGAGCCACAGACTTAGGACTCAGAATGTTGCAGATCTCATCATATCTGTCATTATAATTGATTCTAATAGCTTCCACCAGCTTAGCCAGAGCACCCTTGTCTTCCGAGTTCACCTGTGTGAAGGCAACAGTGGTGCACATCTTCCTGTGGACCAGGCGCTCCAGCCTGGCCTTTCCCTTGATGATGCAGTGGGGCACCCCCATCTTTTGACAAAGGGCAGGCAGGAAAACCACCAGCTCAGTAGGGTCTACATCATGGGCAATCACCACCAGCTGAGCCTTCTTGTTCTCCACCAAGGTGGTGACTGTGTTGACCGCTGCTTGGAGGACAGGCTGTCTCTCAGTTGGGACGTCCCCTTTGCACGCAGCTTTCTTCTCAGTATGGGCCAGGAGCCTTTGCTTCTTCTCCTGCTTTGTCTCTGGCCTGTACTTGTGGGCAAGCTTAAGCAGCTGAGTCACTGTTTGCCTGTCCAGGGCCTGGGTGAACTGGTTAATGGCAGGAGGTACTATGAGCCGCTTATAGAGGATGGCTCTTCGCCGCTGCAGCCTGATGTAGTGGGGCCATTTGACAAAGTGCGTGAGATCTCTTTTGGGTTGGGTGTCCTGCCCAATGCCAAAGTTCTTGGGCCTTTTCTCAAAGGATTGACCACCTTCTTGGCCGCCTGTTTCTTGACGATGGCAGGGGACGGGATCACCTTCTTCCCCTTGGCCTTCTTTCTTATGGGCATCTTGCTCAGCTGGAGGAGAGAGAGCCGATTTGTCTTATTGACTATGTCATTTCCATTCTTTTTTTTTTTTTGGTTCTTTTTTTCGGAGCTGGGGATCGAACCCAGGGCCTTGCGCTTCCTAGGCAAGCGCTCTACCACTGAGCTAAATCCCCAACCCCGTCATTTCCATTCTTACTTGTCCCAAAGATCTCCCGTTGAAAATACAAGTAACGTTAAAAGTACTAGACTTAAATTTAAACATATTAAAATTTCAGTCCCTTTAAAGTAGCCACTCTCTTTTTAAAAAACCTATAATCTTTTAAAACTCAAAGTCTCTCAACCGTGGGCTCCAGTAAAATTATCAAATTAAATACTTTTATACCGCAAGAGAGAGGAACCAGGGTGCAGTCATAATCAAATCAAAGCGAAACCAAACTTCCTGGGCTCCTCCAAAGGGCTCAGGTCACTTCTCTGGCTCTGTCCTCTGTAGCACACACAGCTTGTCTCTTATGCTCCGGCATGCTCTATCCCACTGCTGCTGCTGTCCCTGGTGGTCATCCCATGGTACTGGCATCTGCTGCAACTGGGCTGCACTCTCACTAATAGCTTTTCATAGCTTCCCTTCGTGGTGCCAAGCCTCGACTCCTACAATCCTGGGTCTCCAGCTGTCCCAGAGGCTGTACCTTCACAAATGGCCTCTGCTGGCTTCTCACAGTGCTAAGCCTCAGCTGCTCTCTATGACCCTGTCACTCGTCCTAATCAGTACCACCTGAGTGACTTTTACACTACCAAGTTCAGCTGCAAGCACAAGGTACAAACTTGGTTTTCTCTGGAATGCAACTTCTATGTGCTGACTCTGAGGAAACACTTCCAAGAAAATTTACACCTCAGTGATGCTGGTCCCTTCTTAATCACTACTAATTTCTCACCTCCAACTGACTAGCACTGAGTATCCAAGCAAAGCAAAGGTTTCACTTTAGTAGTTCTGGTATCTATCTTGTTAGTCACAGCTGATGCTTCAGCCGCAGCTAACCAGAACCACAGAGTCTTAATTCAAAATAACAAATGGTCCCCGTAGAGTCTTTAAACTTTTCTCCGAAACTTCACAAGTCAGGTATCCACAGTCCATATTGCCCACAACAGTCCTATCTTCCAACCTCCTACAAAAGCTCACCAAGCATTGAACACTCAATGGCTTTTCTAGCCCAAAGTTCCAAAGTCCTTCCAGAATCCTCCCCAAAACACGCCTGTCACAGCAATACCCCACTCCTGGTACCAACTTGTCATAGTGAGAGTTTCTATTGCTGTGATGAACAACATGGCCAAACAGCAAGTTGGGAAGGAGAGGGTTTATCTTGCTTACCCTTCCACACCACTCTTCATTATCCAAAGAAGTCAGGACGGGAACAGAAATCAGGCAGGAACCTGGAGGCAGGAGCTGATGCAGAAGCCTTATAAGAGTGCTGCCTACTGGCTTGCTCCCCATGGCTTCTTCAGCCTACTTTCTTGTAGAACCCAGGACCGAATGGCACCCC
Organism: Rattus norvegicus; assembly: GCF_021556685.1. NCBI lineage: Eukaryota > Metazoa > Chordata > Mammalia > Rodentia > Muridae > Rattus > Rattus norvegicus. Next base: position 173,028,754 of record NC_141535.1, read on the forward strand.
CCAAACTGGGCTGGGCCCTCCCTGATCAGTCACTAATTAAGAAAATGCCCTGCAGCTGGACCTTATGGAGGTGTTTTCTCATTTGAGGTTCCCTCTTCTCAGATAACTCTAGCTTTTTCAAGTTGACAATAGATTAGCCAGCACAGCGCCTAAGGCCATGAAGCCAAGCACAGGAGGTGGGGCCAGTTTACAATACAACCATAAGGCCCACTGACCCACTTCCTCCTCCAGGGTTCCGCTTCCTAAAGGATTCACAGCCCTCTAAAATAGTGCTGTCAGCTGAAGCCCAAGTATTCAAACAAAGAAGCCCACGAAGAACATTTAACACTCAGACCAGACTACTTTTTAAGTTGCTTTTGTACCAGCAACCAACAACTAATGCAAGAGCGCACACAAAAGAGGACTCGACTCTTAAAACAAGTCTACTCATCATAGTGAAGCCACTGGCAACCAAAGTCAGAGCTTCACATATACCAGACAATCACTACCATTGAGCTACCACCTAGACCAAACCATTTTAAAGGATACATTCAAAGGATAACACATATAATGCAGAATTCTACAAGGTGTGTCTATATACAAGACTGAAGGATGCATTCAGATGACACCATATAATACAGAATTCTACAAGGTGTCTATACATAAAATTTAAAGCAGAATGCTTTTTCGTGTTAGTGTCACTGTAGCCCACCCTGGATGGTCTTAAATTTATTATGAAAACCAGGTTGTCCTTAAACTCTCAGCTGTCTTGCCAGTACCTGGGAAGTAGAGGTACGATCAGGAAGTCCTAGGTCATTGTCAGCTGCATAGCAAGTCTGAGGCCAGCCTGGATTACAAGAAACATTTCTAAAAAGAAAAAATAATTCCTATGTTTGCAAATTTATGTGTGCTTAAACTTAAAAGTATTCATATATATGTATTGTGTGCTTATATATATATATGTACATATATGTACATGTACATAAACTGTGCTTGTGTATACATGTACATACACATACATACAAGTGTATATATGTCAAAGTTTTCCCTTTGCTAACAGCAGTAATTCCCTATTTTTTTCTCACCACAGGCACACTAGGCAAATGGGCAAAGTTATCCAACATTAAAGGGGAAGAGCTGGAGCCTTTGGTCATCCTCTAACTCCAGGTACTTGTCAAAAAGGCTCAAAGTGTCAACCTCTTGGCACTTGGTCAATCCATTCACAGACCTCTACTGGGTCACCTCTGCTGGCATTCTTCAGCCTAATTTGTAAATCAAGTCCAACTCTGTCTTCTTAGGTTCCTTCAATTTCATACAATTGAAATGCTACAGAAACCAGGTTATCTATTTTTTAAAAAAATGTATTGACACCCGTCTAGGTAACTGGCCACAGGCAATGAGGCCTTGAGGGATCCAAATGATCTTCTTGACTTGTTCCCTCTCAGTTGACTGCATACCAGTGGCTGCCAGCTCCACTTTGCAGCAGTGCTTCAAGTTAATGATTTCCAATCATGAGCAAATCTGCATTTCGAAGGTTCAGTGTCTCGAATGTGAACATTTTTGTATGTGCCTCCAGACATGGGAGAGTTTCTCTTGGGAAATGCTTTTCTACAGAAAACCCATCCTTGGTTCTCAAACTTTAGTGCATCCAGAAATCACCTGAGATCTTGTTAAAATGTAGTTTCTGGTTCTCTAAGTTTGGGGTGAGCCTACCTTTTGAATTTCTAACAAGTTCCCAGATGTCACTGAGGATGCTGGTCCAAGGATCACATTTTCAGTACCAAGACAGAATTCGGAAATATGTAGGAGTAATTTTCATTGTCACCGGAGCTGGGAACACACCTGGAAGTTAATGATGGGGAACAGGGTTGTTAAACCTTCTGCAGTATACACAAGTTTTCTACATAATGGAAAAGGAACCATGTGAAATATCAACAGTTCCTTCTTTCAAGAGCAGTGTCCACATGCCTGGTGGCATCCAAGAATGTGAGGATACCATGAAGTAAAGGGTAGAGGACCCATGCAGAGACATATCAACAAAAAGAAAAAATACTGCTGTTGACACAAAGGGAGCTGGCAAGGCACGGGGCATACCCTGTGTGGTGGTTTGAATAAAGATGACCCCCATAGGTCCATAGGAAGTGGTACTATTAGAAGTTGTGGCCTTGTTGGAAGAAGTGTGTCGGTAAGGGGTGGGCTTTGAGGTTTCAGAATCTCAAGTATGGCCCATGTCAAATCACTGTCAATTCGTGCTGCCTGTGGATCCAGCACCATGTCTGCCTGTTTCCTGCCATGACAATAGGGATTAAACCTTTAAACTGTAAGCCAGCCCCAATTAAATGTTTTCCTTTATAAGAGTTGCTGTGGTCATGGTGTCTCTTCACAGCAATAAAGCCATAACTTTAACACACTGTGTGCAGGGATTGGATACATTGAACAAATAAATCAATGAGTGAATAAGCAAATACACTGGAGAAAGTATTTACCAAAATGGAAGGAAGGAACACTAGAAAGAAGCCCAAGGTGCTAAGAATTATAGGGATTAAATATCAACTCAAGTTTTCATGCATGTGTAGACAGACTTGAAAAATAGTTATAAGTATGTGTATATATGCACACATGCATTTGCTACAATCCATTAAGAAAACTAAAAACACAATATAATGTTTTTCTCTAGTACACAGTGACAATGAGGAACTTAGGTCTCCAGAGTTTGGTTTCTAAATAATGCCCACCACTAAAAAATACTTAGGGTTTGTTAGGGAAATGGATGTCTTTGGGTAGGCACTTGGGAAGAGCAAAGATAAACTCGAAGTATTAAATCTAAATATTTCTGATCCAAAAAATTAGGAAGTATCCAGAATAACAGAAATGTGCTGTGGTGGTCAACGTTAATTGTCAACGTGACAAAATCGGAGTTATCTGGGAGCTAGCTCCTAAGTGTGCCTGTGAAGATTGTTTCGATTATATCAGTTGAGGTGGGAAGGTCTGCTGTTCTGAGGTATTGCATGCGCAGAAGATCCTACACTATATGTGAGTGAGCAAGCAAGCTCGGCACCAGCAGCATGCATTCATTGCTCTGTTCCTCTGACAGCGAGTGGGTATAAGGTGACCAGCTGCTGAGCTTTGACTTCCCCACTAGGATAACCTAAACCTTTCTCCTATAAAGTTGCTTTTGTTAGGGTATTTTTATCATAGCAACAGGAAAAGAAACTAAGACACCTACCAAGAAGAAGCAGGAGCCATCTTGAAGGGGTTCCTACTGGATAAACTTAAACATTAAAATGTGTTTTTTAACACCAAAAACCAAAATGAGATGAAAAACCAGGCACAGTAGTTGCATATATGTGACAAGGCACAGGTATCACTTAAGTTAAGCCCTGGAGCTCATGACCACCCTAGACAACACAGCAAGATCCTGCTTCCAAGAAGACTCAGAAATCCATGAGTTCATACATATAACAAATAAAAGGAATCCCATCCTTACAACAGAGTGATAAATGATAATAAACTTATTAGTTCAGTGAAAAGGAATTGAATTATTAGACAATGGATTTTAAATCAGTATAACTCACCCCAAACTCATCCTTATTAATCAAAATAGGAACCATTACAATCAACACATTTTTGGCAGATAATTAAGTTTATCTTGTAGAGTAAAAATCTGTGCTTCAAGATTGAGTCAGTTCCCACATTGCATTTCTGCATCCCGATGGTTGTGGAAGCATTGTCTCTGTGAAAAGGTGAGCTACTTGAAGGCATATTAGTCACCTAGAAGGTCAGGTTTGTGTAGTGAATAAAATTTCTCAGTACCGGCCAACCAACTTCTGAAGCATCGTTTATTCTCACGGGGTCAGGCATTATCCTGGAGAAGAATTGGACCCTTTTTACTGACCGGTGAGGACTGCAGATGCTGCAATTTTCAGTGTGTCTCATCAATCTTCTGAGCATACATTTCAGTTGAAACGATTCAGAAATGCAAGGATTCAGAAAGCCGTAGTGGGTTAAGGCAACACAGACTGCCTTTGTCAGTTGTTGACGTTGCCGTTGCTATGATAAATACCATAACCAAAAAGAAACTTAGAGACAAAAGCATTTATTTTGGCTTACAATTTCAGGGGGATAAGGGTCCGCCACGGCAGGGAAGGCATGGCAGGAGGCAGCAGGAGCAGGGAGGTGAAGATCATTATGGCCATACTCGGGGGAAACAGGGCGAGAAAACCGGAAGTGGGGCGAGAAAACCGGAAATGGGGCAAGGTCTTAAACCTTCGGAGTCTTCTTATACTGACTACTTCCTCCCACACGACTGCACCTCCTGAATGTTCTATAACTTCCCACCTGGAAACAAGTGTCCAAGTACATGTACCTGTGAGAGACACTTCTCATTCAAACCACACCACCAAACAGCGACTGTTACTTTTTGACCAAGTTTGGTTTTAGGAAATGCTTTGGAACTGCTTCTCAGTCCAACGACTGAGCTGGTCATTGCAGGTCATGATATACAATCTGCTCTTCATGGCACATCAGAAGCCAATGAAGAAATTGTTTCTTATCCCATAGGATAAATGCAAATGACAGTTTAAAAAAAAGCAACATTTTTTTTCGTCAGTTCATGAGGCACACACTTAACAAATGTTACCTTTCAGTTTGCTTCAAGTGCCTCATGACTGTGTTTAAGCTGGTTTTTGACAATTTCCCCTGTACTTGTAACCAAGTCGGCTTTGATGATGGTCACTGACAGCTTCTGATGGCCAGCCATATGGGGCTGTGATCTCCTGCTCTGTGTACTTGTAACAGTTCTTGGGCCAAATGCCCTTTTGATGTGGTGAGTTACCTCACTTCTTTACAACCCGTTTTGAAGTGGGAAATGGATCAGATTTATATAACATTTCCACCGTCTAAAAAAGAACAAGACAAAAAATAAACAAGGCCAGTGAGGTCACTCACCCAGTAAAGGCACAGGGCGTGAAGATTCCTGACCCGAGTCTGATCCCTACAACCCATTGTTGAAAGAGAGAACTGACTCCAGAAAGTTGTCCTCTGACCTCCACACCTGTACTGTGACATGTGTGTGCCCAACTCACACACACCACAATAATAAAAAAATTTTTAAAAAGAGATTAATGTGTAATTAGCAAAAATTATAAAATAAGACATGCACATTACAGGGATATATACGGGCAAAAAGGATGACTCAGTGAAAGCTCGTACCATCAAACCTAATGGCTGAGATTTATCCTTGGAACTCATATAGTGGAAGGAGAGATCAAACCCCTTTCTGACTTCCACACACATCATAGCATGCTCACACATACACACCCACATACACAAGTTAGTAAATGATGTAATAAAAAGTATGTAGTGTCTCTTGATTTAATTTTAATTATTTAATAATTTAATTATTTTAAATTGTATTCAAATATCAAACAGCAACATTTAAAAATTCAAAGAAACACAATGATGTTCTGTTTCAACCTAACAGAAGGGATGAAGGGGGTAGAAAATCAAGAGTCAGCAATCATTCCAGCGCTGGTTGATGCGGCTAGAGGTTGCTTAGGAGACCAATGCTGTTGGGTAATAGTTACTAATGTAACCCTGTATCGTTACTATTATAATTAGATATTGATATTAGATACTAATATAGTAGATATTTATATAATATTAGATACTTATATTAGATACTAATGTAACCTTAGAATATCACTCCTTTTTTTAGTTGTTTTTCCGTTGCTGTGATAAAATACCATGAACTAGTAAACTTGCAGAAGGAAGATCTTACTTTGACTTATCGTTCCAGAGAGGGATTACTGGATAGAAAACAAAAAAGGAAAAAAAGGAGGCAAGAAACAGGATTAGAGACCCAACTAATTGCATTCCACCAGACAGGAAGTGGAGAATGAAACCTAGAAGTTTGTCATCCCTTGTGACTAACTTCCTCTAGCAAAGCTGGACCGACTAAATGTTCCATATCTCCCAAACAGAACCACCAGTTGTGGACCAAGTGTTGAAATACATAAGCCGTGAAGGACATTTCTCATTCAAACTCCCACCCTCCACGAAACACTGGTCAACTTAAAAAGAGGGGGCCTACAAGTAGTTTCAGGTTCTTGCTGCCACAACTGGACACCTGAGCTCCATCACTGGGATCAACTTTGAAGGATGGGTATCTGCACAAGACACCTCAAGACCAAGTTCTCAGCACAAAGATTTATCTGCCCTCAGAGGGACAGAGGTCAGGGATAAGATACAAAGAGACAAAGATAGAGGATGAAGGAGAAGGAGAAAGGAACAAGGGATGGGGGGGGGGGGATATTTGTCCAAGAAGAACAAAGGACTGCCTCTGGATAGGGAGGAGACAGACATGGCCCACAGGCAAATGGCAGTTTATAAAGGTAAAAGGGGAAATTGAGTTAGGACGAGGTGTTTAATTTTGATTGGATATGTTAATTACGGTAGCCGCAAGGGGGTTTTTGATTGCCCGACCTCAATACTTTGATAGCTGGACTTTGCTAGTCAGCCCCAGTGGGAGGAAGCAGCCAATACAGAGATAGACCTTGGTGGCTAGCTTTAGGGATGGAGATAGACCTTGGTGGCTAGCTTTAGGGATGGAGATAGACCTTGGTGGCTAGCTTTAGGATTGTAGATAGACCTTGGTGGCTAGCTTTAGGGATAGAGATAGACCTTGGTGGCTGGCCTTAGGGATGGAGATAGACCTTGGTGGCTAGCTTTAGGGATGGAGATAGACCTTAGTGGCTGGCCTTAGGGATGGAGATAGACCTTGGTGGCTAGCTTTAGGAATGTGATCTAGGGGTTGGGGATTTAGCTCAGTAGTAGAGCGCTTGCCTAGGAAGCACAAGACCCTGGGTTCGGTCCCCAGCTCCGAAAAAAAGAACCAAAAAAAAAAAAAAAAGGAATGTGATCTAATGGATTTTCAGCAAGGCAGAGGGAATAGGGCAAGGCCTGCTAGAACCCTGTTTGCCATGATGAGCCTATGAGCGTCCTTCAAAGTTGCTGGAGAGACCAAACTTCTGTAAGTTATCCTCTAACGTCCACAAGTACACCACAGCACATATGCAGGCTCACAAAATAAATAAATGTAACAAAATGTTTCATAAGTATTAAATAAAATAAGAGAAAACAAAGAAGAGAAAAACGATGACTTCTCAGTGGAACAGCCTGGCAGGGAGGGCGGAGTGATGGAGATTGACAAGATGGGGTAAGCCATGCTTCCTGGTATGCCGACTTACAAGAGCACAGTGCTGTTCCTACACTCTTTCTATCAAGGACGCAGGACCTGATTCTGACGAATGTTGGGAAACCTGAGCTGCAGGCTAAGGGTCACTGACAGAGTGTGGGATCTGGACTTTTTGTAAACTAGAGGACAAGAAAAGTAGAGAAAAACTTAAGGATTCTCCCAGACTGGGAGAGAACTAAATGCAGCACATATCCTGGATGGGATCCTGGGCCAGAAAATAAAATGAGATATTTTGGAGATGGCTGGTAAGGAATGTGAGTGGGGTTTGCCAACTGAGTGGTTGTTACTGATTTATGCTCGGTAAACATCCAATGAAATTAAAGACTGAGTCCCCAGGGCTTAGCCCTGGTATTGAAAGGTAGTGAGACCTTTGGGAGGTAGAACCTCATAGAAGGTCCTAGATCACCGATGGTATGAGGTATTTCTGGCCCTGCCTGTCTAGGAATTCTTCATGAAGGAGAATAGCCCGGGTTAAGTTCCTATGATGGAGAATTGCCACCCACAGCCTGCACAGTGTGGGACCAACCTGACTGGGGAAACAGGAACATAAAAAAACAACAGACACAGAGAAAAGCTAGGGTCAGGTGGGCTGTGCATTCGGAAGGAAACACACCGCCAACACACCTGGCTCCATAGTGGTGCATGCCTTTACCCAGCACTCCAGGAGGCAGAGGCAGGCAGATCTCTGTGAGTTCGAGGCTGGCCTGATCTATAGAATGAGTCCCAGACAGCCAGGGCTACACAGAGGGAACCCTGTCTCAAAAAGCCAAAAAAACAAAACCAACCATAAACTCAGCACATTTTATAGAGACAGCAAGAACAGAGGAGGAGGAAGAGGAGGAAGAGGAGGAGGAAGAGGAGGAGGAAGAGGAGGAAGAGGAGGAGGAGGAGGAGGAGGAGGAGGAGGAGGAGGAGGAGGAGGAGGAGGAGGCTGGCTAGCTGTTCCCAGTAGGAAATTTCTGTAAGGGGCAGTTTCCTGTCATAGACATCCAATAAAAGAAAGCGGCAGTTTCTCCATACATGGTTTTTGCTGAAGGTCAAATGTTTATAAGCATCGGTGATTGGACCAGGGAACAGTTTTGCCCATTCTCTTGAAGGATTTGCCATTTCCACGGGTCTGAGACATTGACCCATTGTGCCCATGCTGTGTCCATAACACATTCCCTCAGGACTTCATCTGCTCCCAGAAGATCATATGTGGTGGAGAGGAAAGTCGGAGTAGCAATATTCTCACAGATACAAATGGCATGCATGAGCGTTTGCACTTAGAGCCTGGAACAAGCATGCCATTTGGGGACCAAGGTAAGAGACTGAGTCAGCGAGATGATCGTGGTGAGGCTGTCACCAGGGAGGGGTTGGAAATGACTGTTGTTAACAGGTAGGCAGCTGTAGAGCTGTCCCTCTACCTTGCTTTCTTTTGAGGACCCGCTTGTTCTCTGTTTCATGTGGTCCCTGGAATGAGTCCAAGACTAAGGCCTGGCCTAGTACAGGAACCCATCTTTCTGGGGAAAGTGAGTAGGCCAGGGGTGGTCTCATTGCCAAGCAGCCAAAGTCAGAGTACTTCCGGGAATGTTCTGCAGATGCAGGGGAGCAGACATGAATCCTGCTCCCGGGACAATTAGACTCCAAGGGTGTGCATATGAAGCGGCCAGAAGTAATATTAGCTTTTGAAACTCCAAATATATAAAGTACCTTTTTTCTTTTTAATGCTACCCTGTTTCCTGGCTTGAGTTGAGCTCCTTCCTGTATCAAAATAATGTGGTTATACCAGACCTATGATTGATTACCAGCCCTCCACTGCTGATTCATTTTGCGGTTTGCCAAACTATTTACATTTTAAGGAGTTCCCAAGTGATTATACTCGTGATGGTCATGACCATGCTTGAGGAATTACTAGCAATGATCAGTAATTCTAAACTTTGACATTATTGACATGCGAGACCAGATAATTCTTTGATACATCTTTCATGTGGGGCTTTTTGTTGATGTTTGGCATCATTCTTGACTTCTATGCAATAGATTTGGATAGCACCTCCCTGTGACAAAAATTATCTCCAAGCCAGATATGATGGCACACACCCGTGAGAGGCAAAAGCAGTGGGGAGCTCAAGGTAGAGGCTAGCCTGGGCTACAAAGCAAAACCTATCTTAAAAACAGGAAAAAAAAAACAAAAAAATAAAAACCACAAAAACAAGCCAACCTCTAGTCATTTCCAGTATCTAGGGAAGTAAAATTGACTCCTGTTGGGAATAACAGACTTAAGAATATTAACTTGTAACATGACCCAACCCTAAACATATAACTTATAGTTATTTTTAAGTGCAAAAGAAGACATACAGTTAACATGCACGTATTCATATGAATGTAAGAAACATGGAAGACATATAATACATTTATGAATACATACACATAGCTCTTAGGTATAAGAAATAGTGATTTAAAGGGCACACAGCAAGATCAGGAACATGAAAAAGGCTGCCTGTGTTTGCTACTCTTCTCATCCCAGCGACCAAATGCCTGGCAAAGCAACGTGAGGAAAGACTTGATTTGGCTAAAAGTTTGAGGGGATACAGATCCTCATGGTGGAGAAGGCACGGTGGCCCTAGTGAGAGGTGGCCAGCCACACTGCTTCTGCAGACAGAGCAGTGGTCCTCGTGGAATTCTGTCTCACGCTCTAGCTCATGGGATGACGCTGCCAACATTCAGAGTTGGTCTCCCATCCCAGCATTTCTGGAAACCTCCTACCCACACCCAGATGTGAGTTTCCATGATGATTCTGCAAGCCATCAACACTACCGTGAAAATTACCCATCATACCACTTCTGAAAGAGGGGGGCGGGGCTCTCTACTTGTAGCATCCAAGTGTTTCATCACTTCAGTGTTATTAAAATCGGTTGCTCCTGTGACTTTTTTTTGCCCATTCTTAGTGACAAGAATTGCAAATATTTATTGCTTATTTTGTTATTATTTTCCCATATTAAGAACATATTTTCTGAATTAAGAAAAAGAAACAATCTTTCTTTGGGTGCCGGCAGCCATCTTTCAGTAACTCACCAAAATGACAAACGCAACAGGCCAGAGGAGAGGCACCTGCTCTGTATTCTCTAGGCCTTTCCAGAAGCATGGACTTGTCCCTTCGGCCCTTATACATGCGAATCTACAAGACGGGTGATACTGTAGACATCAGGGAATGGGCACTGTTCATAAAGGAACGCCCCATAAGTGTTATCATGGCAAACCCGGAAGAGTCTGCAATGACACCCAGCATGCCAGGGGTATCACTGTAAACAAGCAAGTTAATTCTTGCAAGAGAATTAATGTGCAGACAGAGCAGGTCAAGCATCCCAAGAACAGAGACAGCTTGCTGAAGCAGGTGAATGAAAATGGTCAGAAGAAAGAAGAAGCCGGAGAAGGGTACCTGGGTTCAGCTGAAGTGCCAGGATGTGAAGCACACTTTGTGAGGACTAACACTAGGGACTGAGCTGCTGGAGCCTATTCCGAGAGAGAGAGAGAGAGAGAGAGAGAGAGAGAGAGAGAGAGAGAGAGAGAGAGAGAGAGAGAGAGAGAGGTGGGGGGGGATCGAGTAAGCAAAGCAACCATTTACATTACCATTTGTGTTTATTGTGTAATGGTTGAAAACAGGATGGAGTCCAGTGGGTCCAGTGCTTGCCTAACATGTACAAAGATTTGGTTCAATCCCAGCAGGTATCAGCTGCGTGTGTATGGCATATAACCATAACCCCAGCACCTGGGATGTAGAGGCTGCAGGACTAGAATCAGTTGGCTCATGGCAAGTTCAAGGCTAATGTGACCTACATGACACTCAGTCTCAAAATGTATTTTTTTCCTTTAGAATCTTTATTTCGAATATTGTCTTAATTTGGTTTTGTGTGTATGCTTCTACCTAAACATTATTGTCTTTATCCCTATAGCCAACATTCTGAGCTTTTTAAGTCAAACTATTGGCTCTCACTAGATAATCAGGTCACCATTGTCCATTTGGATTAAGTGCAAATAACTATAACTTTCTCATTACACATTATAATCTTTGAAACACAGCTATCTCTCCTTCCAAGAAACAGCTAGCTAGCTTGTCCTCTAGTGAAATGAGGCCTAAGAAATGTCAAGCAATGGCTAGAGAGATGGCTCAGTGGTTAAGAGCACTGGCTGCTCTTCTAGAGGTCCTGAGTTCAATTCCCAGCAACCATATGGTGGCTCACAACCATCTGTAATAGGATCTGATGCCCTCTTCTGGTGTGTCTGAAGACAGCTACAGTATACTCACATACGTAAAATAAATAAATAAATCTTAAAAAGAAGCCAAGAAAACTCTCTCTCTCTCTCTCTCTCTCTCTATATATATATATATATATATATATATATATATAATAACTATATATACTTATATATAACTATATATACATATATATAAAGAAATGTCAAGCTAATCACCAATATTCTCTCTCCCATTGAACTTCATAGTCTTAGAGACCATATTATAAATTAAATTGTCTCTCTCATACATTATATGTGACAAAATGAATAGTACTTCAGTTTCTTTTCCATTATACATTCTATGGTGTAAATGTATTCACACACATATATACATATATACACATGCATATATATATGATAAGAAAAGGGGATAATAGCCACTATGATTTTTTTTTCTTTTTTCAATATAGTTAAGTATATGTAATAAAATTTACCAATTAACTTTTAATTTTGTGTGACTATGATGTGTGTGTACACACACGTGTGTGTGTGTGTGTGTGTGTGTGTGTGTGTCACAGTGCTCATGTGGAAGTCAGAGACACAAGTGTTCCTCCTTGGCCTTCCACATTGTTCACTGCTGCATGTACAAGGCTAGTTGGCTCAGGAGCTTCCGCAGACCCTTCTGTCTCTACCTCCCATCTCACTGTAGGAACATTGAGCTAACAGATATTCATGCTATCATGCCTACCTCATAAGTGTGTTCTGTGGATTTGAAGCCAGTACCTTCAGGGCAAGTGTGTTGCCCATTGGGCCATCTTCCCAGCCTGCCATTTAAGGTCTAAGTAGACCATCCTGCGATCTTGAGTAAACTCCCATTATTAACAAATGTCAGTAGCTTGATCTCTAGACCTTTTCTGTCTTCCTCAGTTGAAATTCTGTACCCACAGATCACTGACCTTTCATTCCTTCCTCCCCTCAGATCTCGACAGTCACCATTCTACCCTTCTAAGACTCCTGTGAAGATCGAATCACATAATATTTATCCTTATGTGACTAGTTTATTTCTCTTAGAAGAATGTCCCCAGGATTCGTCTTTGCTGTAGCGCATCCCGGAGCTCTTAGGATTGTTTTGTGAATGGGAATGTATGAAAGTTTCCCTACAGAAAGATAGCTACCAGTGTCCAGCATGCTTTTGGTTGTGTTAGGTGTAGTTATTTCAGAGAAGTAGCAGGCTGGCCGGGACTCTGTCTGATGTAACACATTTCCCCAGGGGGAAATATACCTCGCTTGTTTATATTGAACCCAGGTATCTCTAAATTGTTACAGTGGTACATAATCACTTTTCTTTATGGGAAATTTCAATCTTGCAGTTGTATTCAAGTCAAATAGAAATGTTCTGATAGTTTCTGTAAAGGTAGCTGTAAAGCCCGCTTAACTAGAAGGCTGTCAGGTGTCCAATTTCTCCTGCTCCCTGGGTTTTATGTTTGATGGGATGTGCTAGCTGTGTGAATCAAAACTCGATGACTTGGGGCTGGGGATTTAGCTCAGTGGTAGAGCACTTACCTAGGAAGCGCAAGGCCCTGGGTTCGGTCCCCAGCTCCAAAAAAAAAAAGAACCAAAAAAAAAAAAAAAACCAAAAACAAAAACAAAAAAAACTCGATGACTTGAAATACAGAGTAGGGTTTGATTCAGGATCTGAGGCCCTCCGCGTTTGATTAGTTTTTGTTTATGACAACTTGCTTACCCTTCTAATCTACGAATTTCATCTGCACTTATCAGAGGGCCAGTTGCATTTCCCTTTTCATCTTTAAGAGAATAGACTTTTCCCACACAAGCATTCATAGTTTTTCATTTACCTCTTGAGGCTTGCAGACAGTTACCTGCCAATACTAATGAGATGGTCTTTGAAGAAGTTGGGTGTTCATTTGCTTTTTGGCTGATTTTTGGCGGCTTTGTCATTATACTGCCCCACCGTGGCAGCATCAAGAACTTCATGCCTCTGAAAAGGGATGCTCTTCCTCCTCGGTGTGTCTCTATCTCCCCACTCCGATGTTTATCCTTGTCCCCATTTACACAATACATTTGGAAATCTACCACACGGGCTTGGAAAGTAACTCAGTAATGGGAGAGTGCTTGCCTGCGTGTACACAGCCCAGGTTTAACCCCAAGAACCAAATAAAAGAACAAATACAATAATATATTCACCAGAGAAGAAAAGGGGTTTAAGAAATAGTTTGCCAAATCATTCACCAACTTTTTACCTGCTATTTAAAGTAAAAAACAACAGAATTGAGTTCAGTGCTCCAAAAGCACCTGCTGTAATTTCTGTTGTCACTTTTGAAAACATAATTATTTTATCATTTATGAGATAATTGAACGCGGTAGGTTGCCGCATGCATTAGAGCATTTTCCATCTGGACCACGATAAGGGACGAGGCTTACCCTTTGCTGCTCTGAAAGGGTATTTTAAGCTCGGCTCTCAGTACTCACTAACTATCATAATTGTTGCTAGTTCTTTCTTTCATTTAAACATTTTCTGAAGTTCTAGATAAAGTCAAGACATTGGAAGAAAGCTTTCTCCAAAATAAACTTTTGAAACTAATCTTATCCAGAAATTTAAAAAAATGTTATCCCAGATAGGAGATGAGATGTGATGTGTGACTCATCGTTAAACTAAAACAACACACCCTAAGTATAATTCACAAAGTTACAAAATTAGTCATTGTAATATTGCCATCTCTCTCTGAGTTTAATTATTCTGTCTCCTGTACATCTTGTGTGAAAGGATACAGTGTAAACCCGTCCGAAGCCCCTGTAAAGTGTTTGTACAACACAGAACACATTGTAACAGCAACACTTGTCATCTGCACAGCGCTTTGCAACGCAGTGTTCTGTCAAACGATGTCTTATCGATTTCCACATAGTTGTCTTACTGAATCTATTGCTATTCAAATGTGTACGGCATCTGGAGCCGGGAGTGGTGGCACACACACATGTGATCCCAACACTGGGGAAGCAGAGACAGGAAGAGCATTACATCTGAGGCCCAACATGGTCACATAGAGAGTTTCAGGCTGACCAGGGCTATGCAAACAAATAAACAGAAAAGTATTTTTTTGGATGGCTAGAAAAAGCACATAAACAATGTCTTAACAAAATGGGGTACAGGTGCTCAGGGCAGCCACAATCCTTCCTTCTATGATGACCTTCCTCTATCCATTCCGTATTCCCTCTGCCCTCAGCAGCCAGCTCAGCAGCTCTCGGTTCTTTTTTTCTGGAGGGGTTAAGGGGTTAATAATTTGTTTACTTTTGAAGAGTTAGGGCTGTTTATCATCCTGCCTGGATTAGGCGGTGGGTGCTTTTCATTGACTTCAACCACAAGACTTGGCAATACCAACAAACGCCCTAAAATGTCTCCTACAATTCAGACATACCTGTTTTCACCTCCATAGTGAAGAAATCTATTCCTGGGTCCCCTCCCCAGACACCTTTCTCAGCAGCTTTATAAGCATCCTTCTTCCAAGTCACCAACCATCCAGCCAATTTGACTGGAGCCCACAAATCAGTACATAATCAAATCTGTCCATCTTCCCTTCAAGCAAAAGCCACACACTTGTGCAATACGTGGCCTTCTCTCACTGTGGAGATTTCTGGTCACCACTCTCCTTTGGGCTTGTCCCAGAAAGAAAGAGCTGTAATGTAACTGTCCAGTTGTGAGAGACACTGGTTTAATGTTCCAGCATTAAACCAGGCCCTGGGCTCAGTCACGTGATCACAGAGCATATACCTCATGAGGCCATAGGTCCCTAGGTGCACAGATCTTCACAGCCAGTATTCATCAGGGTCTCCCAGAGAAATAAACTGCTAGAACACACACACACGCACGCACGCACGCACGCACGCACGCACGCACGCACGCGCGCGCTCGCGCGCATGCAAATTTATTAGATTGCTTAGATGAAACTGACTAGATAGGCTGCATACTGAAGAGTCCAGAGCAACATCTGGTGCTGAAGGCCTAGAGGACCCCTGGCGAGCTGCTGACCTCCAGTCCATGTTGAACCACGCGTCTTCAGTCCACACTGGACGACGGAAGCTGAGTTCTGAGGTCAGTGAGGAACTGCAGCAGCAACAGGTCGCAGACCCTCGCCAACAAGCAGCGGAGCCATGGAGAGGCCAGCAGATGCCACCAACTCTGGAAAAGACCTTTCCTCCTTTAGTTATCAAATTGACAACCAAGACAACACAGGGACCAAGTGAGTCCTTCCTGGTATGCAGAGGTCGAGTCATCTTTGTGGGCCTTGGAGCGCATCCCTTTGTTGACTGAAAGACTGAAATTCAGAAAGCATAATACGTCATGACCAGTGGAGTTCACGTCAGAAACGCAGCTCTGGTAACTTATGAACAAATTAATCAGCGTAATCCACTATCTTGACAAATTAAAAGACCACCTATAATCATCGGAATGGATGCAGAAAAGATAGTTGACAAAATTCAGCTACGAACATTCAAAAGCTAGGTAACTTCCTCAAACTAGTAAAGATCATTTATGATTTTCTGCATATAAAATCATAGTTTATCATAAAACCTTAAACTGTGTGCGTGCACCTTAGCTAGCACTCGGGACACAGAGACAAGGGAATCACAAGTTCAAGGCTAACCTGAGCTACATAGTAAGACACCAAAAAGAACTTAAAAACTTGAAATACTCTTAACATCATAAAGTATAGATTTTGTGCTAGTGGTTGTCCACCTGTGGGTCGCAACCCTTTTGGAGGTCATGTATCAGATATCATGCATATTGGATATTTACATTACAATTCCTATCACAAGCAAGACTATAGTTATGAGGTAGCGACAAAAGAACTTTATGGTTGGGGGTCCCCACAACATGAGGAACTGTGTCAGGAGCCTCGTTGGGAAGGTTGGGAAATACCGTGCTGGAGCATCCAGAAAGAAAGGGGAAAACTGTCCTTAGCAGACGAAGTGCTCCTGCACATAGAAAACGGAGTGGAATCTGTAAGAAAGACACTCGAACTAGCAAATAGGATTAATAGGGTTTCAGGATGTAAGATCAATATACAAAAATCAATACTACAGATCGTTTGATAAATCAAACCTGTCTGGCCATTTGTTAGTGAGATACTACGAGGGTACATATATGTGACCGTATACTTCGTCAGAACGCATAGATATACCACACAAAGACTGAGCCATGAGTAAACTGGAACTTTAATAATAATACGTCAACATGGACCCACCAATATACCAAGTACACCGCCACCTAGAACCAGCTCTCCTGTGAGATGTTAGTCGTGGGGGATACATTTCAGAAGAGGGAGCCGAGAGACTGTGAGAACCACAGGATGGGGACTTTGCTGTGAGTCTGTCTCTCTCAGTGGCGTCAGAAGCTGCACCCATCACATCTCACCAACACGACTGGATAAATGTGAGCTGGACAAAGACGACAGACAGGCCAGAGTGGACGGGGAAAAGCCCATGAGGCCTCAGCCCTACACAGAGCTGCAGGCGTCTAAGGAATGCGGAGAGCGGGAGAAATGATCTTCCCCAGGGAGGAGCAAACCAGTTGGTTGTCCAATACCCAATGGTCAGCCCTGAAAATATAGGCATACAAGTAACATTACACAGCCTGAGCAGGTTGTACTTAGGGATATAGATGTGCATACATATATGCGTGTGACAACAATTAATGAAAAAAAAAAAGTCCATGCATCTGAAAAAGAGCAAGGAGGGGTAGATGGGGAGGGCGGAGGAAGAAAAAGGGAAGGAGGAGATGATGTAATTATATTATAATCTCAAAAATAAAAAAGAAACCTCTGAGGCTACACAGAAAAACAACCTGTCTTGAAACACCAAAATAAATAAGTAAATACATTTTAAATGTGTCTGTTTGTCTTTCTGCTTACTGTCCACCAGGTGGTAAGAAGCCTCTTCTAGCATAGTCTCCTGGCAGCGTGTTCTGTCCAACGGCATGGGGCCAAGTGACCACGGACTGACCCTGAACTGGAACAACCTGATATGACTCCCGATAGTATAAATTATGACGTACACAGCATTTCCCAGCACACACGTCTGCCAAAATATGTGACCTGAATCTCTTCCTGCCTGTGGCTTAATTTCCTGTTTCCAGGAAATACATCGGGCGTATTCAAGGGCACCTCCAGAAATAATCAGGCATGTTCAGAGAGCAGGGCACTCCAAGATGTCTGACTTGATTGCTTCATGAAGTCAACGCTAAGGAAATAAAGTGAAGATTAAACTAAAGGAGAATGTAAGTGACAACCCCATAGCCAATATTTACATATACACTTTTATTTGTAAGAACTTTAAATAAACCCTGTGTGCTCGCTACAGGGAAATTTAAAAGCCATAAGAAAATTAATGATCATATATAATTACAACTAATTAGTGATTTGTTGAAATGTTCTTTCCAAGGCCTTGTGAGTTGGCTTCTCAATCTCTGGCCAGCATTAAGGGAGAGCCTATCAGTGAGGAAATGTGGAGCGGTACCGTAAGCATCACCAGCCTCAGCTAACTTAAGATCTGTCCTTTTCTTCATGTGGAAGACTAGATAGTCATCTGTTTGGGTATTTCCCTCATTAATTTTCTCCTAACTACAAAAGTGTTTGTGTTCTGTATTTTATAAAATTATAAAACATAAGAGGAAAATAAGACTTCAACAATATGTCTACCGATTACAGATTTTATTCTGTGTACGTGCCTCTTAAACACTTCAGTAACACTAGAATCTCAAATCGTTTGGGTATCTGGATTTTGCTTCTGTTATTGTCGTTGTTTGATTGGGGGCTGGTATTTGTGGTCACACATGGGCACAGATTCGTGGGCATTCGTGACGTGGAGGTTTACATGGGAGTGTCTTTCCTTAATGACCTGACACCTTAGTTTCTGAAACAGGGTCTTGCTGAACCTAGAGCTAGCCAGCAAATCCCAGGGATCCTCTCATCTACTTCTGCAGCTCTGGGGTTACAGTGCCCTGCTTTTTAACTGGATGCTGGGGATCCAAACTCAGGTCCTTGTGCTTAGCATCAAGCACTTTACCAATTAAGCCACCTTCTCAATACCCAGGCACCCACACACTTTTTTTTTCATTTTTAGACAACATCCCATTGTGAGGCACAAGCTCGTCTCTAACTTGCAATCCCCCTGCCTTAACACTCTGAGTACAGGGGTTACAACTGTGTCACCATAGCAGGCTTGTCTTTTTTTTTTTTTAACAAAATTTATTCTCATTTATCATTGTTCCTACCTTTAAGTAATGTCTGGAACACACATTTACATAGCTGCACTGCGTTTCTTCGAATGACCATTTAACAAGTCGTTTTACCAGCCCTTCATCATTAAATATTTCTATTTCAAAAAATTCCACAAGGCATGACCACTGTTCACTGGAGTAGGGACCGTGTAATAAGCCTGTAGTAACTGTCATTTAATAAGCCACAGAAGTTACGGTGAACCGAGGGACGAGATGGATGATAGGGATAAAGAATGTCTTCCACCTGGTTCCAGGAGATCGGGTTTTATTGCCCTAGCAAGGGAGTCCCTGGAACCCGCCTCTCTTTAGGGTTCCTACTGTCTGCTGAGCTGCACTGCATCCCTGTGGCCATGAGTGGTACTGCAGCACGGAGGCCTCAGCCAAGCTGCTTAGCGTCCTTTCCTGACCGATTTTTAAATCCAACTTAAAACTGTGACGGTTTTCCTTCAGCTCTCAAATTGGAAATTTACAAGCTCAAACTGATAGACTGTGTGATATTTCCCTTGTAATAAACACTACGTTAGTGTCTTGAGCATTTAACTAAAACAAACAAAAACCCACCCAGCTGCAGCGTCTGTCCTTCCTCCCCGCATCTCCCTTGATCAAGCCCTTTTGCTTTAGTCATATTGAAGCAAGTCCTCAAACAAGTGGAGCTTTTCTTCTCTCCGGGACTTTCCACATGCTAAACAAGAACTCCTAAGGCTCCGGGTTCTTTGGATTCCAGTGGTTTGGTTGCCTTCCACATGTTTCACGGACTGTAAACAGTAATGCCCCACAAACTAATCTCCTTCCCTACAGGGCAGGAGTGTCTCCTCCCTTTACCCATTCTTTCTCGTACCTTGGAGACAGTAATTCCCAAACAGACACAGTGGAAATCTAGTGTGCAAAAACCCACAACGTGGTAGTGTATAGGGCAGTATATTCTCTCCAGGAAATGCCATTATATTTATCTCTGTCAGTGTTCCCGGGCAACTACTGAATAGCACAGACACTGACACCGAGAAGGAAGAGCAAGGGAGGGGAAGGTCTGGGAGGGAGGCTATTAACTGTGCACGAAGTATTGTTCCAGTAGGGATGAAGCTCGGGGTGTGGATGGTTTCCTGTTTTCTTGCTTGCTTGCTTGCTTGCTTGCTTTCTTTCTTTCTTTTTTTTTTTTTTTTTTTTTGTATATACAGAGAACGTATATTTTAGCAAAAAAAAATCAAAAAGATAGAGTAATGTAGCTAATGCTGGTCTCTATTTTGCTATGTAGTCAGGGATGACCTTGAATTCCTGATCCTCCTGCATCTAAATCCCAACTGATGGGACCACAGGCATTGCTTGCTCTTTCAGTACTGGATACGGACCCAGGGCCCTCATGAAAGCCAGGAACGTGCTCTACAGCTGATGTTGTATCACCAGGCCACTGGACTTCACAAGGAGGTAAACCCAGACACCCACATTTCCAAAAGAATTTTAGGCTATGCACATGACCACCAACATACCACCAACACTGCAAGCCTTTGCCTCAGTGAAGGAAACCTTTTAGGCTCAAGTATTTTGTTTTTTAAAAGATTTATTTATTTATATGAGTACACTGTAGCTGTCTTCAGACACACCAGGAGAGGGCATCGGATCCCATTACAGATGGTCGTGAGCCACCATGTGGTTGCTGGGATTTGAACTCAGGACCTCTGGAAGAACAGTCAGTGCTCCTAACCGATTCATCTCTCTAGCCCTAGGCCCAAGTCTTAAAGAAGTAGTTCTAAGGGCTGGAGAGATGGCTCAGTGGTTAAAGAGCACTGACTGCTCTTCTAGAGGTCCTGATTTCAATTCCCAGCAACCACATGGTGGCTCACAACCATCTATAATGAGATTTGATGCCCTCTTCTGGTGTGTCTGAAGACAGCGACAGTGTACTTACATATAATAAATAAATCTTTAAAAAAGAAAAAAAGAAGTAGTTCTAAGAGTAAGAATTTCTGAGGCGGGGAGAGCGCTGCTTGAAAGCAGGACTGGTTTTGGAGACCTGCTGGGTTTGATACCTACCAACCATTCTTTCTTCTAAAAGCAACTGATCTTCCCCATGGGAAACTGCTGATTCCCTACCTACGTCTGTCCCTTGAGGCACATGAACATCTGCCTTGCTTCCCTACCCTGGCCCATGCCCACTCCTGCCCTGCACACTGCATCCAAGGTGTGATTTACTTTCATTGTGCTAAACAAGCCCTTGGATTCAGGCGCAGCTAAACCTTAAGACGAACCATCTACCCCCAGCCTTTTCCATCCCCGAGTCAGCCCATCCTCCCTTTACTGTGTTTTTCTAAGTGGTTTTGATAAGAGCTTTGTCATTTACAACATGAAAATTTCTGACAAATGCATATGCCTTCCAGCTGTGTCTACACACAGGCAGGGATTGATGTACCCTGATGTTCAGTTTTGTTCCGTGATAAAATTTCCTTCAGCATTCTAGGCAGAGCTCAAGATAATGAAACACAGAAATCCCACCTATTTGGAATACTCCGGCCCTGTTCAATGTATCTATTTTTAGCACGGCTCTTATAAGCTGTCCGCATACATAAACTGGAGATACGATATTTCACAGAGTGTTTGAAGGTGAAAGGGAAAAACTCACGTCACTTTATGCTAGCTAAGTGCAGGGTATTCCTCATCGCCGCCGTCATCATCTCATTTTCCGTCACGAAGTTCCTGGAAAGTTACTTATCGTCAGTATCAACGGTCACACAACGGTGACAGTAATCAAGCAAGAGCGCGGTGAAAACATTGTTCTCTGGCTCCTTTCAGGCTATAATCGTCCCAAGAATGTTCCAAAGATGAGTTTGAATAATGTCCCCCAAGTTTCTTTGAGAGCAGAAATGCTGTGCGTGACTGTACAGTGTGGTCATCTCCGCCCGCAGGTTGCTGCGTCTCTGATGTTCACTTGCATACACGCTTTATTTCAAAGCTTATTAATATCTTAGGCTTTTCATTTGATTGTAAAACAAAAAACCCACGGGCTGTTTGGGACAGTGTAGCTCCATACAACGACCAGCTTTATCGAGGTTTTCCTTCCCTCCGGCCTCTCTGCGAACCACCCTGACCACCCCCTGCTAGAAATTCCTTCCTCCCCCGTCCCAGCGGCGATGTGCTCCTACTTCTTCTTGGACTTTCAGCTACTTGGGATCCCTTCTTCTAGTTCCTGACTCTGGGGATCCCTCCCCCAAAGCTCCGGTTTCAGTCTCTGGCAGCTCCTGGGGACTTTATCCACTTTCATGCATCTTGAGTGACTCCATGAATAAGTCTTGAATAACTCCATCTTTCTATTATTTACTTTCTATGTGTGTCTTATCACAAAGTTTTTTCAGTATCTTCTGAAATTTTCCACAATCTTGGCATTTGCAACTGGCTGCCTTCACAATGCCTTGTGTCCAGTGTCACAACTGTGGTCCCCATGTCCTGCCCTCCTTGTTGAATCCTCTCTCCTTCTCTCAGTCTCCAAACACTTCAGTGTCTTCTGGCCTCAGCCATCCCCTGCTGTCACAAGCCCCACAGGAGCACAGGCCTCACCCCCTCACTGTCTGCCCTCATAACCAGTCTCCTTAGTATCTGTGGGTTGTAGCCAAACTGACAAAATTTGAGCTCTGATAAAATGGTGACCTCGAGAGGAACAAGAGCCATCTACGGGTCACCTGATGTTCCTAGCACATGCTACAGACTGCAGCACATACTACAGCATTTGGCTGATCATCATTTGCTACAAGGGAGTTGTGTGTGTGTGTGTGTGTGTGTGTGTGTGTGTCTGTGTGTCTGTGTGTGTATGTGTGTGTGTTTGTGTGTGTCTCTGTGTGTGTGCCTGTTTGTGTGTGTTTGTGTGTCTGTGTGTGTGAGTTTGTGTGTGTATGTGTCTGTGTGTGTGTTTGTGTGTGTGTGTGAGTTTGTGTGTATGTATGTGTCTGTGTGTGTGTGAGTTTGTGTGTGTGTCTGTGTGTATGTGTGTGTGTTTGTGTGTGTGTCTGTGTGTGTGTGCCTGTTTGTGTGTGTTTGTGTGTGTGTCTGTGTGTGTGAGTTTGTGTGTGTGTGTCTGTGTCTGTGTCTGTGTGTGAGTTTGTGTGTGTGTGTGTGTGTGTGTGTGTGTGTGTTCAGCTTGACATTTCTTAGCTTGACTGGGCCTTCATCATACAAATTATTCACACCATCTTACTTCTGAACACTTCACAAAGTAAACCTGTTATTAAATTCAATCTGGATTTTTAGAAGCTCACACCAACTGCTAATTAAGACCAAACTACCTGACACTCATTAATTCTCTATTATCACTGTAATTTGTCTCCCTAACCAAATTATGATATTGTTGGAGCCTGAAACTTTTACAACCAACTGCCTAAAAGGAGTTGATTTACTCCTTACCTAAACACCCCCTCACCAATAATAATCCACTAAAGCAGAGCCATCTGATATGATTCTTCTCTGTGTGCACATTTACAGATCTCATGGTGTCTAACGCTAGTCACCATGAGTCCATTAAGCATTAACTGTTGACTTAAATATGTAAAACTGAGGGGCATTCCATTAAAATTACTCCTTGACCTGAAAGCCCCAAACGAAACTGTCCTTCGGTGGCCTGGCCTCCTGAATACCTTCTGGTATGTGCTGGAGATTAAACTCAGTATCTCGAGTGTGCTAAGCATACATCCTGCCACTGAGCCGCCTCTCAATGCCTCCGATTAATGTTTGCATTAGGAGGTACAAGAACTCGACTCGTCACTGACTGTCTTTTGGAATATGCATGCTAGAACCGTTAGCATTTATCTTATTTAGCCCCGTGATAAAAAATAAGGTGGAAAGGCAACATCAACAGCATTCTATCAAAAATGCTGGAATTAGAACGACAGAGTTCCTCACAGCTGCAGCAATGAAAGAAAAGAAGAAGAGAGAAATGGGGGTGGGGGGGGTTCCTTTACTTCTTTACCAGTGCAAGCTTGTGTCTTTAATGATCATTCTTCTTTCCTTTCTTCTCCCCATGACATTAGTGACCAAATGGTCACCTGGTAGCCCCAAAGACTTAATGGGTCTTTTCAAAATGTTCGCAACTCCAACCAAAAGAGTCACTCCAGGGATCCAGTCAGAATCTGACGCATTGTGTCCATGCAGGAAGGAGCCTTCGAAGTAGACTTTAGGGCTGTAAAATTCTGCATGCATTTGAATAATTAAGATGTATGCGTCCCCTCCCCCGAGCTGTCCTTTCACTTGGAGCACACTGCAGACATTAATAACGTGAAGCCAAAGTGCAGTCGCACACTTTCTCAGACAATCGCGCTAATTGTGGATGTGCCAAGTCTTGACAAGAATGCTAGTGTGCGTTGCCCCGCAGTTGTGCTCAGTTCTAGGAAGAGATAGCAGCACTTTTGTCCCCAGGGGCTGTAGCTCACAAATGGGTCCCTTGGCTGAGGCAGAGCTGGACTGTGCTCTGGCAGATGGATTGGAAAGTCGGCTGACTTGTCCAGAAACTTGATATCCTGACCATCGCCAGCCTCACACACAGACTCTTCCCAGACAGAGCTCAGCGCCTACCTCCCTTTCCCATGAGAACTCCCCTAGAGAAAGTCCCTCTTCAGTGCACGATTGCTTCCACTCTGCCTCTGATGACTCTGCTTTTGCACGTCTGTCATGTGCAATGGTGTCCGTGTGTCCGGGTTCCATAACCCCACCATTCTCAATGCTTTGGACTGGACCGCGTAATTCTTTGTGACAAGGATCTGTGTTATCATGATGACCAAAAATGTCTCTAGACATTGCCAAGTGCCCTATGAAGGTTGACATCGTCCCATGTTGAGAATCGATGATACAGAATACTTTTGAGTGAATTATTTATTGAATAAAGTCTTAACTATTGTCATGATCGCAATCCACTAAAAAGTACAACCGAGGAAAAATCCCCTAGAACTACGGCATTCCCAAGCAAGAGTCATTTTTATTGCAAGAAATGGGAAGTGCAGCATAAATAGAGTATTTCAGTTTTGAGTGATCCCAAAGTCCTGTTGCAATGTGTCCTTCTTAATCCAGTAAGATTGGTCGGCTAAACTTTCGTGCCAGACATTGGTAGAAGGAAGCAGCGAGCTACCAGGGGCTCCATCTCTCCTGCTAGAGCGAAGGTCCTGTGCTAAGTACGTATAAAGCTTTCCAGGTGAAGTAATTGTCACAGCACATTTTCAGTAACTGTGAGCAAGTATTACTCTGTCATTTAACCCCTACAGCGACCCTTTAAAACACAAGCTATTGCTCCTGCTTTAGAGATGAGAAAAGTTAAGAAGAAATCAGCTCCTTTACCAGATCACAAAACCAATGCATGTCAGAGCTGCCCACGGAGCCCAGGCTTCTTGGCACTTTTTGCTTTTCTTTTTCCTACATTTTAGAGGGTTTGTTTGTTTGTTTTCTTTTTCCTACTATATTGAGAAAAAAATCAAAGACAGGAGAAGAAATAAATTGCCACAGCTAGGGAAATTCTCAGAGGACAAAGTCATCGCCGTGCATGAGGAACTGAGTCTAGATCCTCAGTACCCACATAATGGTGGGTGGTCATGGGAACCCTCCTGTAATCTGTGCTTAGGAGACGGAGACACCAACGCCTCAGCGCAAGCCGCTAGTGAGACTGGACAAACCAGCAGACTCAGGTTTCAAGTGTGAGACCCTGACTTAATATACAATGTAGAGAGCAACTGAGAAAGACACCTGATATCAGCCTCTCCTCTACACGTGTTCACAGCACTTGCATGCCCATAGCAGTGTGCACACATATAACACACACGCACATACACACATACTCTCTCTCTCTCTCTCTCTCTCTCTCTCTCACACACACACACACACACACACACACACACACACACAAAGCAGAGGCATGTTCACCATCCCAGCCAAGGAGAGAAGAGATTGTAGAAAACAGGAAGTATGCTGTCCACCCCTGAGGGGTGTGAGTAAAGCTTAGGCCATTGTTATAAAGAATCTGGGTGATACCGCCAGGCTGCCATGATGAAGAACCACAAACCTATGACTTAAACCACAGAAATGCATTGTCTCAGCACTGGAGGCCAAGGCTGAGGTCAAGGTGTGGGCGGGGTAGCATCTTTCTGAGGCTGTAGGAGAGACGGGTCTTCTCCCCTTAGTTTCTGGTGTCCCCTGGTAATCTCTGGTGTTTCAGAGTCACCCTGGACTCTGCTTTCACCATGGTGTGGCACTCTTCTAGGTGTGGATGAGCCTCAACATTTCATGTGATAAGGATACCAGTCACATCAGCTCAAGGCCCATCTCGTGAGCTTATTTTAAATTGATTATTTCCATGAAGACCCTCCAAATAAACCCATGTTCTGTGATGCCGAAGTTAGGCCTTCGATGTGTGCATTTGGGGAGAGATAACCCAACCTATCAAGAGAAACAAGTGACATTAAATGCTTCAGAATGAACAGTGGGACCAGTGAGATGGCCCAGGGTAAGGTACTGACTGTCGGGCCTGACCACCTGAGTCCCAGCAACCCACAGCGGAGTGAGAACCAACTCCTGCAACCACTTCTCTGCCTTCTACTCATGCACCATGGCGCATTCACCACACATAAGTAAATACGATTTTTTTAAAGTAGTGAGCAGTGCCTGCCTCGGGCTGTAGCTCAGTGGTAGAGCACTTGCTAGCATGTATGGAGTCCTGGGCTCCATCTTAGAACCACACATATACATAAACCCCCAGAAATGAGGCTTGTCTTGGTTATCTTGCTAGCGTCCTCTCCTCTGTTTCCCGTCTACTCTGACTGAGCAGTCCCGACACCAATACTCCAGCTCCAGCTTCAGACACTAGAGAGACTACCTCAGCCCAAGTAGCCGGTGAGCCATGACCAAGCCACCTCCAGATCTGCAGGAGGGAAGGAGAACTCATAAAAGCCACCGTGGGTGTCTTTTAAAGCATGTCAAACATGCTCTTGGCTTTCCAACACTGTGACTTCCATTCAGAGCTGGGGAAATTAAAAGACAAATGTCTTTCAAGATAAACAGAGATTGGCGATTTAAAAAAAAAAAAAAAGTATCACCTTTTAAACGAAACGCTCTGAAGAACTGAAAGCATGTGTCAGTGACCCAGAAGTAATTAAGACATAATTAAGATACACTGGAGAGGAGGAACAGAGTTAATTCAGACCCAGTAGACTGGAACCCAATCACAAACGGAAGTCTTTGGAACTTGAATGGGAAATCCTCAGAGCCTTAGCCAAACTCCTCACAGAATGTCCGTCCTCTCCCAGTAGCTAATGTCCTTCTCTGCTCCTTCTCTCTAATCCACTCCTTCTGCAAGAGTCCCAGACCTCCTGACTAACAGGGTAGGTGAGCATCACGGTGCTCTGTCCTATCGCCACCAGCCACCCATTTCAGTCGGGCTCAGGATGCACCCTCAAACCGAGCCGCAGAAGAGCTTTATCCAAAAGTTTCTACCAAAGAGAAGAGGCCCATTCTTGTCTCTTAAGTCACAAGACAGAAAGGACATGAATTTGAAACTGTCAGAAAATGGCCTTCCCCACCAGGAGGGAGAAAGGTTGGAAGGGTAAAGAGAAAGCCAGGGGGTTGGAGAGATGGCTCAGCGGTTAAGAGCACCAACTACTCTTCCAGAGGTCCTGAGTTCAAATCCCAGCACCACACGGTGGCTCACAACCATCTGTAATGGGATCCGATGCCCTATTCTGGTGTGTCTGAAGACAGCTACAGTGTACTCACATACATGAAATAAATAAAATAAATCGAGGGAGAGAGAGAGAGAGAGAGAGAGAGAGAGAGAGAGAGAGAGAGAGAACGAGCGCTGGGCAGCTTTGAGCCCAGGTTAATCCCCAGACACTCAGAACCATGCTTCCCTGTCTTGCCTTTCTGTCTGTTCTGTGAATACTTTTCATACCTACTTAATAAATCTAACACTGGGAATAAGGAAGTTTGGGCTGTCACTTAGAACCAATGGAATTCTAAGAGACACACTTAGGATGGGTTCCAAGATGAAATCTTTTCCTCACCGTTGAATATAACTCCACAGGTACTGACAGCCAATAAAGTGTAATATTCGCCCGGTATTGCTAACTCGAGCTGAAGACCTCAGCAGTCACCAGCTGGAGGCAAATCCGTGATCAGGGATGCCATAACTAGGAGGGAGACTCTCCAGGGCTCCCAGGCTATGGTTATCTGTCTCAGTCGAGGTCTGCCTTAGCAGCAAACTAAGAAACATAATAACAGTATGTGGCACCCTGAACGGCAGACTGAGGAGAACTAGTTCCTATGTGAAAACCTCAGAAACTATCTCAGCACTTGACTCTTAATTATAGACCGAGGAAACGTCAAAAGCGAAGGTGCGCCTGTCAAAGTGTTTACCTTGCCCTTCCTACCCAGGGCAGGGCTGACAGCACAGAGCTCACAGCAATTAGCCCTACCCAAGTATGCAGCAAGTCCCCACAAGTTCCAGGCTCCTCCTGAATGGAATGTAACCACCTTCACCCGACAAACACCCTACACAGCCAGGCAGGGCCTCTCCTCACTGCTGCGTGTTCTGCCTCTCTCTCTCTCTCTCTCTGCTTCCTGCCTTGCTGTAGCCACGGGGAGCCATTCTCTGCTTCCCACTCAGGTTACAAATTTTCTCTTCTCTTTCTTCACCAGTCTCATGCCCTCTGCTGAAGGTCCGCCCTTCAAGGATTTGCGGCTGGCCTCACCAGAAGTGACTCTCGTTCACTCTTCATGAATTCATCTGTTCTCCTCAGGACTCCTCGGCAGAGTTGGTCTGTCCAGTCATGCCACCGTGATCCGTGTGACAGCATAGATCAATTCCTTAGCTGTGTGCTCCCTACTGGCAGCGACCATCCTTTTCATAAAACGCACACCACATCAACTAAAAGAGACTGCAGATTATTCCTGAGAGCGTGGGATATAAGTTAAGAAACATCAACCTAATCTAACCATTTTCATTCAGCTTGCTCCAAAAAAAAAAAAAAAAAAAAAAAGGTTTTGGACAACTCACTTCCGCCATCCCTTCCCAGGTATGGTGTTGGCTTCATTTTATTTTTCCTCTTTCATGGATTTGATTCATCTGTTCATTCATTCCTTCTGTCACTCAAGTGTCGACTTGAATCTTCAGAGCATCAGATGTTGTACAGAGGCACTGAGAACACAAAAATGTCAGGACTTTGTATTTGCCATCCTATATGATAGAGGAGACAGATGAGTAAACCAGCCACTAAAACTATTGCATAGGGTAGCTGGAGAGATGGCTCAGCGGTTAAGAGCACTGACTGCTCTTCCAGAGGACCTGAGTTCAATTCCCAGCAACCACATGACAGCTCACAACCATCTGTAATGGGATCAGATGCCTTCTTCTTGTGTCTGAAGAGAGAGACAGTGTATTCACATACATTAAATAAATAAATCTTATTTAAAAAAAAAAGAAGTAGTATGACCTGGCAGTGGTGGCACATGCCTTTAATCCCAGCACCTGAGAGGCAGAAGCAGGCAGATCTCTGTGAGTTCGAGGCCAGCCTTATTTACAAACTGAGTTCCAGGACAGCCAGGACTGTCACACAGAGAAACCCTGAAGGGAGAAGTAGGAGGTTGGGAGGAGGAAGAGGAAGAAGAGGAGAGAAGGGAGGAAGAGGAGGAGGAGAAAGTTTTGCAACTTCTAACTACTATTGCTTTAACATTATCCTTTATTGCTAACCCAATCTAGTGTCCCCCATCTCCCCCATAGAATTTCAGTTGCTTGCCAGCTCAAGATAATATATAGCAAGCAGATAATTTTATCTTTCTCAATTCATCATAGACTCTGATCAGCAGTGAGGGCCAGAAATTGAAAATGAAACAATCAGTCAAACAAGGCCATATGTTCTTCCAAAGTCAGTTAAAAGTCTGGAAGCCAGGGCTGGCAAGACAGCTCAGTTAAGAAAGAGTCCATGCTGTTCTTACAAAGGACCTGGGTTGCATTCCCAACACTCATGTGATTGCTCACAAGTTTTTATAACCCCAGGTCTGGGGGACCCCACTCCCTCTTCTGATGCCCATGGGCATGCATATGGTGCACATACGTACATACATATAATCAAACACTCATATACATAGAAATAAATAAACCCTTTTAAAATGTGTGAGTTTGGGAACCACTGGTACCAAAACTGAAAACCACTGGCAGCTTCCTGTGGAGTTCCTGGGTGAGTCCGATGGGCGCCTGCCCGGCCTTCTGTTGTGCAGATGCCCCAGCTCGACCATCAAGGAAAGTGGATTCTGTAGCGAGCTTCCGTGGTTCACATCTGGGAAATCAAACTACAAAGTGGAGTAAGGTTATCAACATATCCTGGGAGCATGCTTTCATACAAATGAGATCTGTGTAAACATGTACGTTTTCACAGAACTCTGTAAAATAGAATATAGAGATGTAGAGCAAGAGTGTAAACTCGGAGGGAGTAGACTGAGGGGATGGAGCTACTCCAAGCAGGTGATTTGGTTCAGGAGGCTTTCTCTGTGCTTGTGAATTTATTATGGAATAAAATTAAGTTAAATGAGTTACTAAGTGAGAAATACCAAGGCCCTGTTGCCTAGCTCTTGGTAAACACTCTGAATTATCATACACATCTACTCTCCTGCTGTTATCATCAAAGCTGTGGCTAAACTCAAAAGTCAAGTCCCGGAATCACGAGGTGTCATAAGACATAACTATAATTCTTGTGCCTGGGAGGCAGAGGCAGGAGAACCACAAGTTCAAGTCCAGCCTAGGCTACACAATAAGCTTCAAGTCAGCTTGAGCAGTACAAGACCCTGTTTCAGGAATTAAAAAAGAAATGAGAGAGGGTATACATTTAAAACAAATTACCATGAAAGCTAGAGACTGGAGGAGCATGAAGGGATTTGTTGAAAGTATTGTACACCCACCCATGCCGCAGTGCAGATGATCTGTGCTTACGCAGACACTACTATCTTCTCAGCCCTGGCCTTTTACTCTCTGTGGTTCCAGTTCACTATTGTAAATTTTGATCCAAAAATATGAAACATAAAATTTCCAAAAGCAATAAATATTTCATTGGTTTTATTTTTCACACTATCCCGAGTCTCGTGATGAGATCCTGTGCTATCCTGCTATGTCCCATCTGGGACATGAATGATTTCTTTGTCTAGAGTATCCATGCTGGATACACTCCACAGCTGTTACTCAATATTCATTTCGGTTATCAGATCAGTTATAGCAGGTATCACAGTGTCTGTGTTCAAGGAACTCTTGAGTAGTGGACCAGCACAGAGCCTGTGTCACCCGCCTCACTGCATCTCACCGCTTCAGCGCCGTACCGTATCACGTCATCACAAAAAGGATGATACAGTACAATAACACGTTTTTAAAAAGAGGCCACACTCACATAACCCTTACTCTAGTCTGTTACAATTATCCTATTTTATTATTGCTGTTACTCTGTTGTTTGCTTAATATATAAATTGAACTTAATTGTAGTCATGTATATATAGGAGAAAAAACAGGATTTGTCACTGTCCGTGGTTTCAGGGAACAACTATAGGATCTTAAATTTCACCCCTTGCAGACAAGGGGAAACCTCAGTTCTCCTTAAAGGTGTATCAGTCCTGACAGCATACAGACTTAGAATTCAGTATCGAGCCAGTTAACCCACAAATACTCAGAAATACAGTCAGGCTAGAGGAATAGGTGGGCAACCTCAGAAATGATTCAGCGCTTTTTAGAGGTGGCTTCAAGTCAGTACAGTTATGAAGCTGCCCTTGCCTCCAGAAACCCTAGCATAGAAGCATCCCTGCAAAATAAAATTCTGATTTTCCTTGAAAGGAAAGGACATTTTCCTCTCCAAATACTAGCTCAGAGCATCAGTCATCGCCATGGAAGACAAATCATAGTTCATCCCTAGCATTTGTCAAAGTGCCAGAAGATGTCATAGACACTCAGTATTTGTTAGATTAGTGAATCTCGGTGTTTTTGTTTTTTTTAAGAATGTTTGACAGTTGGTTCCAGGTAGAGATGATGGATTGAACAAATGCACCTAATTTGGCTCCCACTAGAGTACCACTAAAACTACAGGATAGAGCGGGGAAGCAATCGAAACCACCACGGGGGCTTGAGAGGATGATGAAGGACTTGATAGGTCTGAAAACAAGCAAGGGTTTGTCAGTAACAGCAGGACATCTTCTGAGTATTAGGTGAAGAGGGAGAAGGCTTCTAAAGAGAGAGCTGGGATTAAGGGATGATGCAGACACATAAGCACTCGGATCCCCTCCTGCTTTCCCAGTGCTGAGAGTAAAGCCTGACCCTCCAAGCAGAAGACTGGAAAAGACTTCTACAAGAGACACAGCCAAGCAAAGAGGAGGGAACATGTTGGTGGCATACAGTGATAGAGTGGTGAGACGGGAAAGACCGTCACTTAGTAAAGCTCGTTGTTAACCTGTCTTCCTCGACTCCGCTCTCCAGGTTATTTAGCTAACCCTTAAATATGAGCAGCTGAGTAGGATTATCAAACGGCCGAGGAAATCCTCTAGTGTGAAGGCTAACGGAAGGACGTGCCTTGCTAGACAGAGAAGGTCTGTGAATGCAAAGACACATTCAGTGCATCTTACTGCGATGTTTTACATAGCGCACTTAAATGTTTCAAAAAGAACAAGAGGAGCAAAATCAGAATGGCATCAGACCTTATCAAAGCCCCTTTAATCCCAGGAGGCAGAGGTCAACAGATCTCTGAATTCAAGGCCAGCCTGATATAGAGCAAATTCCAAGTAGTGGTGCATGCCTTTGATCCCAGCATTCAGGAGACAAGAGGCAAGCAGATCTCTGAGTTCAAGGTCACTCTACAGAGCAAGATCCAGGACAACCAAGCTTAGCTAGTGAAGGAGTTGTAAAACAGAAAGCTAATGAAAATGTAAAAGAATAAGGGACCATTTTCCAGTTCCAGCGAGCAGCAGGATACAGGACCATGTTCCAGCTCCAGCAAGCAGCAGAATTCGGAAGTTTCAGCCATGTGGCTCTGGCTCTAGAGTCAAGAATAGAAGGGACTACTGGGATAATTGATTCTGGTTAGCTGGAACTAAGAAATTAGTGGTGATTCAGAAGAGATCAGCATCACTGAGGTGAAATATGGGAAGTGTTTTCTGAGAGCACAAAGAAGTTGTGTTCCAGAGAGAGCCAAGGTTGTAGCTCATGCTGCGGCTAGACTTGGTAAGGCGTAAGAATGATCCAGTTGGTACTGGTTTTGAAGGCATGAAAGGGTCATGCAGCTGAAGCTCAGGACTGTCAGAGGCCATGGAGGGCCATTGGTGAAGGTGCAGCCTCAGTTGTAGTTGACAGTCCAGGACTGAAGGGGCCATGCAAAGAAGTTGAGGCTTGGTGCTATGAAAAGAACCTACGAGAGGCTATTGGCAAAGCCTTGTTGCAGTGGAAGACCCTAGTATATTGGAGATGCCAGTACCATGGGATGATCACCAAGAACAGCAGCAGTGGTGGGGTGGATCAACCTGAGCTTAGAGTGCTACAGAGGGCAGAGCTGGAGAAGTGACAGCAGCCCTTTGGAGGAGCCCAGAAGATCATGTGTGGATCCCAGACATTGGAATAAAAAGCTGTCGCATTGACACTGCCTTGGAAACTCCAAGATGTTTGCGATGCCAGAGCCACGGGATATCTGCTGAGGAGAGCTGCTAACAGGAAGTGGAACCAGTCAAAGAGAATTGTGCTGCAGTCAACAAAGATTAAAGGAGTTGGTTCAGGGCCTTGGTTTGGTCTAGTATTTCCTCACTATGACATTGTGGAACATATATCCTGTGTCATGTTACGTCGGACACATAATCTGTTATTTGATTTTTATTTTATAGGGAATTACAGTTAAGAGATTGCATGACTCTCACAAGAGACTTTGAACTTTGGAGTTTTAACATTGTTGAGACTGTTTCAGACTATGGAGACTTTTAAACGTATTTTGTATCATGTTATGGCTAAGTATGTCCCCTATAAACTAATGTGTTTGAACATGCCTATGGGGGCCAAGGAGTAGTATGTGGTGGGTTGAATATGCTTGGCCCAGGGAGTGGCACAATTAGGAGGGGTGGCCTTGTTAGAGGAAGTGTGTCATTGTGGGGGTGGGCTTTGAGACCTTCCTCCTCACTTCCTGGAAGTCCGTCTTCTACTGAATGCCTCTAGATCAAAATGGAGAACTCTCAGCAGTTTCTCCAGCACCATGTCTGCCTGCGTGCTGCCATGCTCCCCCCTTGATGATAATGGACTGAACCTCTGAACCTGTAAGCCAGCCTCAATCAATGTTGTCCTTTATAAGAGTTGCCTTGGCCTCTTCACAGCGATGGAAACCCTAGGACAAGTGTCTTCTTGTTTTCTTCATATACAAGCAGGTTTGAGCTTGCTGTTGAGTTTTATAAGAGCATGTGATAGTTTTGGTCTCTTCTGTTTTTATTATTGTTACTGTTGCTGTTGCTGCTGTTGCTATTGTTATTGCTGCTGCTACTGTTGTTGTTGTTGTTGTTTGGTTGGTTTTGTTGTGGATTGACTCAGGGTCTTCTTACACTTTGGGCCTACCATTGTTTTTGTGTGTTTGTTTGGTTGGTTTGGTTTTTGGTTTTTGTTTTTTTGAGACAACCTCTTTAGGTGTCCCAGGCTAGCCTCCAACCTGTGCTCTTGTTGCCTCAGCCCTCTACATCTCTGAGACAACACCTGTGCCTGTGTGGTAGCATTTACTTTAGACTTTGAGTAGCCTCAAAAGCTCGTGTCCTATTCTGGGACTCTGGATATGGTATCCTGGCTGCTGAGGCAAGATTGTAAAGGAGTCTGTGTTATAAGAAGGCAACCTCATGGGGTTGGGGATTTAGCTCAGTGGTAGAGGGTTTGCCTAGGAAGCGCAAGGCCCTGGGGTCGGTCCCCAGCTCCGAAAGAAAGAACCAAAAAAAAAAAAAAAGAAAGAAAGAAAGAAGGAAAGAAAGAAAGCAACCTCACTGGGCCACAGAGAGCAGAGAAATCATTCACTTTTTACTTCACCCGAACCACCTCACACCCCACCCCATCTGTACTTCTTCAGTTGTCCCTTTCCAGGAAAATAACCACCTGACTAACAATAGCTACCCAAGGAATAAAGGTCTGACAAGGAGGGGAGGAGCAGCCAAAAACACTGCTTTAAATCCTTCCATGGATCTCTCCCTCATCAAGATGTCCCTACCTTTCCCCATGGCACACTCCCGGACTGGGTTAGATGTGCTTTCCTTGACCATATCTGAGCATGCCACACCAGAGTGAAAATTACCTCTGCACCTCTCTGTTTCCTGCATAGGCCTTAAATATTTCCATGGTAGAGACAAGGTCTTTATGTATATACAGCACAATAGGAATTAAACGATATTCATGAATAAAATTCTTACAAAGTCTAAGATACACTGAAAAACTATGAAGTTTATATCACTTTTTTATTTTTAAGAGCAGTTTTAGGAGCTGAAGAGATTGCTCAGCAGTTCGGAGGAGCGTGAGCTGCTCTTACAGTTTAGTTCCCAGCACCCACGTGGGTAGCTCGCAAGAGCTTGCAACTGGAATACCATGGCATGGGGGCGGGGAGAGATCATGCACCTCTGACATCATCGGGCACTGCTCGTGTGCACAAACCCTCACCCAGACACATACATACAGTCAAACATTTTCATTTAGAAAAGAGTGGGTTTATTACAGAAACGTTAAGCAGAGAGGTTTCTGTGTAGTCCCACGCCTCTTCTCCAGTTTCTCCCATTACTAATAGTTTGCATTACTGAGGTGCTTTTTTTTTTTAAACAAAACTGGTGTTCCTAAGTCCGTATGTCACTTTAGCGTTCCCTCTTCGTGTTATACGTCCTATGGTTTTGGTAAATAGTTACATCTGAAGCTCACTGAACAGTTTCACTGCCCTAAAACCCTCTGTGTTCCACTCATTCGTCTGCCTGCGTTCCCTCCCCACCCCATCCCTGCAAAACACTGGTTAATTTTCAGTGGACACGAGGTGTATTTATGACACTCTTGTCCATGGGTATCATGTACTCTCCCTCCCTCCGCCTGCCCTCATGTCTCTTCCCCACCTTCACTGCTTCCTCTCCTTTCCCTGAATATTCCTCCTCCTGCTTCTGTGTATCTACTCCACACCTGAGGTAAGACACAGAAATTTGTCTTTCTGAATCTGGCTTATTTCACTAACCATATCAACCCTGATTTCCACCCACGCTCCCACAAATCAAATAATCTCTTTTTAATAAAACTGCAGAATTAAACTCCATTGTTGGGCCAATAAGAGAGATCTGTGGGAAAAGTGCTTGATAGATAAACCCAGTGTGAACTGAGTTCAACGCCCAGAGCCCACAAAAAGGCACAAGAAAAAAAGCTCCACAAAGTTGTCCTTTGACAGTCACAAGCTCACAGTGACTTGTGTTTACCCAAACACATATCATGCACACATACAATGATGGTGAGGATGGTGATGATGGTGATGATGATAATGATGATGGTGGTGGTGCTGATGGTGGTAGAGATTATATTTTAAAGACTTTTAAGTCTTTCACTTTTTTTTTAAAAAAAAACTCATATGCGTGTGTGTTTCTTTATCCATTGTCTGATGAGAGGCATCTAACTTGTTCCCTATCTTGGTCATCATGAATGGCCAACTGTGAATTGGCAGTTGTGACTGGCAATAAATAGGGATGTGCAAAGATCTCTCAGATATTCTAATCTAGACTCCTCCAGGTATAGATCCTGGATAAAGACTGACCTTTTGATCATCACTGTAATTTGCCTTTTATAGTATCATACAGTTGAGTCACATTGTGTTTCCCTGTGCATACTGACTTCTTTCACTTAGCAGTGTGCTTTCACACTTACTCTATGTCTTTGGGAGGAACATTACTATCTAATCTTCAAATCAGTTCTGCCAGGTAAGTATTTGTAGTAGATGAGCCCTTGAGATTTGGGAGGCAAGGTCACAGTGCACATAAAGGCCAAAGCACATCCCGTGATTGTACCATCAATCCATGAAGTAGTCATGCGTTTGACACCTCCTTCTCAGGCCTGGTTCAACAACCACAACCACAACCACAACCACAACCACAACCACAACATTTATTTTGTTTTGGAGAAGCCAACAGTCTGGTGAATAAGACAACTATGCATTTTCTTGCTCAGAATGGTGACCTGTAACCCCAATGCTTAAGCGGTGAATATGAAAAGACCAGGAAGAGTTCAAGGTCATCCTCAGCTATATGACAAGTTCAGAGCCAGCCTTGACTACACCAAATCGTTTCCAAACTACAAGTATATTTTTTTAAAAAAACTTAAAGACAGCTATATGTTTTTTAAAAAGATTTATTTAGTTTATGTATGTGAGCACACTGTCACTGTCTTCACACACACCAGAAGAGTATGGCATCAGACCCCATTACAGATGGTTGTGAACCACCATGTGTTGCTGGGAATTGAACTCAGGACTTCTGGAAGAGCAGTCAGTGTTCTTAACCACCGAGCCATCTCTCCAGCCCTAGCTATATGGTTTTTAGAGCCTCATTTGATTGAGTCATGATGGTACACACCTTAAATCCTAGCAGTTTGGACCCAGAGGTAAGCAGATCTCTCTGAGTTCAAAGCTAACCCATCTATCTCGAAAGTTCAGGCAAGCCAGATCTACATAGTAAGACTGTGTCTCAAAACAAACAAACAAACAAACAAAACCCCCACCCTATCCTCTCATAAAGGGTGACTTAAGGGTAGGTATCGATGATGAAAAGAATCAAGTCATCATATAAGCACTGAGCAGAGGTATGAAATAGCATAATTGTTCACTGGACATTTATAATTTTCACTTCCCTTAAGTTAAACAATAACTTTAGATGCTAGCAATTGCTCTTATTTTTCCAATAAATCAATAGAAAATTAAATCAGTTTTTTTTTTAAAAAAGTCACAGAATAAGGAAATCTGATTTTCCCAAAGCCCGTCTTCTCCATCCATTGCTATGTCCTGGTGATCCTGGCAGAAATAGCACCATGTCCCCAGGTGGAGACAGTAAAGAGAAGGGTGTCAGGGGAGCCGTGAGGATGCCTGGAGTGCATGGTGGGGAGGGGAGCAGTCAGCAATGGATGCCGGTGACAGCCAAACTGGAAGGGCCTCCAAATACTGACATTCATAAAAATGTGTCAGTCGCCCTGATTTGCTCCTGATATTTAAACTCCAGGAACTGCTGAGGCTGAACATTCTTTTCAGAGTGACTGTAATAAGGCAAGCTTCTGTGTGAGACATTTTTGGCCTTGCTGAGGTCAGTGTGGTGGGTTCTAACAATTGCTGTGGAGATGCTATGAAAGCAAAAAAAAAAAAAAAAAAAAAAGCAATGTATGTTTCCCATATGCAAAATTAGACAAAGGTGCAGTAATTCAAGATAATTAACAAGTTCTTTGGATAAACACCAACTCAAAGAGAAACTTTAGGAAATAAAACTGAAGTGAACCAAGTCCAAGTTCTTGGAGAAAAGCCAGGAGTGGTGGCCTACGCTCATGATCCTCATACTTGGAAAGTAAGGGCAGAAAGATCAGGAATTCCAGGTCAATCTGAGCTACCTAATGAGACCAAGGACAGCCTGGGTTACATGAGACCCTGTCTCAAAAAACAAGAATCAAAACCTTTGGTTCTGTGTGTGTGCGCGTGTGTGCATGTGTGTGTGTGAGGATGTTGGAGGTCATCGGTAGGCCTCTTATTCAGCCACTCTCCATTGTCTTCTCTAGGATAGTATCTCACTCACTAAACCTCATCCATTCAGCTAGGCTAACTGGCCAGCAAGCTCCAGGGATCTGAGTCTCCATCTTCCTAGTACTGGGGATGTGAACCTCCTGTAGCCTCAGCCTGCTGAGCTGTCTCCCAGCCCCAGACAAGTTCCTAAAACCCTCTCTCTCGGTCAGCTAGACTGTTTCCATGTGGGGAGATTTCTTTTCATCATCCTGAGCTTTTTCTATCTTGATAAGTACAAAATTCCTCTTTGGTCTTTATTGTACACTTGAAAACATCATATACTTTAAGTTAACGGAGCTGGAAGTGCTGTGGCATTATAGTTTGGGGTTGGGAAATTAATTCTGCTTGATTTGAATCTTGCGTTTTTGAAACAAGATCTTACTATACAGCCCAATATGGCCTCTAACTCTCTGCCCAGTTATTTTTTAAAATACATTTAGCATTGATTTTAATACAACAGGAAAAAACATTAGCATTGAGTTTTAATTAAGTACAACTGGAGGAAATTACCGATACCCAGTTAATCTGATATGCTTAAAAGTGTTACAGTTGCAAACACAAAGAGGTCATTTCAATACTCCATTTCCTTGTTCCCTTAATGCTTCCAGCCAATATTTATTTACATACTTTACCATTTTTATTGATGATATAGTATTGCCCAAATTGGTGTCAGACACTAGGAATATAATTAACAATATAGTCACAATATACTTTGCCATCTAATTAACAATATCACAAAACTACAAGCAAACTACAATTACATCAAAGGATGAAAATTACAATTTTCTATTACCATATTGCAAGGGGTCCCCACAGGATGAGGACATACAATGGGGCTTCTCAAATTTTCCTTTGCAAATGAATCACTTGGGTATCTTATTAAATTCAGGTTCTGATTCTGTAATCCAGGGTTGAGCTGATGTTCTGGTTTTAAATAAGTTGTCATGCTTGTTCTTGCTTGATGCCGATTCTCTGGGCCAATGGACCAACACAATACAATACAATATTAAGAAGCAAAATTTTGGATTGAGGAAATGGCTCAGTCAGTAAAATGCATGCAAGCAAGGGGATATGAGTTTCATCCCCAAATCCACATTAAAACACTTGACACGACACTGTGGCTATCAATGGTAATCCCAGCATTACCATGTGGCAGGTGGGACATGGGGACAAGAGGATCCCTGGGGATCTCAGAATAGTCACTTGAGTTCCATGCCAAGTGAGAGACCCTATCTCAAAAAACAAGGAAGACTGCACTTTAAGAATGACACATGACACGAGGTTGACCTTTGACCTCCACCTGCAGGTGCGTGAAAACACACACACACACACACACACACACACACACACACACACACACACACAATTTAAAGTTTCAAGATATAATAATGCCAGGCACAGAATAGTGTCAAACCTTTTCACTGGAACAATACACACCGTTCTAATGCTAACTGTTAATTCGCACAAGTAGAAGAAACAAGTGGCAAGGGACCTAAAGAGTGGGAAACAGTCCCCAGGATTGTATTAAGAAGTTCAAGAACCCTTCCTAAGAAAGGTAGGGTCCATAATTGAGCCAGGAAAGTATGGAAGATGTCCTCAGGAACAAAGCAGGCTGGGTCTCCTGGCTGTCACTGACAGGTGGTGGCCTTTCCATGGGTCAGTGCAGGGTCCATTCAGAGACCAGTGCACAGTTCTGTTGGGCAGCTCTCTTTCAGGGAAACAGGAAAGAGTGCTGAAGAGGAGACTTATGGAAAAGCATTGTTTGATGAACCCTAGCAAGAACAGCCCCAGCACTTCAAGAATGGACCAACATCATCTCTCTCTCTCTCTCTCTCTCTCTCTCTCTCTCTCTCTCTCTCTCTCTCTCTCTCTGTGTGTGTGTGTGTGTGTGTGTGTGTGTGTGTGTGTGTGTGCTGTTTATCTGTAGTAGTGTTGAAATGATGGTCTCAAACATGCTAGTGAAGCACTCTGCCACAGCGCTTACACTCATGTACGTGAACACACAGCACACAGGCAGTACTTTGGGCTCTTATTAAGGGCTCTGTGCTTGGTTCTGGGCTTTCTGTGTTTCAGCTCCTCTGGCTGTTTACTGACCTTATTATTTCTCAGCTTCTTACCAGCTTACTGATTTCTGTCTTTTCTGGGATTTTGGTTTTTGACAAGACATTTGTTAACTAAGTTCTTTCACTGGCCCGGGGAATGCTTTCGGTGAACTGTGATTGGGTCCTCTCTTAGGTTCCTTTGGTCACTGGAGTCCCTGTGAAAGTATGTCTAGGGTCCTTCAGCAGCTGAGTGGCTGCTGCCCTTGATGGCTGGCTGGTCCTCCCTGTTTTGTCTCCCTGTCCTTCAAAGTCATGTAGGCTGCTGATTGAAGCAGAAACTAAAGGCAAGAAAGGTCAGAGGTGGGGTTGGGGATTTAGCTCAGTGGTAGAGCGCTTAAGCACAAGGCCCTGGGTTCGGTTCCCAGCTCCGAAAAAAAGAAAAAAAAAAAAAGGTCAGAGGTGAGTGTAGGAGGAGCCTAAGTAGCATGTGAGATGGGGATTGTTCCGTTACTAATGCTCAACATATGTTGGTCAAATTTTTACAAGTTTATTTTTGAGATGGAGTCTTACCATTTCCCAGCCTAGCCCGGAACTCTGGCCTCAAGCAATCTTCCTGCTTCAACTGCCCTCATAGCTGGGATTACAAGACATGGTGGTGTCCCTTTGTAACCTGGAATCCAAGTTCTTTGACATTTAGGTGAACTAGAGGGGTACTTGGTACTGGGGAATTGAACCAAGGGTCTTGTGTATAATATAAAAACATGTGTTCCACCAAGTGATAGTCCCAGCCCTGACTGAATTTTAAGTACAAATTCTGTATAGTCTTATTTCACTGACTTTCAAGACATGGCTGATTTAAAAAGCACTCTATTAGAGAAAATTTGTAGATTGAAGAACTTTTCAACCTTGGAACAGTCTTCTCCTAGATCATTTTGAAGGGAGATGAGAAATGTCCGTGGTAGAGAATTCTGGGATTATCCCCAATGATTCTCACCCTTCTCAGGATAGACAAAGACTGTGAGTCTAGTGGATCTTCTTGCTGGGATTGCTAGCATGTGAAGGTTGTTCTGCCTGGACCTAACACAGTGGCAACCACGGCATAAAGCTTCTAAAAGCAGAGAGGTTTTTCTGGCCGATCTCAGAAGCCAGACACGAAGACTTATGTTAGTAC
Organism: Rattus norvegicus; assembly: GCF_021556685.1. NCBI lineage: Eukaryota > Metazoa > Chordata > Mammalia > Rodentia > Muridae > Rattus > Rattus norvegicus. Next base: position 173,070,473 of record NC_141535.1, read on the forward strand.
TGGCTTGAAGGCATGGTGTGGAAAGGTCCAAGGAACAGCTTGTGGGAACTAGACAATGACAAATGTCAGTCTCCGTCCTACTACCACAAAGAAACAGATTCTCCAGCTGCTACAAACAGACTCTGCCCTAAAGGCTCTGTGAAGAGCTGGCTTGGCCCACATCTAGTCGTTAGCCTTGTAAATAGTAAAGTCAGCAGGGCCTCTGTGGCAGATTGAACAGGAATGGCCCCCATAGACTCCCACGTTTGACTGGTAGACCCTTAGGGTGGGCACTCTTAGGAGGTGTGGCCCTGTTGAAGAAGGTGTGGCCTTATTGGAGGAAGTGTACCACTGTAGGGCTGGGCTTTGAACTCTCAAGCTATGACCAGTGTAGAACACAGTTTCATTCTGGTGCCTGTAGGTCAAGATGTAGAACTCCAAACTCTTCCAGCTCCATGTCTGCCTGGGTGCTGCCATCCTGCCTACCTTGGTGATAACGGACTAAACCTCTGAATTGTAAGCCAGCCCCAATGAAATGTCTTCCTTTATAAGACTTGCTGTGGTCATGGTGTCTCTTTACAGCAATAGAAACCCTAACCAAAAGAGTCTTTATTCTTTTTTTAAATTGAGATGATTTGCAGTCTGGGGTGAGCTGGAACTCTGGGTTTTTAACACACAGAACTGTGAGTGAATGGCTGTTGTTTAATTTTCTAGGTTTGTAGTGATCTGTTATACGCAATAGGAAACTAGTACAAGGTCTGCAGAGACGGCTCAGCACAGTGCAGACTGCTCTGCAAACAGCTCCAGTCAATCCCGAGGCCCACAGCGAAGTACTCACAACCACCCACAACTCCAGCTCTGAGAGGATCTGACACCTCTGCCCTCTGCAACACCTGCACACAGGCACCTAACCACACAGAGACACACGATGAAAAAGTATATTAAAATATACTTAAAATAAAGATCAATGTAAAATATTTACCACACATCTTAAAAACTAGAATCTGAGTGATGATAGTGCCCACCTTTAATTCCAGCACTGGGGAGGCAGAGGCAGGTGGATCTCTGAGTTCAAGGCCAGCCTGGTCTACAGAGTGAGTTCCAGGATAGCCAGAGTTGCACAGAGAAACTCTGTCTTGAAAAACAAAACAAAAACCAAAACAACGTCAACAATAACAAACCCCACCCCCCAAAAAACCCAAAGAAACCCAAACCAAAAAGAAAACCTAGTATCTTAAAAACTAGTATAATTTCATGCTGCCAGAAAATTTGCAATAATCTAAACACATCTATCTATATTTAGAATATGCATATAATTCAGCTATATTCTACTATGTATACTAGAGGAAAAGAAAGAAAAATGCAGGTTAAATAATGTGGGCCATCCTGTCCCTTTGGTTATCCCTTTGATGGGCTGACGGCAGCATGTGACAGAATCGCCACCTGTAACTTGTGCCTTAGGAGGCGTCATGGGCATCTGCCACGCTCAGCTGACCCCCAAGCTCACTGACACTTCTCAGAAGTAACTCTGCAGGCTTCTTCTCATGCTTCCAAACTCTAGATATCCCTCTATTAATGCACATATATTCTTCTTCATAGTAGTTTAAACTTGAGGTATATATAGTTCTTTATTAATTATAGCAATTAAAAGCTAGTTTGGGGCAACGTGATTATGCCCTTCTTAAGAAGCTGGGAGTCGTCCACCTAAGGTCCTGAGGACACTTGTCCTCATTAGCCTTGAACCTGTGCTATGTGATAATGTAGCTGTTAGTCACTTGTAGAGACTTAAATATAGATTTCAGTTTATTAAAGGTAGATACAATGTCGAGTGTAGGGGCTGGAGAGATGGCTCAGCGGTTAAGAGCACTGACTGCTCCTCCAGAGGTCCTGAGTTCAGTTCCCATATAGAAGCTCACAACCATCTGTTTTTTTTTTTAAAGACTTATTTATTTCTTATATGTAAGTACAATGTAGCTGTCTTCAGACACACCAGAAGAGGGCATCAGATCTCATTACAGATGGTTGTGAGCCACCATGTGGTTGCTGGGATTTGAACTCAGGACCTCTGGAAGAACAGTCAGTGCTCTTAACCACTGAGCCATCTCTCCAGCCCCACTCACAACCATCTGTAATGGGATCACATGCCCTCTTCTGGTGTGTCTGAAGAGAGCGACAGTGTACTCATATACAAAAAATAAAGTACATTAAAAATGTCAAGTTTAGTTCTTCGGTTCCAAGTGTGCGGCTCGTGACTGCTGTTAGTCAGCAGAGACATAGAGCATCACCCTCACCGTGGAGAATTCTGTTGGACGTGAAAAGCCCTGTGTCCTCGGTCGCCATATAGTCTGCACTGATACATCCTTAGCCACAGCTTTTCTTCAGAGAAGACTTTATAAAGAAGTGATTAAAAAGTACAATGTTTCAATCAAATGGTCTGACTTTGAGTTCTGGATCCACCATTTGAGGGCTCCGTGACCTGCAGGTTGTTATTGGACATTCCTGCCTCATTTTTCACTACAAAGTAGGGACAGTTCCTTAAAGTTGTTGGAGAGACTAAATCATCTGGGACTGGTGAGATAGCTCAGCAGGTAAAGGTACAACAAGCCCTTTTACCTGAGTTGCATCACCAGATCTTGCACCGCTATATGCACACATGCATACATGCACACACACACACACACACACACACACACACACACACACACTCACACTCACACTCAAACACAAATGAGTGGGAGAGAGAGATAGGTAGATAGAGAGATTTAATCAATGTAATTTATAATACTTAGGATGGTGCCAACTCTTATTTTCCTCCAGAACTAAGGACCCAACCCAGGGCCTTGCCTTTGCTAGTCAAATGCTCTACCACTGAGCTAAATCTCCAACCCTGGGGTAGTGCCAACTCTTAAGTACTCAGCGTCAACTCTTAACTTCTAATTTTGTATCAATATCTTTGAAATCAAATTGATATTTGTTACTTCACTACTCTGAAAGCTCATGATTTGTACTGTCTTGGGTCATTTCCCATCATCATCTTCTGTCTCCTGGGGATAGACCAAGGGCTTCGTGCATGCTAAGCAAATGTTTTACTATTGAGTGTATCTACTCAAGTGTCTTCTTGTCTTAATCCTTTTCTCTTGTCCTAGAATTCTGGCTGTCTCTCCATTGTATCTTGCCATTTTATCTTCTGTATCCTTTGAGTCAGTTTGCTTTTCTGTAAAATGAGGGACAAAGAGTCTCTGGTAAGCCTATTGTGAGGAATGAACGAGCTAAGCTGTGTAAGACATTCGGACCAGCAGCATATGTGTGTCAGCTATTTTTAACACTCTGGTGATAGTTCCTTATTCATTTTTAGCCCGTGGAGATTTCCTTTAACTTATTAGGAATCTTTTATAATAATTTATCTACTCTATTAAAATCAGAAGCTATTTGTCTTTTGCTTGCAAGCAGTGATGTGTATTGGTTTTTGTTCAGAACATTTCCCTTTCTGTTGTAACACCTGTCGTGAATCTTTTAAGATAGACTGTAATGTGGGTAGTAGCTTGATTTGCATTAGGTACGTGACTGAGAGCTCTGAAAAATAACCACAGCTTTCAAAAGTAGAAGTTTCTTTCTTATAAAAAGTAGTGAAATATAGGTGGATGAGGTCTCGGACTGGTATGCTTCTTCTCCACGATGATTAAGGGTCCAGGCTTCTTTAAGTGTTTAAACTATTCCATCTTGTCATTTAGTCAACAGAGGAGATGGGTAAAGACGATATGTTTGTCCCATTTGATAGATTTCTCTAAAAATCATATATGCCATTTCCTACTGGCCAGAGCTCAGTCACATGGCTATTTGTGATGTCAAAATTTTCGTTTATTTATTTATAGACAGATTCTCATTAGATAGCCTTTGTAATCCTTCTGCCTCAGCCTTGTGAGTGATTTCAGAGATGCACAGTCATGCCTGATCATTCATAAACATCAAACAAGGAGAATATAGACATAGGGGGATTTATAGGGGGATCTAGCGGTCTGCCACGGTGCCTCTGCTGTTATCTTGAGGATCCTATATCTTCCCTATCTTGTTCACCTTGAGAGAAAATGACTAGACTTTCTTACTGGGGACTTATCTCTGGTTACTGAAAATCCTGTACCCTAAAACCTCTTATCCCCACACATTACTAGTCCTGTGAAAAGTGGTACAGTTGATTGCCCTCTTCCGTGACTCAGTGAAGAATAGGCCTATGTCTGAATCACTGCTCAAGAAATACATAATGCTCAAGAAAATACATAAGATGAGAATTTTGTTTTAGCCCAAGTTCTCAGAAGTTTCAGCTCCTGATCTTTTTTTTCTTAATTAATTAATTAATTTAATTTATTTACTCACTATACATCCTGATTGTAGACACCCCTCCTCGCAGCACCCCCTTACATGTCCTTCCTCTCTTATGCCCCTCCCCTTCTCCTCCAAGAAGGGGGATTCCCCCTCTGGGTGCCAACCTACTCTGGCACATCAAGTCACTGCAGGACCGAGCACATCCTCACTCACTGAGGCTAACAAAGGCAGCCCAATTAGGGGAGCGGGATCTATAAGCAGTCAACAAAGTCAGGGGTAGCTCTCTCTCCAGTTGTTGGGGGACCCACATGAAGACCAAGCTGCACATCTGCTACACATGTGGGGGGCGGGGCTAGGTCCAGCCCATGTGTGCTCTTTGGTTAATGGATCAGTCTTTGGGAGCCCCCAAGGGTCCAGGTTAGTTGACTCTACTGGTCTCCCTATGGAGTTCCTATACCCTCTAGGTCCCTCAATCCTTCCCCCAACTCTTCTATAAGACTTTCTGAGCTCCATCTAATGTTTGGCTGTGGATCTCTGCATCTGTTTCAGTCAGCTGCTGGGTGGAGCCTCTCAGAGGACAGTTACGCTAGGCATCCATTATGTAAGCATAACAGAGTGTCATTAATAGTGTCAGGGATTGGTTCTTGTCCACCAATGGGTCTTAAGTTGGGCCAGTTGTTGGTTGTTCATTCCCTCAGTTTCTGCCCATTTTTTTGTCCCTGCACTTATTGTAGGCAGGACAAATTTGGTGGATGGTTTTGTGGTTGGGTTGGTGTCCCTATCCCTCCACTGGGAGTCCTTCCTGGCTACAGCAGGTGGCCACTTCAGACTCCATATCCCCCACTGCTATAGGAGTCTCAGCTAGAGTCACCCTCAAAGACTCCCAGAAGCCTCCCCATCCCAGGTTTCTGGCACATCCTAGAGAGGCAGCATTACTACCTCCTCCAGGCCACCCCAGCACTTGCCACTTCTACCCACCCACTCACCCCATCTCACACCCTTCCACCCCTCCACCCCTCTACCCCTCCACCCCTCCACCTCCCAACTACTGATTTCTATCCACTCTCCGGGTCCTCTCTCAAGGCTTTCCCCAGGCCTGGTCAGCCCTCCCATCCTCTTTTCACCCTGTTCCCTCCCTCCATTTGCCTCCAAAGACTATTTTAACCCCTTCTGAGTGAGATTCAATCATCCTCCCTCGGGCCCTCCTTGTCATTTAGCCTCTGTGGATTGTAGCGTGGCTATCCTGGACTTTAAGGCTACCCACTTACAAGTGAATATCCCTAGCATACCTTCTTGGGTCTGTGTTACCTCACTCAAGATATTTCCTGGTTCTACCCACTTGCTTATCTGCTGGCTTTCTTGCCTTTGACCTATGATGGCATAGTACAGAGGTATTCACCTCATTCATGGCTGGGAAGTAAAATGAGATGGAGTAAGGAGTGGCCGGAGTTCCCTTATGCCCTTTAATGGTATGCCCCAGATGGCCTAACTTCCAGTAAGCCCCACCTACTAGCACCACATTTCGGGGGCCAAGAACATAGGAGACTTCAAGGGAAATAGCAGATCCAAACTACAGCAGTACTCAGTAGAGAGTGGAGATGTACAGAGTGCCTGCTCCATGCCAAGAGCTGTTCTGGGGGTTATATATGGCATATGTTGAATCGAGTCTCTTTAAAATTCCTGTGAGCATCCTACTCCTATACATTGTGACTTTAGTTGGTTTCGAGTTTCTACATATGTAACTACATGACATTATACTGGAATAGGGTGAACTCCTAACCCAATATGGCTGGTGTCTTAGAGAAAAGGGAAATCTGGCCATAGAGCATCTACACAGGAAACAGGCTAGATTAAGCTTAGAGTCAAGAAACTGTGGGAATCCCAGGAGCCGTGAGAGGGAGGCGAGCTTCCCTCTGCCACTGTCTCAGACACCCAGCCTTCAAAAGAGTGAGGCAGTGAATTTCTGTTGTTCAAGCCACCGATACTGCAGTCGTTTGTTCTAGCAACCCCAGCAATCTTATACAATCCAGTCTCTCGTACTCTCAATAACTTCTTATGAGGTAGCTGTTGTCCTCCCATTTCACGGATGGCGAAGCCAGAAGTGCAGCAGCTAAGAAACCCAAACTGACAAGGAAAAGTTAGGAGAAAATTGGAATAGACTGAAGGAGGGAGGGGGGAGGGGAAATTGTTTGAAAGGTTACCCTGTGGGCTGGAATGCAGAGAAAGAATCAAAGGACAAGGATTTTAATACGGCCTGAGAAAAGACTGGTAGAAGGTCTGAGATCTATAAATAAACAATCATTATTTTCATTTTCAAATGTGTGAAGGTTTTGGATAAAAATGACCTTCTCTCAGGAAAGCTCCCTCACGTTTGATGCTTGAAGGTATTTTATCATATTTTGAACCTGAAGCCACAGTTCCTAAAAGCCCTGCTTTTCCAAGATAGGCTTCATTATTATTTGAAGAGAAGGACTAACAGTGGTCACTTGTTCCGTGAGTGTTATTCTGCGGGGTTTGGGTTTTATGCCCATGTGTTCTACAGATTTGCTTTTGGCGGATGAGGTAACACTTATTCTTTAAAAGTTTCCTATTTTTGCATCTTGCACATTGAGTGTCAAATATATGTACTCGTGTATATATTTGAGATGTGCATGTATACACATACACAGTAAGAGCACACACAGGACATAGCTGAAATACAAAGGCAGAGGCAATACACAGAGATGACAGGGCTCACTCTTCTGAGTGCTGCATATACATTATACCAGAGACAGTCACATGGTTCTGTATTGGCAATCAGAAGTAGGCAAGGATCCTGGGATGAAGAACTGGAAGCTCATGGTTATAGGTTCTGCTATCAGCAGAATCATAGTTTAACCACAGGATACAGAAGAGTTCTGTTGAATTAAAACTATAGCTGCCCTCTAGGCAGTGGAATTCCTCCAGACAGGGCTAGCAGGTGAGCAGAGTTACCGTCTTGGGGTCCCCATCAGTAGGAAGTGAGGCTGCTTTGATGCAATGGACTGGGGGAGATTAAGAGTAGAACTTGAGAAGCCCCAGTCAGTGCTTCCTGGTTTCCTTGCTTTCCTTTGGTGAATAGTAACCGAGGAGAAGAAAGCAGAGCTACCTAGCCCAAGAAGGATGTTTTGAGTTCTCCAGGATAAGAAAGCCAAGTTATGAATGAGCCAAACCCCGTTAGGTGAGCTGCCATCACTAGGAGATGTGGGATCTGGGGACAGAAGGAATTAAGGAGCGATAGTGGAGCAAGAAAAATGCTGTTTCCTGAACACACGTGGAAAAGTGGATTTGCCTCATATTAGTAAGAGGCCTCACAAATAACTGTGGCACTCAAATCTCCCCTCAAGAAAGACTTGCTTGGTCGTCACCGAAGTTTAGGAACTCTTTCTCAATTGTTGTGGACATTGTCATGAAAAAAATTACCCACTGGGTTTCTGCCTGGTACCTTTCTAATCATGCCTATTGGGAGCATTCTATAAGTCCTTTATTTAACTGCTGCAGGAGGCAGGCATGATAGCTCCTATCTGTGGTCCCAGCCTTTGGGAGTCAGTGGCCGGGAGATAACTGTGAGTTCAAGGTAAGTCTGAGCTACATAGCAAGACTCTTTCAGAGAGCCAAGTAATAGCAAAACCACTGCTGGTTTATGCCCACCGCCTGTCTGTGCACTCCAGTGCAAACATGGCAGGAGCCGTGTGTGATTTTCTAATAGCTATTTCATCCAGAACAAGACGAGTCATATTTCAGATTCTCCTGGTGCATGCTTAGATGTCTGCAGCATCACAAATGTCTGGGCCGCTAATAACCCTGCAGTTTGTATCTAGGGGAGCTGAAGCAGGTTGACTCCGGAACTCTTTCTTGATTTATGGCTGATCCTCTCTTTATCTGGTTGTAATCACCGTGTAAGGCTGACAGTACAACTGTAGAGCTGGCATCACTTCTCACAAAAAGGGCAATCGTTACGATAAATCTTGTGGTTTTAGACGAACGAAAGTGACCTTGACGGGCCATGCAAAGAATCACTTAAGTAACTCCTTAAGTAAAAATGTATTGTTGGGGGATGGGGGAGATGGAGCTTGCATGCATGGGGCTCTGGATTCAACCCCTATCATCAGAAGGCTAATAAAAGGCAGCCACGGAGGTAAACGTGTGCCTAAACTCCCAGCACACACTCACCTGAGACAGATCAATCAGGAGTTTGTTTGTTTTGTCTGTTTGTGTTTCTGCTTTTTTCCAGGCAGGGTTCCTCTAGCTATCTCTGGCTGTCCCGGAACTCATTATGCAGACCAAACTGGCCTTGAACTCAGAGATCCATCTGCTTCTGCCTCCCTAGTGCTGGGATTAAAGGTGTGTGTCACCACACCCAGCCCTGTTTGTTTCTAACCTGGGCTATATAGCAAGCTGAAGGCCAGCCTGAGCTATGTGACAAGACCAAGTCTCAACAAAACAAGAACATTGGCTTGAAAAGAAAAAGCCATTTTCACAGTCACAGAAGGTGCTGCAGGCCTGCAGCCTGCAGCTGTGAGTGCCTCAGCTCCCAGGCAGCCAAGCAGCGTGACTCAAGGGCCTGCCCATGTGTGTTTGGAGTGTGTTTGGTTTTGAACCCAGGGACAAGGAACTGAGGTGCATATTTTACATATCAAAGCAGACATCACCTCCAGGTTCTCCCAGCATCCTTTGGTCTCTACCTGGCATACCCTGCTCCCAACCCTGAACTTTCCAGCCTAGGGGATAGGCTCCCCATCCCACAAAGTATAACCCCTTAATAATGCAGACATTTTGGTGTCTCCTCTCCACTCTCTGCATGCTCACCCTTTTTCCCTCTCTCCCTGTCTCTCCTTCTCTCTCCCTCTTTCTGTCTGTCTGTCTCTGTCTCTCTCTCCCCCTTTCTCTGTCTCTGTCTCTCTGTGTCTCTTTGTGTCTCTCTCTGTCTCTCTGTCTCTGTGTCGTCCCCCCCCCCCCCCCCCGTCTTGGTCCTTGGGGCCAGTGAACTCACCAGCAGAGAGCAAGTTCCCAATAAACCTGCCTTTAATATATTCTAATCTGGTCTGACTGAATTGCTTCTTTTCGCCTTTGGAGAAGTAACCTATCAGAGTGGAGTGCAGTTCTTTGTTCTCGGGGCCTCCAGTTGGAGTAGCAGAGGTCTGGTCAGGTACACACAGTAATGAGAGTGCTCATCTGTTCTCCGGGCAGCCACAGCTCTTTAACAACCTTGTTGCTCTCATGTTTAATTGACCAGTTAGTTCCTGGAGAACACAGATTCAGCCAATTCTGCATAACAAACAACCACAAAACCTCAGTGACAAAAAGACACAGCAAGTCTGGCTGGCTGTGAGTCAGCAGCCAGCTGCAGCAGCGGTTATCTGAGGTGTCACTCAGGAGTCCTCAGTTTCTGCTGCTGCTGTTGTCCCAGGTTGTCTGACACGTTTGAAAGACAACTGCCGTGAGCTGGTCTCGATGCCTCAACTGGGACAGGCAGTGTTTCATTTACCAACAGACTCATCTTGGCTGACTCCTCTGCGGTAAAAGGCTTCCAGAACGAGTTGAAACAAGCAAGGCCTCCTAAGGTTTGCCTTGAAGTCTTGCATCACCGCTTCTGCTGTGTTCTAATGGGCTGAAGAGAAGCTCAAGGCTACCTCAGTTTTGTGGAAACCATGGCTTGATGAAAATGTGAGAGCTGAGGTAATGTTTAAGTTTTAATGGCTGTGCCTGAGAAATTCATCAAACAAAAAAGCCTCTAGCCTGTTGGCTCCTTGTCCAAAGACAGGTACTTCCTGAAACACCGGAGGCTGTTTGTGTGGGATGACAAGCCACATGCTTTCCTTCCCTAAACACGTTTGTTTGACCTAATTGCTCTGGATGTGCTTCATCCCATGTAGGCAGGCGGCGTGTGGGCAGGAAATACGTCAGGAAGTACACATGTAGAGGTGGGCGGTACTCAGGCAGGAAATATGTCAGCATATATGCCTGCCCCTGATTAGACCTGATAGGAAAGATGGCCTTATGGGTTTGCCTTTATAAGTCTCGGCAAAAACGAGACTTGGTGCCATTTTCAGGGAACTCGGTAATGGACCTGGCCAGACTCTATCATCCTGACCAGTATTAAATTAAAGCTCTCATCAAATTTGGCTCAAAAATTGTGGTAGGGGTTTTGCTCTTGACCCGTGGAAATGAACAGAAGGTCTGAAGAAGAACATTTGGAAGTTAATATGGAGGTAGGTATGGGAAGTGAGGAATATTTTTACAGTAATGTACTGAGGGGGGATTCCCTGAAGTGAAATGCAGTGTACTAGGTTAGTGGAAATTAGAACCTTCTCAGTCTGTCTGTCTGGTTTTGCTTTTTAGTTTACTATATTGCTACTCTTTTCCCCAACTCCTTGATGTGTGTCTGTCTGTCTGCTTTTGCTTTTTAAATTATTATTTGTTTTTTGAAGACAGGGTTTCATATATCCCATGTTGGCCTTGAATTTGATATGTAGCATATAGGACGACCTTGAACTTCTGATCCTTCTGAGTGCCGGGACCTCAAGTGTATACACATCAAGTATATACAAGTGTATAACATGCCCAGTTTCTGTATTTCTAGGGATCAAACCCAGGGCTTTCTGCCTGTTAAGAAAGCACTGTGCTAACCAAGTGTGAGAAGCGTGTAGTGGGTGGGCCTCTCTGGTATGTCAGTACGCGTGGACCTTTCAAAGTAATACCTAGCACCTGGTCTTCAGGTCTCCCTGTCCCACTATGATAGAGAGACCCTTCACTGTGGTGGTTTGAATAGGAATGGGCCCCATGGAGTCATGTGTTTGAATGTGTGGCCCACAAGTAGCACTTTTAGGAGGTGTGGCCTTGTTGAAGTGGGTGTGGCCTTGTTGATGGAAGTGGGTCATTGTGGAGGTGGGTTTTGAGGTCTCATTTGCTCAGGCTAGGCCTAGTGGGGCAGTCTCCTTCTGCTGCCTGTGGATCAAGATGTAGAACTTTCAGTTCCTTCTCTAGCACCATGTCTGGCTGCGTGCCAACATGTTTCCCACAATGTCAATAATGGACTGTTAGCTAGATCCAGTTAAATGCCTTTCTTTATAAAGGTTGCCATGGTCATGGTATCTCTTCACAACAATAGAAGCCCTGACTAAGACATCCACCACATGCTCAGCGGCAGCCAAGTGGTCCTGCTATGATAGATTGAGCTTCTCTGAAACCAGAAGCTAAAATAAACTGTTTCTCCCTATGGAGACTTGCATGAGAATGGCCCCCATAGGCTCATATATTTGAAAACCTGGTCACCAGTTGGTGGAACCTGTTGGAAAAGTTTAGGCTATATGGCATTGTTAGAGAAGATGTGGGCTCTGGGGTTTCAAAAGTCTATGCCGGCCTAGTAGTGGTGCATACCTTTAATACCAGCACTTGGGGGGCAAAGGCAGGTGGATCTCTGTGAGGTTAAGGCCAGCCTGATCTACAGAGCTAGTTCTAGTACAGCCAGGGCTACACAAAGAAACCCTGTGTGGAAAAAAGTAAAACCAAACCAAACATCTATGCCATTCGGTTGGGATAATCTTTTAGTACACTGTGTGAAGGTGTGTCTCTCTCCTTCCTCACCTGCCTAAGATACCTTGTGATTGGTTTAAAAAAGAGCTGAACAGCCAATAGCTGGGCAGGAGAGGAGAGGAAGGACTTCCAGGCAGAGATAAGAACTCTGGGAAAGGGGCTGGAGAGATGGCTCAGTGGTTAAGAGCATTGACTGCTCTTCCAGAGGTCCTGAGTTCAAATCCCAGCAACCACATGGTGACTTATAACCATCTGTAATGAGATCTGATGCCCTCTTCTGGTGTGTCTGAAGACAGCTACAGTGTACTTCTATATAATAAACATAATAAATAAATTTAAAAAAAAAGAACTCTGGGAAAGAATGAGGCATGGGAAATTAGCCAGTCAGATGGGAAGAGACTGGCACTGGGAATGAGGCGAGGTAACGGGCCATATGGCAGATGAGAATAAATGGGTTAATTTAAGGTTAAGAGCTAGTTGGAAGCAAGCCTAAGCTAGGGCCTAAGCGCTCATAAATTAGAAGTCTCTGTGTCATTACTTGGGCGGCTGGCGGGCTGAGACAGTCCTAGGATACCATTCCCTATCTCTCCCAGCTACTCTTCCAGCACTACGCCTGCCTGCTTCCCCGCTTCCTGTTATGACTGTCCTAGTTAGTGTGCAATTCTTGTGAACAGACACCGTGGCCACCGCAACTCTTAGAAAAGAAAGCATTGGGGCTGGGGATTTAGCTCAGTGGTAGAGCGCTTACCTAGGAAGCGCAAGGCCCTGGGTTCGGTCCCCAGCTCCCAAAAAAAACAAAAAAACAAAAAAACAAAAAAAAAAACAAAAAACAAAAAAAAAAACATTTAGTTGGGGCTTGCTTACAGTTTCAGAGGTTTAGTCCATTACCATGGTGGGTGAATGGTGGCACACAGGCAGACACGGTGCTGGAGAACTAGCTGAGAGTTCTACATCTGGATTCACAGACAGCAGGAAGAAAGAAACACTTGAAACCTCAAAGCCCACCCCCAGTGACACAAGACCTCCAACAAAGCCACACCTACTCCAACAACCTCACCTCCTAAGCCTTTCTAATAGTGGCTGTTGACTAGGCACTCAAATACCAGAGACTATGGGACTATTCTTATTCCAACCACATTCTTACTCAGACCGTAGACTCTAGCCCTCTGGAACCGGGAGCCCCAAGGTAAGCATTCTCTTTTATAAGTTGCCTTGGTCAGGGTGCAACAACAACAAAAATTACCTAAAACACCTGCCTTAAATTGTTCTATCAGATATTGTCATCATCACAACAACAAAAAAAAAACTAATGTGCTTTCATGAGCCCACGATCCGGTGTTAATCACTCTTAATATCCTGCCATGTTTTGAAGATGCCTCCTTTTAAATCCAATATTCTAATCTGTCTGCCCGTTCTTACTCTTTCCTCTTCAGCAGTAACTTTTATTTCCAGTTACTTTATATTTAAGTGAGAGGACTTAGACTCTTACTTTCAGCAGAAAAAAAAAAAAAGAAACATTATGTTCCTCTAATCATTGAACAAGTACCTATTCTGTTTCTATTTGCCCGACACTGTAACAACTCAGTTAAGATTGTGCCTACAGCAGATTGGCTTGTAGGCATTCTCTTGATTAGTGATTGATGTTGGGGGTCCAGACCACTGTGGGCAGTGCCACCTTTTGGTCCTAAGTCCTATGAGGAAGCAGGCTGAGCCCTCTGTGGTTGGTGCTTCAGTTTCCAGGCTCCTACCTTGACATCTTGCCCTTTCTCTCCTTAGCGTAGAGCTTTTGACTGAGAGTTGTAAGATGAAATAACCTTTTCCTCTCCAAGTTGTTTGTGGTCATGAAGCTTTACCGTAGCAACACACACACACACACACACACACACACACACACACACACACACCATAGTAAAAACAAATAAATAAACACATCTTTTTAAAAAAAGAACATTTTCCTCCGAAACGCGTGTACTTTTTGATAGAAACATTTTTAATACCTTACAGCTTTAGAGATGAATTGTGTTCCTGTCTGAGCTCATCCCATGTTTCTTACAACTCTCCTTCTGTGCGCAGGCTCTTGTGCACTTGGGTAGTGCATTAGTCAGGGTTCTCTAGAAGAACAGATCATAGACTGAATCACAGTCTCTTTGAGGGCACACTTAGAAACCTGTAGACTATGTGCATCTGGAGCTGGTCAACTTTATCACCGAGTGCATTGTTGTCCTGCACTGAGTTCTAAGATGCTAGAAGGTGATTAATCTTCTCAGGGAGCTCAGTCCTTTCCTTGGTCAGTTTATCCGGAGACGCTGAAGTAATTAGTCACCACCATCATTTTCCTTATTTTTCCACAAATTTTTAAAAGTTTTATAAACAGGGTCACCAAATCTGTTGCCTCTCACAACTGGTAAATCAGGATAATCAAGTGCATTTTTCTTTCCTTAAGTTTATAAAATGGTTTACACCGTGGGTTTTTAGTACTCTCTTCCAGGAGAGGCATCAGTAACTGAAGAGGCGTCAGTAACCGAGGGTGATGGCAAATTGAAAAGACTATTCAGATCTTTTAAAGATTTTACTCTTATATTTCTGTTGCTCTAGAACCACGTCTGATACCAAAGTCAGGGTTCTCTAGAGAAGCAGAACTTATATAATGGATATAGATTCATGTTATATTCATTATATAAGTTAGTACATATACATATAGTAATACATATTATTTCACATGATATAGTATCTATCTCCTAGTTTTTTATTAGTTCTTTGTGAATTTCACATCACGCACCCCAATCCCACTCGTGTCTCCCTCCTCTCATACCCACCCTCCATCTTTGTAACCTACCCCTCAACAGAGGAAAAAAACCTCTTTGTGGAGGCTATAGTGTCCCACAGTGTGTCCCACAGTATTCCCTTTTGTCCACATTTCTTTGCTTGCAAATATTCGTTGCAATGTCTCATTCATCGGTCTGGTATGAGACCTCCCTCTGGCTTCTGCTACTCTATCAATCCTGGAATCCTCACTGGGTCTCCTCTCAGATATCCCGTTGTTGCCCTGTGCCATGGAGATCTTGTAGCATTGGATCTGTAGGACCAGCCTCTTCATGCACTCCAGCAGTTCATCCATGGAGCAGATGTTGGGGTGGGGCCAACTCAAAGCCCTGGGGCTGGGCTTGAGAGGTGTCTGAGCTGTTCAGCTCGCTGGCTCTCCTGCTTTCACGGCCTCGGGGCCAGCTCACCAGCAACCCTTAACTACCAGGGCCAGCTCTACCCTGCTGCCTCGGTGAGGTACAGGGCCTGCTCTCCCAAGTGTTGCATCTGGTGAGGGGCATGGCCACTCTCACTCTCATGACCCTGGGGCCAGCTCTCTCACCTGCCACTGGTGGTAAGGGCAAAAGAGAGGAGAGTGGTCTCTCCCTCACCTGTGCTACCACACAGCAGACAAGAGGCAGAGCCAGCTTCCTCTCCCACATTCACACCCTCAGGGCTGGCTCACCTGCAGCCCCCACATCCAGGGCCAGCTTTCCTGCTCTTTTGACCCCAGAGCCACGTCTCCTGTCTGTGGTGAGGGGCAAGTGGAGAGGAGGGTATCCTCCCTCATCCACGATACCACACGGGAGACAAATGGTAGGCCAGGTCTTGCATGCTTACATCTTCTAGGCTGGCTCAAAACGCTAGCACGGTACTGCTCGCTCTCCTGAGTACAGCGGCTGGCTAGGGGTGGGGTCAGCTGTCCTGTTCTCATGTCCTCAGGGTCAGCTCTTCCAGATGCCCAGGTGAGGGCTAGGGCTGGTTTTGCACGGCCCTCTGGCATCAACATGTTCCTGGGAGGTAGCCCAGACAAGGGACAACTGGTCTTTGGTGGTAACAGCCCCCTGCTGCCACAGGACCATGGATCCAGACATGGCCCCGAGTGGCAGCACAGGCCAGGGCCCCACCATGGTCCCAGGGGGCATTACCAGCTGCTTACATCAGGCTGGTCCTCACTAACTTTGAGTCTCCAGTTCTGCCTCTCCTCATTGTGCCCACAGCATTTTGTTTCTCTTTCTCTTCCCTTTCTCCGCCACTTTGCTCCTCTAAGTGGTGCCTGGGATCTCTGAGTGTCTGAGGTCATCTCACAAGTGGTCTCAGGAGTGCTATGTCCCGCTCACACATTATGTATGGTGCTGGGCAGGGGTCATCTGGGGCATGGTCTGCACCAGCACCCCCTCACCAGGCCTGTGCACCCAACTGGTGGTAGTTTTAGGTTAGCTCCTTGTCCAGGCCCCATGGCTCTGGTCTGGTGGTCATCTAGGTTATTACTAGTCTACCGTGGCTGTCTACCAGTGGAAGGTTCAAGAATCCAGTAGTTGAACAGTCTGTGAGGCTGGATGTCTCAGATGGTCTTCAGTATGTACTGGAATCCCAAAGTAACAGGCTCTAATGCCAGTGAAGGGAGGGACCTGCTGTGAGAACAAGCAAGCGGGAGCAAGCTTCTTTCTTCGATGTCCTTGATAAAGGCTGCCAGCAGAAGGTACAGCCTGGATTAATAGTGGATCTCCCACATCAAAAGATCTAGATTAAAAGTGGGTCTTCCCACTTCAAATGATCTAATAAAGAAAAACACCCCTCACAGGTATACCCAGCCTCTTGGGTTTTAGTTAATTCTAGATGTAGTTAAGGTGACAAGCAAGAAAATCCAACACAGGCAGGTAGTTGTCACACCATTGGTTGTCTTATAACTCCTACCTGACCTTTTTTCCTTTTTGTTTCTGTTTTCTGTGCTTTTGTGGTGAGGTGTTTACCTTTAAATAGCTTTACTGAAATATATAATTGATATACTAAGAAAATTGACTTTCATTATCTGCAACATACTATAATACTAATCTCTTTTTATTTTAGAAATAGACCGTCTTAGTGAGTCAGAAGGCAGACAGCTTACCAGAAGTGTGGTCACTATGACTTTTAGGAGTTTGCTCTAGTGACCTACATTAACAGGCCCCATGTCTCAAAGGCCCCAACACCTCCCCAGACAGTGCCATCAGCTGGCACCCATGGGGTTAAACACGTGAGCCTGTAGTGACACTTTTCATTCAGGTCACACCATAATACTCCCCGTGTTCTTGGCCAACTTGACTGGATTTAGAGGCAGTTTAGACTCCTGAGAGGCTGAAGTGAGGAAGGAAGACCCACCCAGGATATGGACGGCGTGCTCTGGGAGCCAAGTGTAAAGAGAGGGTCAGCTGAGTGTCAGCGTCTCTGCTCTTTGCTGCCGAACCTGTGGAGATGTGAGCCCAGCTGCCTGCTCCCACCACTGAGGACTGTACCACAGTAGACTCTTGAGCCAGATTATGCTCTTCTTCCTTGACATCGGTTTTTGCATTTCGTCACAGCCAACAAGAAACATAGCTAACACTCCTCCACTCCTGCCTGTTGCTGGGAACCACTTAGCTGCATTTTGTCCCTGTAGGCTAGCTATTCCAGACATTTAATATAGGATCCCATATCATAGGAATCTTGCCTTTGGCCTCTTTAACTTAGCATAATGTCTTCAAGGTCCGTATACGAGATAGCATATACCCATCCTTCAATAGTTATGGCTGAATAGTACTCCATCATGTGGCATTTTGTTTATCTGGTCAACAACAGATGAATGTTTAATTTCATCTACTTTTAAGTTATTAAGAAAAAAGCCACGGAGAACATTTATGTACAAGGATGTGATCGACTATAATTAGAATCGACTGTTTCTCTCAGGAATTCAATGGGAATGGTAATTGCTGTGTTAAATGATAATGCTGAGCTTAATTTTTTGAAGAATTGTCAAACTGTCCTCCGAACTGGATAAACCATTTTACATGCCCTAGACATACATGGGCACCCCCATATAATACGATAGCTATCCCCATCATCTGTTTGTGTTATGATTTAAAGAAATGTAGCAATTAGAATAGCTGTCATATGATTTTTTATTTATATTTTCCTAAGAATGAAAATAAGCACCTTTCCCCTCTCTCCCAACCTCCTTCTCTGTCTCTGTCTCTGTCTCTCTCTGTCTCTTCCCTCTCTCCCTTTCCTCCCTTTCTTCCCTTTCTTGCTACCTCTTGCAATATAGCACAGGGTGAACTCACAATCTTCTTGCCTCAGCTCTCTGAGTACTGGGATTACAGTCATCTGCAATTATACCTGTATTCTTTTATATATTTGCCTTCCTTTCAGAATTTGAAGAATGGTATTTTAAAAATTAATAGTCACAGGCATTAATGGTCTTTTATTTTTAATTTCTCACCTGTTTATTTATTGCATACATGTGTGTATACATGTGTATGGGTATATAAATACCATGGTGCCAAGGACCAGCCTCAACTTGAAGAGGGGGTCGTGAGGAAGGGGTGTTTGGGAGTGGCAAAAAAACAACAAAATCTGTCGGTGCCAGCACCGACCTGGTACCGAGAATCGGGCGAAAGCCTACGGGATGAAAGAAACACACATACACACACACAGGTTATCGTGTCAAGCCAGGAGAGGAAGAGAGGAAGAGAGGAAGAGAGGAAGAGAGAGAGAGAGAGAGAGAGAGAGAGAGAGAGAGAGAGAGAGAGGGAGGGAGGGAGGGAGAGTGGAAGATGGGAAGGAAGAGTGAGAGTGAGGAAGAAGAGTGAGAGTCTCCTGTAGCTTTATTCACCACTTATATACCCAAGTCTCCAGGTAGAAAATAACTGGGAAGCACAGTGGGAAACCCTGGCTCGTGACTACCTGGCTCCTGACTTCGGTAACAAAAGACCAACTACGAGACCTGAATTAATTAGGGAGAAATCCCAGAAGACCAGCCTAAATCTCAAGGATAAAGGCTGAGGAAGTAAAAGGCAGAAGTAAATTGACCACCACCCAGGTGTGGTCCAGGTGTGTCAGTTCCACATGCATCAGCCGGGCTCAGCAGAGGTCATGCAGTGGAGATATCGGGTGTTTACTACTTGGTCTTTTCTTCCTGTGCCGTAAATACATGGGAGAGGCCTCTGTCCAACAATCCCATGACTTTTACTGTGGCCATGCAGTTACAAAGCGGCCAGGCCCAAATCCAATATGGCACTACAAAAATCAATCATGGGTACAAGCTGACAGCTCTGTGTACTGCTCAAGATAGCTCCCTAGACAGCTCTCTACCCAGGATGGCTCTCTGCTACAGACAGCTCTCTAGTGCTAGAAAAAGATCTAAAATCTCTCTGGATAGCCCAGAAAACCCACTAGACAAATTCCAAAAGGAAATGATGCTAAAAAAAAATTCTAAAAGAGCTGTATTCACTCTCCAAGAAGTTCTCTCTGGGTAGAGCTCTCTCTTGCAGACCTAAGCCCAGTCTTTTATTTACATACCAATTCAGTCATTTACTCCAGTTTCCCTTTTGATTATCCCATGAATCAGCACTTTATGACCTTAGCCCCTTGATTCTTAGAAAGAGACAGCAAGTACGCTTTTTTTTTAAACATAGCAAATTAATTTGGAGACCTATTAGCCTTTGTAAACACAGACAATGAGTTAGCTGGGTAGGATCTTGCTCTGAGATCACCAGACCCACCACCACACCTGGGCCTAAGTTTGCTCTGTCCCAGGCTGACCTTGAACTCAGAAATCTGCCTGCCTTTGTAAGCAAAAACAATAAGTTTAGCTGGGTAGGATGTTGCCCTGAGGTCACCACTCCCCAAATCTCTTTATCTCCTTCCTTAGTATCTTTCTGACAAGCTGGCTTAACATGTTCTTTCAGGTCAGTGAAGCCCCTCGTAGTCTTCAAATTGCATCCTTATATTTTTTTCATAGTTGAGAAGTTCTGATTATATATTTTTGAACTCATGTTTTCAGAGTTGTTTCCCACAGTCTTAAGGGCATTCCTGAGGGTTTCAGCAATTACCATTTCGCTAAGGACCTTTAGACACACCCTCACCTCCTGGACTCCTGCTATTTCTAATTATCATGGAGTCATTAACCTTGGCAGGGAGAACATCTCCTGAAGAAAGAACATAAAATAAATTATATACATTATTATAGAAACAGACCTTAGTCTAGTAACCTTCAGCACTCATGGAGGCCCAAGCACTGCTAGCTCTGCTCCAGGGGTGGGAACTGTGTCATGATGTCCTTTCTGCAGTGGCCACGTAGGTCTTGACACCACAGGGCATGTATATAATCAGAGGACAACTTTTGAGAATTATCTTCTCATTTCCTCATGTAGGTCCTGGGCATAAAACTCAGGTTATCAGGCTTTGTGTGTTGGCTCTTGAACATCTAATTTTAAAAATGAAACTAATTTGTAATTTTTTATTTGTATTTTTGTGAGTGGATGTGTGCATCTGAATGTGTGCCCTTGTAGGTCAGAAGAAGTGTCAGATCCCCTGTAAGTGGAGTTGCAAGCAGTTGTGAATCACCTAATGTGGATGCTGTGAAATGAGCTCCAGTCCTTTGCCAGGGCAGCAAGCATTCCTAACCACTGAGCTATCTCTCCATCCCTGAACGTGTCAATTTTTTTTCTTTTTCTTTTTTTTATAATTTTTTAAGATTTATTTTATTATATATATATGTATATATATATGTATATATATATATATATATATATATATATATATATATATATATATATATATATATATATATATATACTGTAGCTGTCTTAAGATATACCAGAAGAGGGCATCAGATCTCTTTACAGATGGTTGTGAGCCACCATGTGGTTGCTGGGAATTGAACTCATGACCTCTGGAAGAACAATCAGTGCTCTTAACCACTGAGCCATCTCTCCAGCCCAACATGTCAATTTTTAAATTGGATTTTTTTTTTATTTCTAGGTTAAACTTTTCATAGATACTTCTATTTCGTGTGTGTGTGTGTGTGTGTGTGTGTGTGTACACATGAATATATAACTCTGTGGAGGTCCACACTGTGAGTCCTCTTCATCTGCTCTTTACTTTGAGCTGTTGGAGTCTCACTGAAATAGGCAGCTATGGAGCCCCAGGAAGGCACCTATCTTCATTTGGCACTGTGGTCTGGCAGCTCTATACCCAGCCTTTTACCCAGGTGGTAGGACACAATCAGCCTCCTGCTCGTGTTGGCAGTACCTTGATGTCTGAGCCATACTCCCTCTTGTCTCAATTCTGATTTGGAAATAGTTTTTTCTACCTTTTTACTCAAGATAAGTCTTGATTTTTGCTACTAAAAAAGAAAAGCTATCTTCATAACTGTTATGAAGCCTTCTGACCCAAGCTTATGACTGCAACACTGTCACAATGTTCTGATCTTCAGTGAGGAGGGCACATTTGACCCTGTCACTAACACACTTAGTACATATGGAACCCCTAAAGACCTGGCTAGATTTATTTTCCCCTCTTAGAAACTTTAAGTTTTACAACATGAACCCTTGAAGCCTGCCGGGGCACATACCACATGTGGATTTTTGGAGATTTCCCAACCTTCTTGGTATACAGATAAAAAATCCTATAAGCAGAGATTCTGGTTTTGTTAGCAGTCAAGTTCAGGAAAGTCTGCAACAATGTATCAAACACTAAGACATTCAGAGTACTTCTAAATACTTCCAAACACCCTGGAAGAGAAAAAAGTAACTTCATTTTAAAAGATTTTATTTTTATTTTATGTGTACAGGTGTTTGCCCGCATGTATGTTTGTGTAACACACAGCATGCTTGGTGCTGTAGGAAGAGGGGATCAGATCTCCTGGAGCTAGAATTATGGACAGGTCCTTTGTAAGAGTGACAAATGTGGGGCTGGGGATTTAGCTCAATAGTAGAGTGCTTACCTAGGAAGCACAAGGCCCTGGGTTAGGTCCCCAGCTCCGAAAAAAAGAACCAAAAAAAAAAAAAAAAAAAAAAAAAAAGAGTGACAAATGTTCTCCCCCCTGCCCCCCAGAGAAACTAAGGTATTTTATTTGAAGGAACAGAAATTAATGCCAAGAGTGCAAAAAGTTGGAATGTTGGGAGGCAAGTCTGAGTCTCCAAGTTAACTTTACTGTTTTCCCATCCACTGTGACACTGAGGACAGAGTTATCTTTCACACTGACACAGTCTTCTCCAAATGTGTCCTGGAGCATGACCTCCAGCCTCTTACTGTAAACGATCATCTCTAGAGTCTCAGAGACTCTGCACCGCACCTTTCTTTATTTTTGGATTTGATTGAACTTCTAACACCACAGCAGTCTCTATGTCAGCATACATGTCATTAGAGCCACTGGTTCATCAGCCACTCCAGAACCAGCATGCCTGGCTCCTGCAACACAGTGATGCTTTTGAACACCTCCAGAGCAGGCTTTTCTTGAATTTCTAATTCTTCTACATCACCCATCAATTTCTGGAGCTGGTAATAGAGCAGGTAAAAGGATTTAGTATATGGGATGGCTTGGGTCTGTCTCACAGTGCTCATGGCCAGGTCAATGTAATTGGAAAGGTCACAGGGAAAGAGTATGTGATCATTAAAGTTTCTTTTAGCAAGAATTCCAGAGACCTGCTGGCCCTGTTCTGGTTTCTTATCTGCTGAAACGCCCATGACCTTGGCAAGTTTCTCCCCCATGAAGTTCAGGGCCACAGTCTCTGTGTTCCAAGGACTGTGAACCTTGATGTGAACTTCATCATTATCTTCATATTTTTTGGATCAGCGCTGCTTTCAGTCTGTCTATTTCATTCTGTTCCCCATGGACTGAAATCACATGTGATGGCTTCAGAGCATGAATAAATTCACTGGTTTGCCAGTAATCTGTGCGAGCAGAGAAAGAAATGTAATCAACTGACATTTTCAGTGGCAACTTCTGTCCAGGCATGGTAGTGATTTCTTCAGGTTCAGACATGATGTGCTTGGCAAGTATCCCTTCTGCACAGTACCCTGTGACAATGACACCATTCCTCTTATGACACCACTACCTTTCAAACCGCTCTCTGGATACGCCATTTTGAATCATACCTGGTGAGGCATTACAACACTGAGGCCAATATCGTCGAAGTGATCCATGCTCTTGAGGTTGCTGATGTGCTCGAAAACGAAGGGGTTGTTGATGTTGATCTGCTTCCAGATCTTGCCATTCATGTCATTCGCATAGGTCTGGTACACGGCCATGCACTTCTTGCCAGAGGCAATGTGTAGTAAATGGGGATGTCCTGCAGCTCTGGGTGATCCTGCCAGTACTCATCTAGAATCGGGAGCAGTTCCTGAGCTCTTCCGAGAACAAGAACAGGAATGAGCCCTCTGCCCCTTTGTTGACAATGTTGTGCACAGCATTGCAGAATCGTGCTTCTTACTCTTCATGCTTCTCATAGATATGGGTCCCATACATAGATTCAACGATCAGGATGTCTGACTTAATATAAAGGTATTAAGGAATTTCAGCGGCCATTAGGTGTCTGACTTCTTGTCTTGAGAAATCACCTGTATATAAAATCTTCACACCTGCAATCTCTATCACAAACATGACTGCTCCCAGGACATGACTGGCATGGTAACACCAGAACTTGATTACCTCAATTGCCTTAACTTCATGGAAATTGATGGCTTTGACTTTGTTCATGCTTTCTTCCAAGTCTGTCTCAGTGTGCAGCATGTCATCTGCCGATATGTTGCTGACTTTGACATAATCTGAGAGGAGCCATCTATAAATAGCTTTTGTTGCATGGGTCATAAACATCCATCCTTTGAAACTTGTCTTCTGAAGGAACCAGGCAGGGCTTCACAGTGGTCCAAATGGAAATGACTGATCAATAGAAGGTCTATCTCAGCTAGGTTGTTGGGGTCAATGTAAGGAAGAGCATCCATTCCTTCCAGGACAGGGTAGATCCCACAGTCCAGCATGATTTTCCTTCCTTTGAACTCCAGAATAATACATTGTGAGGTTCGAGTTGGACCTCTATCGGGACCCCTTGAATAAGGCAGCGATCAATGCAAAAGCAAGAAGAGTTTTATTGTTCCAGCATGCTGGGGTCTCCCCACTTCAAGACAGAGACAACCCTGAATAGACTAACAGGGAATTATATACCTTTGATAAGGGCAGATTTCAAACAATAAAGGCAGATTTCAAACAATAAGGGCAGAATTCAAACAATAGTAACTAGGCAGGGTAGTATTGGTGGGGCGAAGTGACCTTCACACTGACTCGTGGTCAGTGGACTGTTTGAGACCTCCCAACAGGGTCGGTTGGGAGTCACAAGTGGCTTTGTCTGATAGTTGGCTTACAATTGTTCCAGGAACTAAGCTGGCTCTACTCCTCCTGGAAGGGAGGGGTCCTTGTGCTCAGAGGTTTGTGGTGGAATTTTCCCACTGGCCTTAGATTGACCCCAACTCTGGATCTTTCAGCCTTCCACTTCTTACCCAGCTCCAAGGGGTCAGATCAGTAGTTGGTTGCTCTCCTCTGCAGGAATTGCAGACATCCTGGCAGTCTCGGGAGAAGTGGGGGATCATGAACCTGTCACCGCTGCAGTCTCTAAATTCAAAGCACAGCCACAGCAAACTCGCAACAAACAATTTTAACCACTGAACGAAGAGACTGGCTAGTGTGGCAAGCACAGCTCAGGCAGGCCTTATCCTTTTCTCCTATTCCCTCTACCTTGCTAAAACCCATTAGATTACATTCCTAAAGCTAGCCACCAAGGTCTATTTCTCTTTTGGCCACTTCCTCCTCCTGAGGTTATCAAGTCCAGCTGTCAAGGTATTAAAGTCCAGCAATCAAAAGCCCCCGTTGGGTCACCTAACCAACATGCTCAATCAAAATTGAACACCTCATCCTAACATGGGGTTTCCCTTTGTACTTTTAGAAACTGCCATTTTCCTATGTGCCATGTCTGTCTGTCTCTATCCAGAGGCAGTCCTTTGTCCCCAGGAACAAATATCCCTTCCACCTCTTCCTTGTTCTCTTCCCATTCTCCCTCTTCCTTTATTTCCTGTCTTTGTCCCTTATCCCTGACCTCTGCCCTCTGGAGAAAATGAATCTCCTTTGTGCTGAGAACTTGGTCTGGGGGGCCTTGAGCCAATATTTTCCCTTATATTGAGCAATCTTTTCAGTCTTTAAGGCCACAGAGATTTCATATTGCATTTTCCCTTTCTTTTCTTTCCTTTTCTTTTCTTTCCTTTCCTTCCTCTTTCTTTCCTTCTTTCTTTCTCTTTCTTTCTTTCTTTCTTTCTTTCTTTCTTTCTTTCTTTCTTTCTTTTTTGAGACAAAGTCTCACTATGAAGCCCCAGCTGTCCCAGAATGTGCTATGTAGAAATAGGTTAGCTTGTACTTCATAAAGACCTCCCTGACTCTGCCTTTCAGTGTTGGAATTAAAGGCATATACCACCATGTCCAGCAATATTGTGTTTTCTTTGATGTGTTTTAAATTGCTAGTTCTTATGAGTGGTTTTTAAAAATAATTTAGCTTTATTTTTGAGATTATAATATAATTATATCATTCTTCCCTTCTTTTCCTCCCTCCAGACTCTCCTATATATACCTGCTTGCTTGCTTTCAAATTCATAGTCTCTTTTTCTTTAATTATTGGTGTGTGTGTGTGTGTGTGTGTGTGTGTTCCTAAATACAAATACGACATGCTCAGTCTGTATGATGTCATTAGCATTTGTGTGTTTTCACGGCTGACCATTTGGCATTGGTTTACCGATTGGTGTCTTCTTCTCCCATTCTCAGCATTCCTTAGTTGTCTGTAGTTCTTTGTCTTGGCTTGAGGCCTTGTGAGCTTCCCCTGTCCATGTTAGCCTGTCTAGTGATGCCGTCCTTGTTCAGGTCGGGCAGTCACATTGGTGAGATTTTATGGGTGTGGCTTTTGACATTCTTAGGAGACACAATCTCACAGCAAACTCCCTGCTTCTCTGACTCTTACAATCTTTCCACCCTCTCTTCTGCAATGATCCCCGAGCCTCATGTGCAGGAATTGTCTTGCAGATGGGTGGGTTGGGATTGGGTTCCTTAACTCTGCTTGTGTTTTATGTAGTGGTATGCATCTGTTGCAGAGAAGCTTCCTTGTGTGTGGGCATAGTGATAAATACTTAGAATGTACTTAGAGATTATGTTGGTTTAGTAAAGTGGAGGTTGTAGATTATCTTCCAAAGTCTCATAAACCCATTAGTGAGGGCTGGATATGACCTGAAAGCCTCCCCCATGAGGACACAAGGATTAGTTCTCAGGGTACCAGAAGGTACCATACGAGCTTCCAAAGGAGAAAAGCAGCCAATAGTCCTACTCGGCTATGACACCCATGAACCACAACAATGGCCACCATGGCACAATAACCGTAAGATTCCAATGATGATACCTTCTCTGTCACCAACAGCTCTAAGCGGATTTGCAGCCCTGTGGTGGTTTGAATGAAAATAACACACATGAACCCATTTCGAGTCGCACTGTTAGGAGATGTGGCCTTGTTGGATTGATACGGCTTTGGTGGAGGAGGGATGTTGCTGGGGTTGGGTGTTGAGGTCTCAGGAGCTCAAGCCAGGTTCAGGGGCTCAGTTTCTCTTCCTGTCACCTGCCAGTCTGGATGTAGAACTCTCAGCTGGAAGACACACGTTTCTGACCTGGATCGTGGCATGGGGATCCTGAAGTATAGTGGCCATGAAAAGCTTAGGCCCTAGTAAAGTTGTACACTCCTTTAGTCCCAAGAGACTGAGGCGAGGGGATCTCTGAGTTCAAGATCAGCCTGGGACAAAGTAAATCCCAGATCCAGGCGTGGTGGTGTACACACCTTTAATGTGAGCCCCACCTTCTGCTGGAGACCTACATAAGGACATTGGAAGAAGAAAGACTCACTCTTCTTTGCCTGCTTGCACTTACTTGCCAGCACATGTTAGAATCTACTTCTACAGAAGACCAGCTGAAACAACCAGCCTCATGGGCCTGAGCAACTACTAGATTCTTGGATTTCCCATTCATAGCTGACCACTGTTGGGTTAGTTGGACTACAGACTATAAGTCATCACAATAAATTCCCTCAATATAGAGAGACATTCCATAAATTCTGTGACTCTAGAGAACCCTGGCTAATACAAGGTCCAATCTGAGGGTTACTTTTGGGTGATCCTGCTTCTCTGATCAAAATGCAACTACGGCTGCAAACTTCGAGGACAGCCTTCCACAGCCATCCTTCTCTCTTATTGGAGGACCAAGAATGTATCGTGCTCGTTTAAAATGGCAAAGTTCGTATGAAAAGCACTACAATCGTTCCTGACAGTAACTGTCTGAGTCTTTGGTTCTTTGGTCTCCTCAAGGGATCATTTGGGGCGGTTCTTGGCACATGGTAGTTAGAAACCATGCTAGCCTAGTGCAAGTGTAAGCACACACCAACCCCAAGAGGATGTGGATCTCCCAACTCTGATTGCATGGGAGATCCAGGACGACCTCCAGGGATTCCCAAACTAAGGGTCTGGGTAATAGCAGATTGACCTCAGCAGTCATGCTGCTGTCAGAGAGGGACCTTGAAATTATTCCTTATTCCTGAAGGCCATGATAGACACGCTTCCACGTAAAGTGAGCCCAAGCACTTAGACACCCCAGTGCATTCAGAATCCTAAACCCCCGTTTCAATTTTGAGCTACCCAAGAGTCCACTTATTTAACTGCCTACACAGTAGTAGTGCTTTAACTTGTGGATCTGACCTCAATCTCTTAAAATTGAATTTTGTTCTTATCTGCCTAAAAACAGAAATAGTTTCCTCAGGCAGCAACAGTCACCAACCGAAGAGGAAAAGCCACAGCACGAGAGCCTTTCTGCCTCCAGTGACCCCTCTCTTCCTTTCTTCTTCTAGCACGGCGAACGTGGGGGCTCTCCCCTCACAAGCCCTCAGAAAGAAAGCCAGAGGCTGCAGATAAAGGCCTGTTCATCCCACATAGCCCTTTCCTAAGGGAGCACTCTTGCCTGCTGTTTCAGTTTCAGAATGTGCCTCTCTGTGTGAAATTCCGTATGTGCACCTACGGAACCTTAGATGTGTGCTGTAGGCACATACAATGACTTGTTACATTGCTCTGTCCAGCTTTGGAGCAGTGTACAGGGGGTAGGTCCCACAGTTAAGTGCCTCAAATTTACAGCCTCTGACTTCAAAGCCAGTTCTCCTACAAAATCACCTGTCTACGAATAATCCGGTAAGGAGCTCCTTGAACACATTTTCTTCCTGGATTTCTAGGGATGGTGGCCTTTCCCTCAATTAGCTGAATACTGGGAAGCTGTATTTGTTTATGTATTTATTTTCTACAGTGTCAGAGTTAAGCTTCCCCCATGCTAGGGAACTGTTCTACCCCCCCCCTTCCCCCAACCCAAAGTCCTATCTAGTATTTAAAAGAAATTAGACTTTACTGTTTAGATCAGTATTGCATTCTCAGTAAAACTGAAATCAAAGTACGAATGCTCTCCCTGACCCCCTTATGCACACTTTCCCTCCTTACCACCATCCTCCATATCGGGGTACATTTGTTACAACTAATAAACTTACTCCTACTCAGGGCGCATCTTTATCGCCCACAAAGTCCATAGTGTGCGTGGAGGCTCATCCTTGCTGTTGCACACTCTGTGCCTTTGAACTAATTTATGACATGTATCATAGAGTACTTTCATTACCAAAAAAAGGAAAACAACATCAAAAACCCTATTCCCTAGTGAGGTACTTTTAAAGGGGCATATAAGGGGGATGGGCCCGATATGATAGATACTACGGTAATTCCACCACTTAGGAGGCCTCCTAAGAATGATCAGGGGTTTGAGGTCAAATTAAGCCACATCTGTTAGCGAGCGAGGGAGGGAGGGAGGGAGGGACAGAGACAGAGAGACAGAGCTGAAACAGAGACCGAGAGAGAGAGAGAGGAGAGACGGAGACAGGGAGAGACAGAGATCTCTTAGAATCTAGATTCAATTCCAGGTGGTGTGCCCCAAGTGAAGTTCAGCCTCTTCCTAGCTCGCACATCTCTCCAGGACTCGCCTAGGAACCGGTTCCTCCCCCTTTTGTTTAAGTGTCAAGCGAATGGGTTTCCTGTTGACTCTGGAATATTGTGAAAGGGCAGGAAGAGGCCAAGCCTCCTTGTCTCTCTCACTCAACTCCCCAACCCCTTTATTTATTTTGTGCACGTCTGTTTGGGTTGTGGGGGTGTTTCCAGCTTGTGCTGCTGGAGGGCGGCCTCAGCAGCCCGAAACCCCTCCCCGAGGAGGCGAGGCCGGTTGGGAGCCCGCCCGATCCCAGGCTGGACCTCTGTGGGGCGGGGAAGGGGACCGGACGGGAAGCGAGCTGCCGAGCTGCTGCAGGCCGCTGGTGTCTGCCCAGAAGGCGGGGAGCTCGGCCGGGCCCGCGCCCCAGCTCCGCACGCTGCAGGTGGAGCCCTTCTTCCCCGCCGAGCGCGCTGGCGAGGGACACCCGCTGCCCGCAGCTCGCCCGCCGTCCCCGGGCTGCGCGGCGGCACCTCGCCCATGGCTGAGGGCCGGCGGCGGGAGGACGAGGAGGAAGAGCTGCGAGAGCGCCGCGAGCTTGGGGGCCCGCGCCGCGCCCGGAGCCGCGCGCTCCCGGGCCACTCGGCTGCAGGTGAGACGCGGGGGACGCAGGGACCAGGGGCGCACGGGGGTTGGGAGCATCTAGGACCCGGCCCTCCGCGCCTGCTCGTGCCTTGCCCAGCACGGCCGCAGCTCTCCGTGTTGCCTGGAGGGGATTGACACCTTTAACTCTTGGAGGCGAGAAGGCGGGACAGTGGCCTTTCCATCCTTAATCTCCTTTTTGGGCTGAGCCCGAGACAATTCAGAATGGTCTCTTTACCTGTTAGTGGCCCTGGAGCGGAAACTCCAAAATTTCCGTGCAAACTAAATCCAAGGCGGCTGGCTTGGAACTTGTGGCTGGGTGATTACTTATCTGTGGGTGAGTCAGAGGCCATGAAGAACTCCCTACGCCTGGCTCTCTCCATGGACCACGACCCCTCCCTTTGGTTTCGCCTGGGCCACCTCAACCTGGTCACACCACGTGCCTATGCTGAATCAAGTCTTGTTTCAGCAGCGGGTGAACTTCGGACCTCTAGTCCCTTCCTTCCCTCCCCCACGGTACTGATTTTCTGCTTGAAAGTTAATTTGTTGAAACTGCCCTCCCCGTTGTAAACAGGGAGTGCCCAATGTTGTATTGGAGAAGGGAATTCGTTTGGATGGAGGTCATTTGGGGGCCCATAGTTAGTTACCTTTAAGATCTTGTTTTGGGACATACCAACGAAGCACAAAGTAGCTTGGTGCAGAAGTGTAAAATTAAATGTAGAGCCCACACTCCTCCTTCCCTTTTCCTGGGGTGGTTTCTATGTGACCATAATGGAGAGGATGTTATTGGGCCAGCTGGTTAACCACAGTTATCTGAAACTGGAGGGAAGAATTAACCCAGAGGACATACAAAGAGATGAAGGCATTGGAAAGATTCAAGGGAAACCCATTAACCAGTCTGGAGCCTTCTTAGAAAATGATCAGGGAGAAGCTCTTCATGGAGAAAGTTGGGTCTGTGGAATTGGAAGGCAGAAAATGGGATTAAAAAGAAGAAGAAAGTCGGTAACATACTCCCAAGTAGACATTCTAGAACCTTAAAATTAAGTTTCTATGCCTGCTACTGGACCCTTTTCAGAGTAAGACACTTGACTGTTACCACGAACACCAAGTGGTGATAATCAGTAGATTTGTTCAGTGTAAACCTAACTGAAACAACACGTAACTGTTGAGTAAATAATTCAATACCGTGGAAAAATTTGCAAGTTGTGCCTTGGTTGCTTACAGATTATAAAAGTGTGGACTCTTGGACTCTTGGTAGCTTTCAGAAGAAAGTCACACTCTTACAAAGGACTGCACCATGGGGTGAAGAGTTGGAATTTAAACTAAATATGACCCAGATATAGGTTCAACATATTTTCAGTGTGTTTTTCCCTCAAGGCCAGCACAAATGGTATTTTTGTAACTTTTTACTAGTTCCGTAATGTCTGAAGGCTACCAAGGCCTAGTCTAGGTTCTGTGATAATAGTTTGCCAGGATGAGGTGATGTGTAGCTTCTGTATCCGGAAATAGGTGTTCTCAGCTTTCTTACCCTTCATGAAGGGGTGAGGGGTCAGCAATTCCATGATCAGTGTGAGAGGGTCAGACTTGTGATTTTAGGTTTTATTGTCTTGGGGATAAGTTATTTAGTAGTCGGGCATGCTTTATAGGTGCTGCTTCCCTCCGGCCGAATATATTAACATGTTTTTCAAAGACTTTGCATTCCTTACCAAGCTTGGGCATTACATGCAGTACTTGTCTGGTGTCCTCTTCCAAGAGAGAGTGTGAGCTCACTCAGAGGCCTAACATCCCTAAGTTCCTCTGCTTCTTCCTTAGAGGAGATCGGTGTTTCCTGCTTCCTCTGCCAGGTTAAAGGCTTCCCTTCTCTTTAATCTCCTATGACCTGGCACATACCATAACCCTGGGGCTTGTAAGCTTGAAACGGCCGGTGAACTTTCTCACCCTGCTAAATTACGTGTGGTTAATTACAAAGTGAAGAAGGCTCTTCTAACTTATGCCTGAGTAAGAAAAAGAATATATCAGTTCCTTAGAGTCATAGCATGCTTCTATCCCTCCCAGACATTGCCCCTTCTCTCTGGATAGTTAACCATTAAAAACAGAGAGAGAGAGAGAGAGGGAGAGAGAGAGAGAGAGAGAGAGAGAGAGAGAGAGAGAGAGAGAGAGAGAGAGAGAGAGAGAGAGAGAGAGAGAGAACACAAAAGGATGAGGAAGATGAGGAGGAAGAAAAGGCCGTTTGAAAGCTTGGGGAAGTGGCCTCATTAATTTTCGAGCATCCAGGCGAGCACGCATTGATGCTAGTGGTCACTGTGGTGGGAGTCTGGTACCATCACTGTTGATGGTGTGATGCAAAATCCTGATTGCCCCACTTGACAGTTAAAGTGTAAAAGCCAGACACGTTTGAACTCTTGGAGCATCTTGCTGACCCATTAAATGTCACTCCCTAGCAGGCAGACAGGATGTGGATACGTGAGCCGAACGTTTCTCAAACTTTTCCTTTGTGTACCAGAATTGCCTTATAGGGGTTGTACAAACACAGATTGCTGGCTGCCCTCTCAAACCTCTGATCCCCATTGGTTTGGGGATAAGGTCTGAAAATACTCCTTTTTAAAAAAAAATTACAACTTGTTTATTTTGTGTGGGTGCCAGAGGACAACTTGCTGGAGTCTTCTCTCCTTCCACCATGGGTCACAGGGATGAAACTCAGGCATTGGTCACCTTTGTCCACGCTGGGAATATCTTTATATGGTCCCGGATGTTTTGATGCTCCTGGTTTTTTCTTTTGAACAGACCAGTAGAAAAACACTGAGATAAACACGGAGGGAGAGATCCACAGACAAGCACACAAGGTTATATTTCATTCTGGGTTTCTTGGCAGCTTAAGGGATTCCATGGTTGATTTACACGGGCCAGCCTAGACAGTCAACGACATTCTCTGTTCTTGACTTTTTTGTCATTGGCCAATGATTCTTCATCTATCTGCACTGCTAAGTCTGGTGTGCTGGCATCGCCGTGTTGGGCTGGTTGGTGCTGGTGAAGAGGATCATCTGGAGGCCAGGGGAAGGAAAAGCTGGAGTGAGCAATTCTTTCCTGGTTCCTTGAGAATGCCTTCGCCTTTTAAAATGGAAAATTTCCTATCCCAGGAAACCCGGAAAGGCCCATCAGGGTCATCCTCTGTAAACCTAAGGTTGTGATCTTGGAAAAAGAGGGAGGAAAAGGAAGATTAAAGATGGCTGATAAAAGTGCTTACATCAGAGTAAGAGTCACTTTTTTTTGTTTGTTTTGATTTTTTTTTTCAGTCAACATCGTAAGATCGATAACGACACAGGTCTGTGGGTTTTCATCCCCATTGTGTAGAATGGGCCTTCTTCAGTATGTTTTCATTTAACACCCTTTATGGACTAGAACAATTTTCATATACCTCTAGCTGTATAGGCCTCTAAAAAACGGTAACTGATAAGAAATCATAAAGAATCTCTATATACCTGTATTATTTTTACTTATTAAAGAAAAAAGCAAATTTGCATCTTCCTCAAGTAGGTGTGTTTTTTTAAGTTAAATCTTGGCTGAGATGTTTACTGTCCTGGGTGTTACACATCTTGAGAGAGTTGTCAGTACGGGGAGTGTGCTGCTCACAGAGGCACACACGAGTCACAATGTCTGAGGGCCTGTTTAGGGCTGACTCAAAGACTGTTGGAAATTCTCTTCTAGTCCCAAGACAAAATTCGTTTAATTAATAGTTTCAATAAAACTTAAGCCAGTATCTCATACAGCAATTTGAAAAGTGTATTCCAACCCATTGCAATTGAAATGTATAGTGATTTGATACATTGCTAAAGAATGGTATTAAAAAATATTGACTCTGTTTCCATAATTAATCCATGTTTTATTTCTATAAAAGCAGAAAGCTTCTTCTAAAAACACTGCAATTTGTAATATAAAGTATTCTCAAATATGAGCCAGGGTGTTTGGGGACCTGTTTATTGGTGTTGATGGTGTGGTGGTGTGATGGTTCTGTGTGTGCATGTGTGTGTCCGTACATGCGTACATGCATGTGAGTGTGTGTGTGTGATGTAGACTCTGTGGCTGTTCTGTCCTCAGGACCAGGGCTGTAGTGAAGCTCTGGGCTGCAACATGGACAAGAACTGTCAGAAGTACTTGAATCTGCTGCACATTTGATTTTGAATTTATTTTTGTCCCTTGCATGTTCAGAAACATTTTACTATTCCCAGACATTTTTGCAAACACACATTCAATTATATGAACCCGTACAGGAGGCAGTCCATATTTTAAGGAGCTGTGGTAGATACATTATGCTTTCCCTCCATTCTTTTTATAGATTGTTGGAGAGGTTTTTTTTGGAGTGGGGGAGTTTTTTTTTTTTTTTAAACCAAGGTATCTAAACTTTTGCAAGTTACATGGGTTGCAAATATTTTTTACTCTGAAGCTTATCTATTTCATTATTGTTTTCTTTGTGGTTTCTTTGTCAATGTTTCTCATTTTAATATAGATGACTATGTACAGCTTTTATAATTGTGTCCACTTCCTCTTCCTGGTATCTCTACACTAAATCCTGAGAATATTTTTCCCTGTAGCATTTTATTAGAATACTCCTAGAATAGAGCCAGACACTTGTAAATGTTTCTAGTTATTAGTGTTTACTTTCTATCAGCTCTTTGCTATTGCTACTTAGTTAAATCTGAATTTTTGTTCTGTCTGGAGATTAGTTGTGGACTTTGTTTCAGCAGAAGAAACAACAGGAACACACAGTGTCACCACTCAGCAATCATATGTGATTGCTGTGAAGTGAACACTGCTCTTGGAAACGCCTTAGTCCTACCAGACTCCCAGAGACTGAGTCTGGTTCCCTATCTTGGCATTCTGTAAGCCATCAGATGGTGATGATGATGATGATTGTTATTATTGTTATTTTGTTATTATTACTAGTGCATGGCTGTTTTGCCTGCATGTCGGTCTATGTTCCACATGCTGGTGCTCCTAGAGGTCAGAAGACGATCTGGAGTTCCAGATGGTGGTGAACCTTCATGTGGATGCTGGGAATAAAACCCAGAGCCTTTCTGCAAGAGCTCCAAGTGCTCATAACTGCTGAGCCATCTCTCCTGCCTCTGTACAGATTATTTTTAATACTGCCCAGTAGTAATGTTTAGTTTTCATTATTGTCACAAGTGAAAAGTTTGCTCTTGACTTAATTTCAACCAATCAGAAGTTGACAGATTACTTTCTCTTTCTCTCCTCAGTCCTGGAGATCAAACCCAGGGTCTTGAGTGTGCTAGGGAAACACCCTAGGGAGGCACCGGGGGTACACCCTAGCCACACAACTATCTTTGCTGTCTTTTGCATCCTCCTCTTCTTTTTAAAATTTATTTTTAAGCTAAAAGCTGACAATTTTATTTTTACATTTCACAATACACATGAAAACTGCACTTTATCCCACTTCTCCAAAACACACACACACACACACACACACACACACACACACACACACACACAATGTGTATAAGTGTTTGCCTTCGTGTGTGTGTGGGTGCGCGTGTGTGTGTGTGTGCGCGTGTGTGTGTGTGTGCGCGTGTGTGTGTGTGTGTGCGTGTGTGCGCGCGCGCGCGTCCATGTGCACTCGCGCCTGGTGCCAGCTGAGGCCAGAGAGGGTATCATGTCTCCTGGATGAGTTACTAACTGTTGTATGCTTCTGTGTGGGTGTTGGGAACTGAACACAACAGCAAATCTTTTACAGACATTTAAACAAAAGCAACAAAAAGTGGACTTAAACTAAACACTAATAACTTTGTAAATATTTACAACATGTCTGGCAGTGTTCTAGGAATATCATAATACATGGTTACAGAGAAAATACTCCCATGACCTTTAGGGATAGATTAAAGAGCACAGGGCAGCGCTGTGTAGCCTACACTGGCCTCTGGCTTATGATTCTCCTGCATCAGTCCTAAAGTGCTGGCTTTGCAGGTGTGCCAGCCTGTAATCTGCCGGACTCACAGAACCTGTTTCTGCTGGGTATTCCTTGTTCCTCTTTTACCCACTGCGCTTCTGTAGCTTTATCAACCTGTGTCATTCTAGGGAGAACATTTGCATTCTGTTTTTCATCCTAATTTCAGCTTTGCATCTAGTCTCAATTAGCTTTGTAACCTTCAGCAGTTTACAGCAAATTCCTGGGCCTTTTGCTCTAAGGTTTTGTGTTGCTGGGGTGGATGCCCAGAGCCTTGCACACACTGGCCAGGCGCTCTGCCGTTGGCCCAGACTACTTGTGCTTCCTTAATGCTTACTTCCTGTCCTTATTGTGTTGTAGGATCCCACCTAGCATATTGGTAATCTTGCATTCTCCTACCCGGCCTCTTTAGGCTTCTTGTGGCTGTGGTGGCAGCTCCTTGAATATTTCTTGCTTTTTATGCCTTTGTTTTTGAGGAATGACAGTCGGATATTTTGTGCAATGTGACTTTATTGAGATTTGTCTGACAACATTTGAGAAGCCTCTATCTGTTTATTTGTTTTTATTTATTTATCTATTGCATGGGACTGTGCAGCTGTGGGTGTGCCGTAATGGGCTTGTTCTCACTCTCCCCCTTCAAACAGAGGCAGTCTCTTGGCTCTGCTGCTGCGCCAGGCATCAGGATGACTTGCCCATGAGCTGATGGGTAATTGTTCTGCCTCTGCCCTCTGTCCTACTTTAGGAGTGCTAGGGTTACAGATGCGTGCTATTTCATCTGACTTATTATGTGGTACTGAGCATCAAACTCAGGTCCTTTCCCACCTGGCCATCTCCCTGGCCCCTGCTGTTTTTCTAGAGATTAGGCTGGGTGCCAGGAAGCCCCCGGGGTGACATGCTCTCTTTATCCAGTATCGAGGACATATACAATCCATATTACCTAAAGCATTAGTAGTGACTGGCAGGTTTCTGTGCTTCAGCATGGCTCCCCACGACTTCATACTTCATGAGGTGAAGGAAGTCACCCCGTGAGCCACCCCAACAGAGTAAGATGCTTTGACATAAAGCATCTCCATACACTAAAAAAAAAAATAAAAAATAAATAAATAAATCTTCTGTATAAAAGGCGCTTTTTGGTTTTGTTTTGTTTTTTTCTTTTTCTTTCTTTTTGTTTTCCTTTTTAGACAGGGTGTCATGTATTTTGGGCTGGCCTTAAATTTTCTATGTAGCCAAGAAGGACCTTGAACTGGTGATCTTTCTGCCAGCATCTCTTGACTGCTGAGATGACAGGCAACTGGCACTTGGGTTTCAAAATTCTGGAAATTTCAAATTCAGGAGCTCCGTGCCTGGGAGGCAAGCGTTCTGCTCACCAAACATCATTCCTGGCCCCCGTCTTCTCGTCAACTCAACAGATCAATGGGATGCTTGGTCCTGGAGAATCTCGGTTCCTCTACCCTAAGTCTTCATGAACATTCTTCCACCCTTTAAAAGGGAAAGACGTGACATGTACACCTGAGGTGAGCCTACAGCTAAAACTCATTCCCACAAGGGTGCTCTATTAACAGGTACAGTGACTAATCTACATTCCTTTCCAGTTTTGGAAATGGAGAGGAAGTCGGAGAACTGGGGAGGACTTGGAAAAACACTGGGCTCTGATGAGTCAGATAGCGAGTTACTGTTTGATTGTGCGATACGAGCCAGGCGGTTTGCTAGTTGTTTTACATATCTTTTTCTCAGTTCGCCTTGGTGTGTGTCCTGTGAGGTAGGTGTGACTCTTCCCTTCATTTTGTGAATGAAGGGCCCAAGACCTGCAAAGGGCAGATAATCCACTGAGGGTCCCACAGGGAGTGATGGAGTAGGACTGAGGTACAGGCAACTGGTCTACCTGGCTCCCATTTGTCATGCCTTCCCTGAGCGTGGAGCACCTATGTTACTGAGCGTGGCATCGTAGTTACCTGTGGAGCTGCTTCCAGCCTGCGGATGAATTACAAGTAGTGTTGGGTGGGGTTTCTGAGAGTTTTGTTCTTTAAGGCGTTAACTCAAGGCTAGAGATATGGTTCGGCCGTTGAGAGAAGCAACTGCTCTTCCAGAGGACCTGGGTTCAACTCTCAGCCCCCATGTGGTGTCTAATAACTGTCTGTAACACTTGTTCCAAGACCTGACATCCTCTTTTGGCTTCCGTGAGCAGCACATACATGTGGTACACAGACATACTTATGGTGCACAGACATAGCATGCTTAAAAAAAAAAAACCTTAAAGAGGTTAACTTAGTTGCACAGAATGGCCTCTTTTCTTTCTTTCTTTTTTTTTTTTTTCGGAGCTGGGGACCGAACACAGGGCCTTGTGCTTGCTAGGCAAGCGCTCTACCACTGAGCTAAATCCCCAACCCCATGGCCTCTTTTCTTATCACCTTTCTTTCCCCATCCTACTATGAGTCGTATGAGTTGGTAAGCTTGCTATCACTGTGACAAAATGCCCAAGACAGTCAACTTCAAGGAGGAATGGTGTATTTGACTGGGTCCATAGGTTTTCGTCTGTATGTGCTGAGTCCCATTCCCTTGCACAGATGCAAGGTAATTCCTCATGGCCGGCATCTCTTGGCGCAAGATGCCGCTCTCTTGATGACAACTGGAAGCAAGGAGAGAGAAGGGAAAGTGCCGTGTGGTGTGCGATCCAACTTCATTTTACAGGGGCTCACCTCTAATCGGCTCCCCTACTTCCCAAAAGTGCCACGGGCTGAAGAGCCAGTCTTAGACACATGGGCCCCTGGGGGATATTGAGGATCCAAATGGTAATTTGCCAGAAATAAAGATACCTCACAGTAGCTACCCCTGGCCCCCAAGAGCAGAAAATGGCTGTGGAGGAGCAGAATGGAATCTCAGTTCCTAATGGGTCTCCACTGTGTGAACTTTCTCTTGCCTTCTTTAGCAACAATAATAACAGCCACTGTCTTAAGCCACTGTTGTCCCATGCCCCTCACAGTAGTCAGATGTAGCCCTTACCTGTGGTGATCTGTGGTGATTTGAATATGCTTGACCCAAGGAGTGACACTGTTAGGAGGTGTGGCCTTGTTGGAGTAGGTGTGTCACTGCGGGTGTGGGCTTTAAGACCCTCACCCTTGCTGCCTAGAAGCCAGTATTTTCCTAGAAGCCTTCAGATGAAGATGTAGAACTCTCAGCTCCTTCTGCACCATGTCTGCCTGCAAGCTGACATGCTCCCGCCTTGATGACAAGGGACTGAACCTCTGAACCTGTAAGCCAGCCCCAATAGTCCTGAGTTGTGTGGGGAGCTCTTGGTGCTGCCTTCTAGGAATTTGGCAGGAATTTGACATTGGACTAGGACAAGGAAGTAGGCTCAAGATGAATGCAGATGAGAAATGTGTCCTTGCATCTTGATGGGCCTTGGTCGTGGTGTCTCTTCACAGCAATGCAAACCCTAACTAAGACAGGCTCCAACTTGAGGCTTTTGCATGCCTTTTCTTTTCTTTTTTTTTTTTTCCTTTTCTTTTTTTAGAGCTGGGGACTGAACCCAGGGCCTTGTGCTTGCTAGGCAAGCGCTCTACCACTGAGCTAAATCCCCAACCCTTGCATGCCTTTTCTTATCACTGAATTATAACGTACTTTGTTAAAACAAGATTGCCTAAACCTGGCCTGGGGAGGTATCTCAGCTACTGGCTGCTTTTTAGACAACCTGGTACCTATATGGTGGCTCACGGTCTGTAAAGCCAGTCCCAGGGGATCTGATGTGCTCTTCTGGCCTCCTCAGACAAATGGTATAGAGACATGAATACAGGCAAAATAAACACACACACACACACACACACACACACACACACCAGCCAACCAAAAACAACACATGGATCCTTAAAATATTTCTGCTTTATTTTAAAGACCTTGGACAAATGGCTTTAGTTTTATGAGTGCCTCTACTAATTCTGGTTACCTCTTCTGATTGGGATTTCCAGAGGCTGATGACGATGAGTGTGTTTGTAAGTTAGAAGCTTGTATGCATTAAGGAGTCCTAGTTACCTTTCAACAAGTCAGGAATATGGAGACAGCCTTTTTTCCTCCTGGTTTTGGTATTTGCCTAGTACCAGCTTAATTGAGAATAAATGAACGGAAGCTAGGGACGGAGGTTCTACTTCTCTTCTGATGCTTTTAACAGGTTATTGTTTGCATTGCTAGTGAAGACCACAGTGCCTGGACTGCTGCTGGGTGGGGGTCCAGAGTTTGCCTGATTTCTGTATGGATGCCTTCATTGTAACAGGTTTCCAGAAGTTACATTAATCTAAGAGTCATTGTATTTGGAAGGTTGCTAATTTTAACTCCCTCCAACACCTGTTGAGTACATTGTACACAGGTAGAGGATTCCTTTTTTTTTTTTTGTAATAAAAAAAGTAGTCCTTTGAAAGTGTTACCACGTCACCAGTGTCCATGACTACTTCTTATCCTTTGCTGTTCATTTCTTCAGGAGGACTTGTCATATAGTGGAGAGAGCTGGAACTCTGGGGTTACAGGGTACATGTGTGGCTCAGTTGAGTATTACCACTGGAGTGGAGAATGTGGTCTCTTGATCTCTGAGTATATTCTGTTGAACTAAGGTGTTTGGTTGCTAATTTAAAATGTGACTTGGGGTTGGGAATTTAGCTCAGTGGTAGAGCGCTTGCCTAGGAAGCGCAAGGCCCTGGGTTCGGTCCCCAGCTCTGAAAAAAAAGAAAAAAAAATGTGACTTATATTCGACTTTTTTTGTTTGTTTGTTTTGAGACAGGGTTTCTCCCTGCTGCCCTGACTTTCCTTTATACTTGATCTGTGGTCCAGGCTGGCCTTGAACTCACAGAGATCCACTCACCTCTGCCTCCTAAGTGTTGAGACTAAAGGCATGGTTTATATTTGACTTAATAGGATGCTTGATTTGAAATGCCTTAATAGCACAAACATGATTTTATCCTCCTCCCTGTACTATTTCTTTTTGAATGAATTCTTCATAGCACAGCATGTTTTCCACGTTTCTGCAGCAACAGGTAGTCTCCAGTGTGTCTCAAACTTCATTATGTCCACAGATTTGCTGGAGACCCTGCGAGAGTGCAGGTCCTGGTTTCATAGGTTTTAAGATTGTGCATTTCCCCCCCTTCTGTTCTCCCCTGTTCTTCCTTGTTCTTCCATCCCATCCCCTTCCCTCTCCTCTCACTCTGTGATGGGCCTTCTTACTGTGTTTCCCAGGCTGGTTTTGAACTCCTGCGCTCAAGGGTCTCTTGTTCCATTAGCCTCCGGAATAGCTGGGACTACCTACAGGCCACTCCTTTGCTCTGCAGTGGAACTCAGCATTTCAGAGGTGGTGGTGCTGGTGATTGACCTTGGAACAAATTGGAGGACCAGGCACTCCCTGTCTATCCTGAGGGGCAGTGGCTCTCACTTCTGACAAAGTATTAAACTCGACTAGGAAGCAGTGCACATGTACCCCAATCCTGGGCCTCGTAGCAGGCTAAATCCTCAGCCCTTGCTTTTGAGACAGTGTCTGGCTATGTAGCCCAAGCTGGCTTCGGACCTGTAGGCCTCAAGCTTGCAGGCCTCTAGCTTTCACCTGCCCCATGCTTAGGATTATAGGGTGTGTGTGTGTGTGTGTGTGTGTGTGTGTGTGTGTGTGTGTGTCCATGCCCTACTGTTCCTTAGTTTTAAACCCTGACTTAATTTACTGTATTATATTTACTTGTATTATTTTATTCTAAGCTGAGCTGAATCCTATGTATGCAAAGTTGAGAAGCCTCTTCTGCTTATGGCCTGCCCCACTGAGGGGAACTTACTTATCTAAGGAGCTGGAACTTTGTGCTTTCCTGTCTTATGTGAGTCCAAAGGGCATTAAATGTTTGTCATATGGTACCAGCAATATAAGCTGCACTGGCTTACTGCTGTTGGCTTGTGTGTAGTATTATACGGATATCAAGTCCAGCTTCCAGTGCCTTCCCAGCAGCCATATGTACTTGACTGTCACCATAGAGAGGCTCTGCTAGGGTGCTCGGGGTGGGAGTGGGGTTGGGGGGATGAGCTTCAACACAGAGGGAGAGTCAGGTAGTTGTATATCTGCCATAACTTCTTGGAGGCAGGGGCTCTGCTTGTACAGGAGGGCACAGCCATTGTGTCTCATCAAGTTGATGTCTAAAAACTTTAAAGTTCAAATTCCATTTGCATATTTACCTCTGAAAAGAATACTAATCATGAAGTAAATCGGGAGATACTGGAAAGATAATACCATGAGAAGTGTTTGCAGCTAAGCTTGGCATCGTGTGACAGGGTTATAATCTCAGCACTGAGGAGGCTGAGGCAGGAGGATCACAGGGTATGGGCCAGCCTGGGCTAGGTCTCAAAAACAAACAAATAACCCCCCCCCAAAAAAAACCCAAAAACCCAACCAACCAACCAACCAAAACAAAAACAAAAACCAAAACAAAAACACCAAAAACCCACCCACCTTAGGAACCCAGACAGTGATTGCAAAAGCTTCAAGTTCCCCAACTCCCCTTTAAATGGTAAGAAGAGATTTGTGTAGAGGATGGGGAGGCATGGGAGGGGTGAAAGAATTGCTTGAGTCCAGGAGTTCTAGGCCAGCCTTGGCAGCATAGTGACTGTTTAAAAAAACAAAGCAGGGACTGGAGAGATGAGTTGGTAGTTTAGGAGCACTCACATTCACTTCCACCCCCACAGTGCAGCTCATAACCCCCTGGAACTCCAGCTCCACTGGAATCTGACACATTTGCCCTCTGAGGGCATGGCACGAAGGTATACATACATATATACACATCTAAAGTAGTAAAATAAATCCCTATAAAGTATTTATATAGAGGACTCTTGAGGAGGGCAAAATAGTTCATTAAGTAAAGGTGACAGACACCAAACCTGACCATGTGAGAGAAAAGGGCTGACTCCCACTTGTCTACTGACATTCACATGAGGGTCTTGGCATGACAGCCCATGGTCACAAAACAAACAAACAAACAAGTAAATATATAAATACGTAAAAGTAAACAAATAAACAATGGTCACAAAATAAATGCGTAAACAGTAAATAAATAAAATAGATGAGTCTTGGGGCTGTAGAGTCAGCTTAGTGGTTAAGTAGCTTTCACAAGACCTGGGCTGGACTCCCAGCATCCACGTGGTGGCTCACAACCATCTGTAATTCTAGTCCCAGGGAATCCAACACCATCCTCTGGCTTTTGCAGGCATTAGACATGGGTGCGTTGCACAGACATACATGCAGACGAAACACACACACACATACACACACACACACAGAGACAGACACACACACAGATACACGCACACACACACACACACACACACACACACACACGTGCATTCCTTAGCTGAGCACCCATTCATTCATTATTCAGACTCTCTGAGCTCCTTGCTTCTCTTAGGTCATAGACAAAGCCCTATACCCTCTTGTTTCCTTCTGTTTTTTTTTTTTTTCAAACAGGATTTCCCATGAATATCTGGCCAGGGGAATTCCATATTCTTCTTCTTTGTCAAAATGACTAGAAAAAGTAACTTTACTGCATTGCTCAGATACAGCAGTAATCAATAATGTTAAAAAGGAATGTGTATGGTTAACACCAGGACTGTGGAATAGAAGAGAGCCTGGAGTGTTCTACTTTATATTCCTGTCCTGTTTGAGTTTCAACTAAAGTGCTTACTATTTTTGAAGGTTAGAGAAAGGAAAATAAGTTTAAAACATGAGGGCAAGGAGGTCGGGGACAGAGCTGGAGTTTAGCTGCCTCAGCCTGAGCTTGTTTTTCATACAGAAACAACAAAGAGAAGCGACTTACGGCTTCGTTCGTACACATGCTCATATTACTTTAAAATGGTATTTCCCTGAGATGAGTTACTGTAAAAAAATAATAGCAAATTCTGTCCTGTTGATAAAAGAAGTGATTGATAAACTGTCGAGCAGATAGATGATCATTGGAAGGGAGCATGTAATTGTGTTTCCACTGAAGCGCATTTTTCAAGACACTGCCTAATTCATCATTCGTTCTTGAATTTGGGCTTACCCTATTCGCTTGTTTTCACCAACGCCATAATCATTTGAAAATCAAATCCTTACTTCTAGTCTCTGTTGCCTGATGAACATAATTAAAAGTCCCAAGTGTTTCCTGCTTTATTTTTTATATGTATTTTATATTTTTCTTGTGACCTAACAGAACTTCTGAGGACTAGCTCACCCTCAGTGGGAATAGTGGAGCACATCTTTAATTCTGAGCAGAGGCAGAGCAGAGGCAGGAGGCAGAGGCAAGGTAGAGGCAGAGGCAGAGGCAGAGGCTGGAGGCAGGAGACAGAGGCAGAGGCAGAGGCTGGGGGCAGGAGGCAGAGGCAGAGGTAGAGGCTGGAGGCAGAGGCAGAGAGGCAGAGAGACAGAGGCAGAGGCAGAGGCAGAGGCAGGTGGATATCTCTAAGTTTGAGGCAGGTATGATCGACATAGCAAGTTCCAGGATAGCCAGGATTACATTGAGAGACTCTGTCTCAAACAGTAAAAGTAAATCTAAACTAAACTAAATTAAATATTCAACCTCCTACTGGCCAGCTGTCCTAGTAGTTAGCATTGACTGTCAATCAATGTGACAAAGCCTAGACTCACCTGAAGGATGTGGTAAGAGTATTAACTGAGTAATTGTATTTATCTGTTACTGTGTTGCCGACTTGCTGAGGCTTGTCTAGATTGCCTTACTTGATCTGGGAAGACTGACTCCTGCAAGAAGTGCCATTGTCAGTGAGCTAGCCAGCGAGCAAGTCGGAGCCTTCTTCCATGGTTTCTTCAGGCTTTTGTGTGAATTCTTGCCATGATTCCCCTCCATGACAGATTGTGACCTGGAAGTGTGAGCCAAATAAATCCCTTTCTCCCCTAAACCAGTTTTGATCAGTGTTTTATACAGTAATAGAAAGAAAATTAAGGGGCAAGAGAGAGATTGTTCAGTAAGGAGCACTGACTGCTCTTCCTTAGGACCTGCATAGCAAGACCATCTGTAACTCCAGTTTCAGGGGACCCA
This sequence comes from Rattus norvegicus, assembly GCF_021556685.1. NCBI lineage: Eukaryota > Metazoa > Chordata > Mammalia > Rodentia > Muridae > Rattus > Rattus norvegicus. The sequence continues at coordinate 173,114,808 of NC_141535.1, forward strand.
ATACCCTTCTCTGGACTGAGGGCACTACACACATGTGGTGCACAGTTATACATGTAGACAAAATACCCATACACATAAAAAAATTAAAGGAAACTAAAATACCAACTGTATGACCACGCCCCTCTGTCTCATAATCTCCACTGACAAATACGAAGGATATAGACGTGGGCCCCAAGTTTATGACTGTGACAAAGTTTTATTGGCACACAGCCGTGCACATTCATTTACATATTTTCTATGGCTTGAAGTACTTTCCGGCTTGCCTTTTAGAGGGAAAGTTTGCTAATTCCTGTTTATCAGATTTCCTTTCAGGCTTAAAATTCTTGGTTTTGGGTTTGGTTATATAGGCCAATATCCCTTCTTTTTAATAAATTATTAGAAAGATTCAACTGAAAACACCATAAATTATACATTGTTGTTTGTTAGCCGCCTGAACCTGACATAATTTGTCACTAAGGCAGTGGTTACAACAAGCTTTAACTGTCGCCATGGTATTCAGCTGGAGAGGTAAGCACAGGCTCACCCTGCCGCTCTTCTGGGATCCTGGTTGAAGGAGCAACCCCTAACTGGGTAAGAACAATGGACAGGAATACGAGTGCCAGCGTTTAAAGCCTCTGCTTAGAGCCTGCAGGCTTCACTCTCACAGTTCTTTGGTTAACTCTGTATGAACAGCACAAGGTCATTAGTACGGTTAATACACTACATAGGCCCTGGGAGTCATGGGGATCTTTAGTGGACGGGTGATCCATTTACAGGGAAACAGTAGTGGTCAGGGGGAGCAACAGTGCCTCCACAAAGCTTTGCTAGTTTGAAGAGGTTGAAACCTGTTTTGGAACCCTTCGTGCAGTGCTGTCCACGGACTCCCCGTGATTAAGAAGTAACTAGAAAGTAGCCCCGTGAGCTTTTGGAATATACTAATCTTCATAACCTCCTTATTCGAAACTCAGTAGTTGTGGAGTGTGTTTTTAGAAGTTTAAAGTGACAATGTGAATGATTTAGATCAGGTCCACTCAGAACTACTTGGTTATTGGCCAAGGCTCTTCAAATGGTTAACGTCTTTTTCCTTGTATGGCACTGATTTAGAAGTCTCGGAAACAAGAGTGAATTTATTTTCCTTGTTTGTGGTCTTTCATGTCAGCCCTCTCCGAATTAAAAATAACTTCACTGAACTCCAAGGGACATAGGATATTTCTCCTAAAATCCAAATACTTGCCTTTGACAATGTTCCACCAAGTTTTAATTTCCCGAAGCCAAAGTATTTTTATTATTCCAAACTCACTCACATAAAAGTTCACTGATGGAAGAACCGCTGACATTTCTGGTTACCTTGACTATTGATCGACTGATACAGAGTGACATTCATCACCTGGGAAGCTCTATAGTGGTGCGTCACAGATTTCGGGTCAAGCTAATTTAAAAAACACTTAGCTTTAAAAGATGATCGCTGTTTGCTTCAACAGAAGCCATGGAACAACAGCCAGCTCAGAGGGTGACAGGGAGGGCCAATGGTGAGGGTGCCCCGGTCAACTGTGAGGATGTCGGCAGTAAGGGTGCCGTGGGCAATCGTGAGGGCACAGAGAGTTTGAACTTTCCATGTTAATCCCATCTGTGATGTTTGATTTTCTTTCAATAGCCAGAATCCAGGAAAATGTTGTTTGTTTGTTTGTTTTTTAGGGTAAATGTCCCTTGGCTCCTCCCCTTATGGAGGCAGCACCCATGACATCGGAACAGACTCCTTTGCTGTCACTGCTGGGGTTCTGTGCTCATGGGGTTCTTGAATATTTTGAAAAATTACAAGATCAGTGTGTGTGACTGTGCATTTTTACATTGTGTTGGCAATGTGAAGATTGCCCATAATTGAGCAGGGTCTTTCTCATTTCCTGCCCCTGCCCCTCCTCTTGAACCGTGCACACACATGCAGAACTGGAAGACCTTTCGGATTGAACATACCTGCATTCGTTTCCTATTGCTTTTATTACAATTTGCAAGTTAAAGGCTTAAAAGCAACCTGAAATTAAAGAGTGTATACAGTTCTGGAGGTTCAAGTGTAAAATCACTCTCACTGCACTCAAAAGAATGTCTGGCAGGGCTGTATTTCATCTGTAGGCTGCACAGAAAGAGCATGTCTTTACCTTTTATTTATGTAGAGACAGGGTCTCTCACCATGTAGCCCTGGCTGGCCTAAATCTCACCCTGCAGACCAGGCTGGCCTGGGAGTCACGGAGACCCTCCTGCCTCTGCCTTCACAGTGCCAGGATTGGTTGTACACTGGCAAGGTTTTACCTTTTAGATTTCAGGAACCAAGTTCTTTTGCATCACTGGGACATCTTTTGGGTCATCATGTCTTAGGAGCATCTCTGTGATTCTCTACCTTAACCATGTCTATAAGCTCTGCCATTACTTAGGGTTACCTGCATAATCCAAGACAGCGTACCCACTTTGATGCCTGATCTTATGTGCAAGCCCCTTTAACTCCTGTGAAAACACGGGCTGTGGGGATTAGGGTATTGGAATGCTTGCAGATGGCGTCGTTCTTCCCACCCCCTAATCTGACAGCACAATACGTCCATTCCTCCTCTCCCTCCTTCCTCACTTCATTTCATGGCACAATCACCATGAGACCGGTGACCTGTGAGCCACTAAGTGCACAATGGGTGTCTTAAGCATCCTGGATCCCCAGGCTGGCTCCCTGCCCACCCCCCCAGGGTTCACTCTTGGGTGTTCTGAGTTAATCACAGCACAATACTGTGTGGGCTAAGTGTCACAAGTGGCCTCCGTCATGCCACAGGACGAGATCCCAATACCTGCCCTCAGCCATATGGAGATGGAAGTGAACTCTTACATTAGAGAAGACACTGGAGAGACTTCGGGTTGGTTGAAGATAATTATCTTGAAAGGCAATTAGGATCTCTAGTAAAGATTTCAGTCTATTTTGTCCGTCTGATTGAGTGTTTCCTCTTCATCACTGGAGGTAGAGAATGAAATTGAGCTTGGATTAGCTGAGTCTCCCCCACCCCTTCCTGAAGAAAAGGTTTGTTTTCAGAAGTTGCAGACGGGTCATTTCTATTATATAAATAAAATGTATTTTGTCTGAGTCGTTGGGGAGATTGCAGTCGCGTCGATGCGTCTGCAAAAGTGGAGCGCCACCACTGAAGCAGAAGCAGCGTGCGGGCTTCCTGTCCTGTGCTGTGCTGTCCCCACACGCGGGAGGACAGCTGTATGGTTTAATGAGATTGAGGGGAAAACAGGTCATTACCTGATTGACTTGGTAACAAGGGAGAGAACCTGGCTATCACTATCTGTGTGCTCACCCCTCCCACTTTTAGGGAAAATATTGTTGATTATTTTCAGCAGTTTTCATTTGTTAAAATCCTACCTTAATTAAAGTTTCTCAAGATATCTGAAAATGAAAGGTAGAGCTTATGAAAATGAGATACTCCAAGAAGTAACATATTCTGCAAATTAAAATTGATTTTAAATCAGAGGTGCTATATTGAGCCTTCCCAGGGCGGAGAATAAAGAGGGCCTTGTTAATGTCCCCCTTCGCTCTGTCGGTGTGATGGCTGACCACATTAGTTGTCAGTAACTGCTTGACATTTCACTTTTGTGAATACAAACGTCTATTGATTTTTGTCCCCTTCAGTAATGTATTAACAAGTTCCATATCCCACATTTTGGGTTATACTTTCCATTTTGTGTTTTAGCAACTGAAACAGGAAATGTACAAAGTTACTTTGGATCTTGTTTTGAAATGCAATCACAAGTATTATTCAGATCTTTAGCGAGCCCCAAATACATCATAGACAAGTCGATATTTAAATAAAGTGGAAGATAAACGTCCCTATTCTCTCCTTAGTGAGAGATAACTCTTGCCTGTTAGTTTTTCTCTCCTGGTGTTGGAGATCGGACCCAGAGCTTCACTTATCATTACAAGTGTTCTTCACCAAGCCACACCTCAAGCCCTAATTTTAAAACCCATTTCCTATGGTGCTTTTAATGTATTCTGTTGGTATTCTTTGCTTCCTTTTCTGAGCAGTAGACAGAAATAAGTGCATTGAGATGTACAAAGGATGGGTATTTTAGGTATGGAGGGCAGACACAATAAGGCCATGAGGTGGAAACAGGCCGAAGAGCCCGCTGGGTATCTTAATGCTGGGTTTTAATTCAGTGTAAAAAGCAAGCTGCGGGCTTTCTAAGATCGCCATTGTAGACGGGCTCTTGCTGTAAGGACAGGGCAGACAAGAAGCAGGAGAAGGGAAACAGCGCGTGTCAGGTGGCGTCCTGCCTCTTACCTGCTGCCGCCTCTGTGGTTCTATTTTTCTCTATCAGACTGTCTGGTACACAGGTTTAGTTTGTTTCTTTTGCACTTGACAGTGCCACTCCATCACGAGGCTGTGTGCCCCCGAAGGCAGGCTGAGAGCAGCGCAGGCCTGGCTGTTTCTCTGGAGCCTGCATGTGTGCTGTGCACTTGATAGTGCTGAGTGCACACTGACTCACCGCAGACTTCCCCAGGGGAGGGATTTGCTCTGCCGGCCAGGACTGGGTGTGCATCTCAAAGGCAGGATGCCCGGCCTCTGTTTAGCCTCCCATCTCTGCTCCGACCCGTCATGTGACAGACAGATCGTTTCATAGCCTTCTTTGTATTCGGACCTTGCCCCTGCTAAAGGTTTAATTAAGCTTTATTTGGTTCCTGGTTCTTGAGAAAAATTTTTGCCAGAAGCTGCGCTGTGGAGCAGGCGCCTCCCGTTTCGAGGAGGCAGGAGTTTGGAGGTCTTGGCCTGTGTCCTTTTTGCCTTCGGACTCTGGCTCACCCCTGTACTTTCCCTCCCTGGTCCTTGGTGGTAGTCGATCTCTCCTCCTCCCTTTCTGTCCTTTCTGTCAGCTGTGTCATCCAGAGCTGCCCTCGCTTCTGTTCTCGGATCAAAAGCTTTCCGCTCACCTGCTTTAAGTACTCTCTGCTCTGTTGTCTAGGCAGGAGCAACGCTCTTTCCCGCTTTCATCCTCTTACTTAATTAACACCAGGGATCCTGAGTGTAAGAATTATGTCAGAGTCTGGGTCTATGGGGAAGACAACAATTAGTAGGGTGTTTTTCCTCCTTTCTTTCATTTAGATAGTTAGCAAGGCTGGGGTACAGTTGTAGACGAAAACAAAAATCTTTACTCTCATAGACCTTCCATTTTGATCAGACAGATACAGCAATTACACGGCCATGTAAAGCAGTGTTAAGTTATTGCTGCGTCAAGTTCTGTGAACGAAGACTCCAATGTGCTCAACGTTTATTATAAAGATGTGTTTGGTCAGGAGAGTCAGCCAGAGCTGCTGTGAAGGGTAGTTTGAGACTGGAAGCCGTGGTAAGAGCTGGGGTTGTAAGCATGTACCATGTCCAGCGTTTATACCAGCTTCCTACCTAATGTGCTTAAATAAATACCAAAAGGTTGGTTTGGGGAGGTGATTTACCATAAAAGGCACAGATGGCAATAAACAATCAAATGAGAAAGAAGGGGCGACTTAAAGGTATATAGATGAAATTACACCAGAGAATCCAGGAGGAAAATAACGACTGTGGTCCACGCAGCTCTGAGCTCCTGCAGTCTAAGCACGGCGGTCTTTGGTCTGAACACTTACCGTCTCTTATTCTAAAGCAGACACTGTGGGCCTCTGTAGGTTAGGATCATTCACACCTAAGACCTCAAGGCTCCTGCTCCTGGCATTCGTCTGTCTACCTGAGTGATTTGCATTTTTTTAGACAGAGTCTTGCTTTGTAACCCAGGCTGACCTCAGACTCATTATGTAGCATAGGCTGGCCTCAGACTTGTTGTCCTCTGCTTTCCGAGGGCTTGTGTTGTCACACTTACCAATATTCTTAGTAGTAAATTGCAGACTGGAATTTGAAAAGCGCTAAGCTATTTCCATGCACTCCTTGTTAGAGTGATCAGGGGAACCAAGGGAGAGGAGGCAAACCATTCAGAACAGGTAAGTCCATGAGGCAGCTAAGGCTCAAATTGACCCTTTATGGAGTTCCTTGCAGACCTTCCCTTACACCATCTTGATTTTTATTATTTAACTCATATTCACAAATATTTATTCATAGGAAGCATCTTTCCTCCCTCATAAGACATATTATTCTGGGACAACACCACCCCAAACAATGCACAGAAGTGCCTTATTTATTAGCTGTTTCTTTATTTCTTTATAAGAAAATCAAGAACTTTGACCCAAATACATAAAGCTAGTTATCCAGGGATCCCAGCAGCTGTCTCATGAGTTCGCTGCTAAGCTTTATTCAATACTCGACCCCTCCCGTTAGTCCCCCAGCAGCGTCCGCTCTTGTGCTGTCTTGGTGTTATGCTAGGGCCAAAGGCTCAGGAGGGTCCCAGGAGAGCCAGAGAAAGTAATACAGGAGGGAACAAGAAGAAACAAGAAGCCATGTGAGTGCAGTCGCCACCCCAGTCCGCAGCTCTTGAGATAATGGAACTGATCCACTTTTGGTAGTAGGTCACGTTGGTGTAGACTCCAGGAAGATTCTTACCACATTCCAAACCCCAGCTTATCACACCTATCTGTGTCCAGACACCATCAATGTGGCATGACAGAGGCCCTCCAGAATCGCCCTAGGGGAGACAGAAAGGTCTGAGCTCAGCAGTGAGAAGCCTTACTGGGAGGGGAAGGTCAGTCAGGGGTGAGGGAGAGGTCAGCAGAACTGGAACTGGACCTGGACCCTCAGCTGTGGACTTCTGAAATGCTGGGATCATAGAGTCTGAAAATGTACATTAGCCATTTCTCTTTTTTTTTTTTTTTTTTTTTTTTTTTTGGTTCTTTTTTTCGGAGCTGGGGACCGAACCCAGGGCCTTGTGCTTCCTAGGTAAGCGCTCTACCACTGAGCTAAATCCCCAACCCCACATTAGCCATTTCTAAATGTTCATCTAACATACTATGGAAAAGCAGAGTAAACTGAATGTGATGCTTCTCAATAAGGTTTCACTACGAAGCAAGACTTACTCCCTGTGATATGCTACCCTCTCTTTTTCCATTGTCTTTTTTTCTGTTAAGTGCTCATTTCTTCTGTGGAGTGACAATGACAGGCATCAGGAGTTTGTCTCCTGTTTTGTTTCTTTGCTTTGTAACAACTTTACTATTTAATGCTGTCCACAGCTCACGTTGTGTGTCTGGTCCTAGGACTGTCCACAGCTCACGTTGTGTGTCTGGTCCTAGGATGTCCACTCTGTTTTGATTACTGCCGCTTTGTAGGAAGCTTTGGAATCAGAAAGTGTGAGCCTTCCAGCTTTGTTCTTCCTTTTCAAGACTGTTTACGGCCACTTGAATTTCCATATGAGTTTTAATATCAGCTTATTACTTTCTCAGTCCAGCTAATTTTTATGTTCTTTCTGTTCTCTGCTTCAGTAATAACATTCTCGTTTTCTTTGTTCTTTTCCAGGTCTAGTTTGCTTCCTGCACCCCAGTACTGTGCTCCCTCTCCCTCTCTTTAGTGGCTGTCTTTCTCTCTGCTCCCTTCCTTCCTGCCCCTTTCTTCAGTACTCAGACTGACACTGGGCCACTGCACTGCATGTCCGGGCTCCTTCCCCAGCGTCTTAGTGTGGAGATCAGGTTCTTCACGTGAGGTAGTCTTGTTATAGAACTGCCTTTGCAACGATGGGTTTCCTCTAACCACTGTGTTAGTGCCAACCATACAATATGTCTTCACTTCATTTCTGCAGACTATTTCCTAATTTTTGTCGTGATTTCATTTTTTGGCTCATTGGTTATTTAGGAATATGTTAACAGCTTCCACACAGCTGAGTTGTTCATATTTTTCTTTTATTTGTTTCGAATTTTATTCTGTTGTTACTAGAGATTCTACTTTGCTTATGATTTCAATCCCCCTAACTGTGTGGAGGCTCAGCCTTCAGCCCCGAGTAAGCTCTGTTCTGGAGAATGTTCAGTGTGCACACAGAGCGTGTTCTGTTCTTTGATGCTTATCTCACGGCAGCTCTGCTGCGGGTGACAGAGAAGCCAACTCTAGGAAGGCAGTGGAGAGAGGTGAAAAGCAGACAGAAACTGGGGCTAATCCTCGGAAGAAAAAGAATAGGACTTTGTCTCCAAGTGGTTTTCTCTAAAACAGCCCATCCTTAGCATATCCAGTAGCAAGAACTTAAATAGAAACACACAGTCTTGCTGGCTTGAGATCAGGGAAACAGAGCTCAGAGCTACCACAACAATTAGAAAGCAAAGGGAGAAATGCTAGGAAGAAGAGAAAGGGGGTGGGGCAGTTGCCTGGATTCAAGCAGACCGACACAGCATACATAGAACGAGGATCCAAGCAGTGGCTGGGTTGGTTGGTCGGTTTTATGATGCTAGAAATCAAACCCAAGGCTTCCTGGAGGCTAGGCAAGCCTGTATGTACCACTGAGGAACACCTATACACTATGATGTCCGACAGTTGATCAGAAGACTCCAGATGACATTTGAAAAGTATTTGATAAAATATTCTTAAGAAAATTAAAAAGTGGGCAATGTGTGCTTACTTCAGTATATTTATGAAAAATTACAGGTTTTTAAAAAAAAATGTAGTAACAAATTGGTCTACATCAGCAGTTCTCAACCTGTGGGTCATAACTCCTTTGCTGGGGTGGGGGTGAGGATGTCAGATGACCCTTTCTCAGGGGGTCACACATCAGATATCCTGCATATCAGATATTTACATTTTGATTTATAACAGTAGCAAAATTGCATTTATGAAGTAGCAACAAAAATAATTTTATGGTTGGGGGGTCCCAACAACATGAACTGTATTACAGGGTCACAGCACTTGGGAGGTTGAAAACCACTGGCCTACATCAGTAGTTTTATGTTTGAAGGAGTTAAATTGACATCAATCAACATTATGGAATACACAACTACTCAAAATGCAGAGTTGTGGGGTCTAGTACCAAGGGATATGTCTATACAACTCCCATAGCTGAGGCTTAGGGGGCATAGAAGAGAGGCTGGAGAGACCGTGAGAGTCAGGATGGGGACTTTGCTGTCAGTCTGTCTCTCTCAGTGGCGTCAGAAGCTGCACCCATCACATCTCACCCACACGACTGCATAAATGTGAGCTGAACAAAGACGACAGACAGGCCAGAGTGGACGGGGAAAAGCCCATGAGGCCTCAGCCCTACACAGAGCTGCAGGCGTCTAAGGAATGCGGAGAGCGGGAGAAATTGTCTTCCCCAGGGAGCAGCAAACCAGTCGGTTGTCCAATACCCAGTGGTCAGCCCTGAAAATTTACATGCAAGTAGTGTTCTATAGATGGAGCAGATTATGTTTATGTATTTATATGTATATGTGTGTGAATATATATGCATAACAACAGTGAAATGAAATTGAGGCCATGAATTTGAAAGAGATCAGGGATCGGGATATAGAGGTTTCGGAGGGAGGAAACGAAAGGGGAGAATGATGTAACTATAATCCTAAAAATAAAACAAATAAATTTAAATATTGATCCAGGCCAGTTGATTTGTCCGGAACAACTCAAGAATTATTATCAGAATTATTGTTTCTTGGGCTGTAATTTATTGTTAATTACAGATAAAAGAACTTAGATCCACATTAAGATCTGGAAGGAAGGAAGGAGGGAGGGAGAGAGGGAGGGAGGGAGGGGGAGGAAGGGAGGGAGGGAGGGAGGAGTGTAGGAACGCCTCCAGAGCACGCACTAACCTTGCAGCTATCTTTGCTCTGCTGTATCTCACCAGCACAAAGCATGTCTTCCTTGATGATCCGCTCCAGATCCGGGAGGAAGAAGCCAATTGGGTTGTACAGTTGTTCACATGCCTCACCGGTAATGATGGGCACTTCAAGTTCTTGGAGGGTAGAGGGGTAATGACCTGCAGAGGAGGACAGGAATGAAAGATTTTAACAACCTGCACAGTGGTCAGGGCAACAGTCAGTCGGCCACCTTCCCACCATGCTTATGGAAAGATCCCAAATGGTCAAATAAAAAAATGATAATGAATTTGAGTTCTTTCTGTTTGAGGGTTTCCACTCGGGCCAGTATTCTAAACAAGGAATGTTCAGATAACTTCTGATCAAGTCAAAATGTAGGTAATCTAGATTATTCTAAGGTTGCTCTTCCTCAGTTTTCTGCTTCCAGATAAATTCCTGTCCCATCTCTACTTCTCCTGGAAAAGTGCTGACATACATTTTGTCGACAAATTAACATACATACACCAAACCAAGCTAAGCTAGACTCCCCAAACATTAAGTCATGTTTAATAGTCTCTGAAGGAGAGCTAATTATGTGTTTAAATTGTTAGCATTTGCTCTGTCAGTGATAACTCGGTTCTACAGGAGTAAACAAACGTGTAAGTGTCAAAAGATATTTCATCTGAAAACTTGTGGACTGATTTGATCTTGTTGAATAATATTAGCGAGAGCCGGGTGTAGACGCCTCCAGTTCCAGGAAAGTGAGATTCGAGGGGTGTGAGTAGAAACCCAGCTTTGACCACTGAGCACGTTTAAGGCTAGCCTGAGCTACGCAAGACCCTGTCTCTCCCCATCTCTTCTGTACCTTCCTGATTTTGCCCCCATCCAGTCACCCAGCAAGAAGCTGGAACTGTCAGCGGCTTTGAGATATTGGGCAAACAGATGGGCAGAACGAGCGACGTGAAGGTGACCCGGGAAGACAGCTTCAGCAGGGCGATATCTCCGTCTGTATTGTGGTGTTTGCTAGGGATGACGATTCTGGACACGTAATATTCCTCGCCTGTGCTTGAGTAATCTCTATCGATGGATCCAAGCCACACACTGTAAAGAAAGCTGAACCAGGTCCTGAGAGGAAAGAGAGAGGAAAATAAAAGTGGAGTGTTGGCCTACAGTAGGTCAGAACAAGCTGCCTATCTGTACCCCAAAGACTGAACAAAAGAGGATGATACCAACACTTGGTTAACCGTGAGCTAAGGGTAGTCTGTGTCCCTTTCTTCTCTCTGTGTCCTGCCCTGGCTTCTCTTCCTGTGGTCTCTTATATGCTGGTAGCCAGAATTTGCCCTACATACTCTCCCTGTTCTCTCACCCCTTCCACAGTGTGCACGTGTGTGTGTGAGTGTGTGTGTGAGTCAGTCACTTTCAGTTCTTTCAGCCCTTAATGATTTCCCTGGTGCTTTTAAGAAACACTATTTTGTCTTTTTGACAACTCCCACCCAAGACACAGGCATAGACAGACAGACACACACACACACACACACACACACTCACACACACACACTCACACACACTCACACACTCACACACACACACACACACTCACTCACACACTCTCTCTTTGCGTCTTGAGTTCCTAATTAGAAGGTGAACACTGAGCTTTCTTATGCGTCTCACTGACTAGCCTTGTTCTAGTACTTATTTTTTTTTTTGTCAGCTCAGCTCAGCTGGGAAGAGGAGCCTCCATCTGTAGATGGCGGTAGACTGTCTGTAGACTGGTCTGTAGGCAAGTCTGGGGTGCATTTTCTCGATTGATGATTGATATGGGAGGGCCCAGTCCACTGTGGAGTGTGCCACCCCAAGGCAGGTCTTCGTGGTATAAGAATGCAGGCTGAGCTAGCTATGGGGAGCAGCCAGGGTTCCTCCATGGTCTCTGCCTCAGTTGCTGCCTTCAGTCCTCTCCTGTCTTCATGATGGACTACACCTGTAAGCCGGAACCAACCTTTCCTCGCTGGGTTGATTTGGGTCGTGGTCTTTATTACCGCAGTAGGAAGTGATTGAGATAAGACTCTCCCCAATTGGTTGTCACTCTTCTTCCTAACTGATAGGGTTAGATCAGTGTTTTCTCATCATTGTGTAGGCTTCCTGCACTACAGATTAGACCGGATCTTGTGACTGTATTTCTCATCTAACCCTTGGCTTGTCCTGAAGTTAATAACGTAGCCTCACAAATCCATTGTTTTGCCCCTGAACTCTCTGCTGGTGATACAGACTCTTCAGTGTGTCCAGCCCCGTCCGGCAGTCTGTGACCCCAACCCCACCCCACCCCATTTTGGCTCTCTTCCCTCTTGTTCTAGTCTGCTCCAGCTGCTATCGTTTTGGACTTATATTTATAATATTTATGATCTTCTTGAGAATTCTCTTGTGTTAAAGCCTACTATTTTGTCTAGACCCATGTTTTCCTGTTCCTCCATGCCCATATGTGTGGGTGGTAACATTTTTTTTGTGAATTTGTATATTTGTAAATGTCTATGTTTATATCCTATTGATTCATAGTATATGCAATATACAACATACTATTGATATATAGTATAAAGGGTAGAATATATAATTCTGGCCTTGGAAGAAACTCTCCCTTGGCATTTTGAAGTCACTACGTCATTTCCCTGAATTTTCTCAGTTGTTAATAGAAAGCCTGTTATTTTGACTTCTGTGCACATTAACTATCTGTTGTTGCACAATTAGTTGCTACAGTGTTTTGTGGTATGGATGAAAAAATACTCCTGTCTCAGATTCTTTGAGTCAGGGGGTCAGATGCGACCTAACTATTTTCTCTGTCTCAGGGTCTCTCAAGCTGCTCCAATCAGAGTGGGCTTGCAGCCCTCCCAGGCTTGACTGAATCTGTTTCCAGCTCACTTATATTGAGTGGGAGTCTTTGTGAGGGACCAGTCTCATGTGGTGCCCACCACACAGCAACTTGTTTTCACACAGTGTCTCTGAGAAAGTTCAGATTATGTTTGCAAGACCCCAGAAGCTCAAGACAAAGCCCCGGTCTGTATTTCAGAAGTAAGCTGACACCAAGGAAAGGAACTGTCTCCTCCCCCCCCCCCCCGTTCCATTCACTCTGAGGTGATGTAAGGTTCTCTGCTGCCCCACAGATCTGAACACTGGCACTGGTCTCCTGGTTCCCACGACACCACCCAAACACTTCCCAGAAGCCTCTGCGTGTTAGCGCCCAGCTACAACTCACTTTTTTATGCAGTGTGCTGCCGTCATTACCCAGTGGTTACTGATGAGAGAACCTCCACAGATGTGGGTGCTGTCAAACCGCAGGCTGACCTGCCAGGGCCAGTGCCCCAGAGCAGCACCTTGGCCGCCCACAATGCGTCCAGAGTATACAGGCCGTCCACATACTAGATAAAGAAGAGCAGGGGATCTATGCAGATTGAAGTTCCTCCATTTTCTCCTTGTCCCCAAACTCCCATCTCATCCTTCTCCAGGCTCTGAGCCCTCCCTGAGACTCCTTGCCCTTCCCAATTCCATTTTTTTTTTTTTTTTGTAATTTATTTATTTATTTTACGTACAGCATTCTGCCTGCATATGTGACTGCAGGCCAGAAGAGGGCACCAGATCTCATTACAGATGGTTGTGAGCCACCATGTGTTTGCTGGGAATTGAACTCATGACCTCTGGAAGAGCAGTCAGTGCTCTTAACCGCTGAGCCATCTCTCCAGCCCCCCCAATTCCATTTTTAAAAAGACTTTATTTAGATACTTTATCTATATGAGTGTTTTGTCTGCACACTCGAAGAGGGCATCAGATCCCATGGAACTACAGTTATAGACAGTTGTGAGCCACCATATGGGTGTTGGGAATTGAACTCAGGACCTCTGGAAGAGCAGCCAGTCATCCTAACCGCCAAGCCATCCCTCTACCCCACCCCCAGTTCCAGTTTCAGACCCAGCAGTCCTAAGCCGGTCTGAGGACTACTCACCTGACTGCAGCTTTTTCTGTTTGGTTAGAGAGCCCTGGTAAGCCCCTACAGAAAACACATCATATCATTCATTAATACACGGAACACATCACTGAACAGAAAGCTTTCCAGATTGGTGGTAAGGCTAAAATTTACAATGGTCTGCCAGTGAGCGGGGCTCTTAATAATTATATACCTACCTGGCTATGGCAACTGCTGCTTACCTTTGACTTAGTGATTCAAGGTCATCGTCGGGGCATCAAGTATGTTCACTTGTGATACAGTGATACCCTGAGATGCTTTTGAGATTCATAGGCTGTTTATTTTTATGTTGTTTTCTTTAACTGACTTGTCATTTTACAAAACGTATGTTAACTTTCCTTGTGCTGCCTCTCACCTCTTTGCTCCTGATAGCATGCCCTTGTTTTAATCAGCTGTGGGCCAGAGAATTAACGGAACAATTTATTTATTATGCCAGAAGTGTCTCTAGTTTCCTGTGCCTGAGATGCAGATTTCCCAGGCCTGGGTCTTATCTAACTTGCTCATTTCCATGAAGTCTTCCTCTCTGTAGGGAGTGGAGTAAGCCCTGAGCACGTGTGCATTTATTGACATGGGCACAGCCTATCAAGTAGCCTCAGAGCTGTGGGGAAATGGCAGAGCCCCTCACCTCAGGGGGTAAGGCTCAGAGAGATGGCAAACCTTCCTCTGGTTCCTAAGTGGATGTTGATAGTGTGGGCAAAAAATGTCCACAGTAGCTTTTCCCACCAGGTTTATGGCCTGAAGAGTGCTCGCCAACAAAGTCAATTAGATTAGCTAAACTGCCTCCTCAGTCCAGATTTATACCACGTGCCCTGCCTCTTTGTTTATGGCTATGCAATAATCCCACCTTTTTTATCCACTGTATATAACAAACACACTGAGCTTCTGAGCTGCTGCAGCTCCTGTCACCCAACCCCAGCTTCTCTGTGTCTGTGTATGTGTTTGTCCTTTCCATGTTCCCTCATGTCCCCAGCCAGGTGAGTCCCTGGAACGGTACCTGGGCGACCCCTTGTGCTGCTGGGGCTGGAACGCGTTAGTCATGTGTTCCACCACAGAGCCATTACCCAGTTTCTTTCAAGCATCCGCTCAAATCATTTCTCTTGGAGAGGCCACTTTATACTAACCTGTTACCTTTTTTTTGTTCTTCTGTGTTATGTAGGATAGGTCAGCCTAGACTTCCCAAATGTAGCTCAGTCTGGCCTCAAACATGTGATCTCCTTGCCTTAGCTCTTCTGAATGTTGGGATTACAGGCCTATATTGTCCCTGAACTTTAGGTGCCCTTTTCCTTTCATAACATTAATATGACGTATAATTTACATTTTCAGTGTGCACCGATTTAGGAGTCCCATGAAGGCACAGGACCTTAGTTTTGTTTACTGCCTTATCGAACCAGGACATTCTAACAGTGGCGTGTATGCAATAACCTTGGAGGAGTTTCTTGGATGATGCTACTCACAAGTAACACCTACGTTATCATAAGATGCCTTCTTGAGACAAAAACCTTTGCTTTTCTCCCCTCTTGGCCGCGCCCCTGGGGCTCACCCAGCAAAAGCAGCAGCAGAACCATGAGGCCCGCTGGGCCCATGCCTCTGTCCTCAGGTGTAGCACTTCCTGCTTCCGGGACTCAGGCCCCTGGCGGAAGCCAGCTGAGGAGTAGCTGCGGAAGGGGCAGGACCACCTCCCACTAGATGGCGCTCTCAGAATTTTCCCCTTTGCCTTAGCCAGACTGCAAGGGATTTAAGCAGAGCAGCTGCGGGACCGTGCAGCGCCCCCTACTGTCTCGGCGGAGCCACTGTGTGGAGGTGGTGGTTGTTTTCGTTTTGTTTTTGCCAGGGGTGGGTGTGGGTAGGGGTTGGAATAGCAAGCTGAGGGTACTGGGAAGGACTAAGGTCTTGTCTGTCCATAGCATGAAGCTGGAATGTGGGTAGGATTCTAGAATTAGCACCCCCCCCCAAAAAAAATGGAAAAGAGGAAATTAACCCACTCTCTGAGTTAAATCCGTTTGTTTTTACAAATCAAGTTTTCTGGAAAATAAACTCTACAACAGTGCTTTGTGTATGGGACATTTTTTGTAGTGTGGTCTCGGGGTTAACACCTGGGGTGTGTGTGTGTGAAAAGTCAGGAGGGGAGTGTGACGAGGACATCTGGAGTAAACCTAGGACAGCCCTTGAAGACCAGAACTGGGAGGACTTGGGTTTGTGATAGCTTAAGAGCTTATAAACAGGGTTGTTGAGTGTCTCCATGCAGATTCCTGGCCATTCTCACATGAAAGAGGTTCAACTACAATCCATGCCACCTGCCCAAGAGCTTTCTTGTATTCAACTTAAATTCCTCTGAGGCTTTATTTGGTGCAGATGATCTGTTCTTACCAGGATATAGGTCCTCACGGCTGTGGATTATCTTTAAAGTGTGTATCCTCATATAAAAGGAGAGGGGAGGGGATATGAAAATACGTCAGAGTAGGCCAGAAGTTTGTTTAGTGCAGTTGCCCTCAGCCTGATTCCTCCCACGCATGCACCGTGTGTGCATGTGTGTGTGTGTGCATGTGTGTGTGTGTGCATGTGTGGTGTGTGTGTGCCTGTGTGGTGTGTGTGTGTGTATGTGTATGTGCATGTGTGGGGTGTGTGTGTGTGTGTGTGTGTGTGTGTGGTGTGTGGTGGGTGTGTGTGCATGTGTGGTGTGTGTGTGTGTGTGTGTGTGTGTGTGTGTGTGTGTGTGTATGGATGTAAGATAGGCTGGCCTCAAAAATGTGATCTTCCCAAGAGTTAGCTTTTTAGACCTGTACCACCCTGCCCAACCTAGTTTTTATATTTAAATAACTACATTTTAAAGATGTGTTTAGAAATGAATATTTAAAAAAAAAAGTCTCCATGTATTTGCTTACCGACCACCCCACTACATTTTCACCACTTTCCAGACCCACTTGTCTTCAGTTGTATCTGTCAGATAAGACGCCATCTTGGCGGTTACCTTACCAGCTTCTCACAGGCCTCTGTGGGTTCTGTACATACTCTGTCTTTGAGTTTACACATCCACTCTGGCTTTGTACCAACCGCTATGATTTTACCATCATAATTTTTGGCTTTCTGCTTTCCATCTTAATTTTTTTTCTGAAGAAGAAAAAAAATCACTTGTTTTAGTCATAACCACCTTTGTGGTTATTTCAAATAATTTCTGGTGTTCACAGACAGTTTTAACTGTGAATGTGGCTTTTTAAAAGGTCAGAGAGCTGGGAATAGCTCCGTAGCAGAGTGTTTACTTCACATATGAAGGGCCCTGGATTCTACCCCAAGCATTGCAAAAAGAGAAAAGTCAGATCTTCCTTTGACATTTGCCTCTTAGCTTCTGCTTTGTTTTGCAGTGACCCTTGGGCTCCAGACAGGTCTTTGATTTGTCAGGAGTAAAGGTTTGCACAGACACTGTTGGGTCCCATGATTATCCCAGATTCTGGACTTCTGCTATCACTGGACAAATGTGAAGTTCTAACCGACTTCTTTGATAATTTAGTTAAGTTGCTCACAGATCCTCTTTTCTCAGTTGTTAAAATGTGCTATAAAAATGTATTTTGATACTGCTGTCTGTTACGTTTTGTTGGAGGCAAACTCTGTGGGATGTAACGAGGCCACAGCTACTTATTCTGAAAATTGGAGAGTAAAAAAAAGAGTTGTCTTGCTTCTCTCATACAAATTATAGTTCGTAGAAACCAATTAGGCTCAGCCCAGGAGGGACAGAGTCTGCCTAATAAATGTGTTTGGACTAGTAAGAAACTTAAAAATTAGAAAGTCACTACTTACAACCCATCAGGAAAATTGATTAGGGCTGTGGTCCCTCCCAAGTCGCTGGAAGCCTTAGTTGAAAAGTGGATGCAGATCTTAGGCTGGTACCTTTGAACCCTCTGATCAACGGTGGCTAAAAAGTGGGACAAGGCAGACGTGTGCCTCTTAATGTCTCAAACATGAGGCACACAGTCCCTCCTGTGCAGCATTCTTGTCAGAGAAAGAGGCCCGAGCTCTAAAGCCACTTCCAGTGCCGAAAATACCAGGGATGAAAGTTCCAGTTAAACTACAACACAAGGAAGTAAATAGAGTCAGAATGTGGGACACTTTCTAAAGCCGCTAACCCCGTTTTTGTAGTAAGTCAACCCCTTGAGGAGGAAGGGGGAGAGACACTGCTCTGGGTCACAATTCACTTTAAAGAGGAATGTAAGTGTGCTATCCCCGTTTGTATCTCAACTTAACAAACCAGCTCTAATAAGTCCCTTTCTTCCAAGGAAGGAAATTTGATAGACTCGGATATTGGATGGGTGACGTTAATCCTGGTAGGTATGACAATGAATGACCTTGGGTTATGTAAGGACCTATATATTTTCAAAGAGAGAATCATGAACCCATGAGTCCTTTGTAAATCTGAGCTAAATTCTCTTTGTCATTTTGGAGAACGCCCCAGTGGGTTTTAGTCCATAGGACTGTTGTGCACCGTGGCCTTGAACAAATCACCTTTATCCAGTGGCCTTTCTCCCGTCTCCTGCTGGGCCATGACGGGAGGGAATCAACTGAGACTCACTGTAAAGATCTCTTATAAATGTGAGCCGAGAGATCAGTGAGGAGGACGGAGTCGTGAAGAAGGGGAAGATCCAGATCACCGAGAATCTCTACTTCTGTGTGTACACCTGCAAGAATGGAAGTGTGGAAGAGGTGCCCATCCACGTTCACCGCGGCCCTGGACACGACAGATGAAAGGCGGAGGCAACCCAAGGTCCAGCCACGAATGAACGGGGTCTGTGTCTCACTCGGCCGTCGTCAGAGAAGCTTCTCGCGGTAGATGGAAACCACCAATAGAGACTCGAAACTGAACCACTCGGTGAATAGCCGATGCCCTCGGGGCTCGGGGAGGCCTGCGGAAGAGGAGACAGAAACATCTGAAGAGCCAGAGGGGGTGGCTGAACCAAGGAAACCATGTCTTCCAGACAGAACAGGGCTGATGCACACATGAGGTCACAGAGACCCTGGCAGCAAGCAGAGGATCCACACAGGTTCAAACCAGACAGGCTCCCAGTGCAGAGAAGGGAAATGGACAAAGGCTCCCACCTCTACACAAGCTATCTTCAACGATTTGCAAAGGAAAAATTGTCTCTAATAAAATCTCACGAGTTATATGAAGCATACTTAAAGGCAGTCATCATGCCCAGCAACACAAAACAAACTCAGTAGTAATTTTTGTAGACTTTTTATCTCATTGTGTGTGTGTGTGTGTGTGTGTGGTGTGTTGTGTGTGTGTGGTATGTGTGTTGTGTGTGTGGTGTGTGTGTGTGTGTGTGTGTGTGTGGTGTATGTGTGTGTGTGTGTGTGTGTGTGTGTGTGTGTACTATTTACCTATTTGCTTTCTAAAGAAAAGGAAAGCACCAAGGCCATGGAGTTGGGTGGATGGGAAGGTGGAAAGGATTCGGGAGAGGTTGGGGGAGGGGAAACTGTAATCAGAATATAATGTATGAAAGTTTTTTTCAATTAAAAAATATTAAGACAAGGAAAAAATATATGTGAGCTGCCCTGTGGTTGCTAGGATTTGAACTCAGGACCCCTGGAAGAGCAGTCAGTGTTCGTAACCACTGATGTCTCCACCCCCACACCCCCATCCTTTATAAATGTAACATTGATTATGCATTGTCTCTACGTCGTCCCATGCTTTATCGATTCTACTTTTCCTCTACAGACATTTTGATTTCAGTTCACCAATCAAGAATCACACTGAGCCTGCCCTTTTACTGTTTCCTTGATTGTTCTAAAGTAAGGAAGCAGCAAGGCATTGGGAGTAGTGAGTGTACATCTTATGTCTGCCTCACAGACACTCTCGGAGCTCTCTGCTGCTGCTTCTGTCATGGGTGTTTGATTCTCTGTCCCCAGGCCTTGCAGTCAAGGTGCTTTCTCAACTGCCTGTGCTGTAACTGAAGCTGTGAGTTTGGGAAATACCAGTATGGAGGGACTGTTGAGAACTTCGTAACTTCTCGTGGGGCTGTGGACAAGTTACTACCTCCTTAACTTTGCAAAATGGGAATAAATAATACTCCATAAGACTTTCATAATAATTAGATGTATTAGTACTAGCATTGAGCTTGGATTTCACCTACTAAAGAAGCCTGATAACCTAGCGAGCACAAGGCCCTGGGTTCGGTCCGAAAAAAAAAAAAGAAAAAGAAAAAAAGAAAGAAGCCTGATAAATGGCAGCTTCTGGTTTTGGTTTTATTCTCAGCAAAGATTACCTTGGTGGCAACCTAGATTTGTGACAGTGGATATTGTAGGCTTGGATATCCCAACCTTGGCACTGGTGACTTTAGGGATCAGATGATTCTTGGTTGTGGGGTAGCTACCTTGTCAATTGTAGGATATTAAGGAGCATTCGTAGTCTGCCAGTAGATGGTGTTACCTACTACTCGTTGGCATATGGCTCCAGACATTGTCAAATGTCTCTGGGGTGAGAGTCAGTAGTTGTTCTATAGAGTAAGGCTGCCACATTAGGAACTATTATTATAATATCATCATCATCGTCATCACCATCATTATCTTTGGTTTTTCACAGCAGGATTTCTCTGTGCAGCACTGGTTGACCTGGAACCTGTTCTATAGATCAGGCTGACCTCGAACTCAGAGATCCGCCTGCCTCTGCCTCCCAAATGCTGGATTTAAAGGGGTGCACCACCATTGCCCTGCTCATTAGGAATTAATTTTTATCATGGGTATCCTGAAGGAAAAATAGAGACTAAATTAACTTACATGTTGTAGAATATTTGTATTTCTGTTTCTTAACAAATTCAGTCTGTTAAATCGATTTGTCGTATAAGAAAATAAGCGAGTCCCACATAAAACCATCCCCTAAAGAATAGCAGACATTGACATATTGCTGTAAAATTATAAAAAATACTGTCTTTTATCCCGCCCTAGATCCGGCACCACAATGCCCCAAGATATTGGTAGATATCGTCATCCCAGTCAGCAAAGCGTCTCACCCACTTTGCTCCATCCCATATCCCACTGCCGATGGCTACTCTCTGAGCCTGGCAGCAATCTCTCTACCCGTCTAGTTCCCAAGGCAGGTTGCCACCATGGCAGGGATAGACATCCCAATTCCATGGCAGCCCAGTGTCTCCAGCCACCACATATGCTCTTGAATTCAATTAAACCGCCACATGAAAGAACATACAACACAATAACCTCTGATCCAATTGATAAGATATAATTGCCCACCTAAACATACAAAGCCCTGTACACATCCATCCCTTAAGAACATTCATAACAACCTGTAAATGTGCAGAGAGGAATCTTTTTTTTTTCTTTTTTTCGGAGCTGGGGACCGAACCCAGGGCCTTGCGCTTTCTAGGCAAGCGCTCTACCACTGAGCTAAATCCCCAACCCCGCAGAGAGGAATCTTAACAGCTGCCTCCATGTTCTCCTGACTGCCTCTCTCTCCTCTGTTGTTCCAGTCTCCTCCCCTCTCTAAAACTTTTCTCCTGCCCATCCTTCCTTCTTGTCCAATGACAGGCATCGTTCTATCTTGTACCTGCCTACACCTGTGTGATGACATCATCCTACATTGCCATTTTTGGTGCCTTTGGCAACAGATACCTGTGACCTCTACTGGGAGATCCAGTCTGGGGCTGGCAAGATGGCTTAGCTGGTGAAAAGCTTGCCATGAAATCCTGTCTACTCAGGTTCAATCCCTGGAACCTACAGTAAAGGAGAGGGCTGACTCCCAAAAGTTGTCCTCTGGCCTTCACGCAGGTGCTGTGGTACATGTGCCCCTGCACATGCACACAGGCATGCCCACACACATGTACACTCAATATATGCTATCACCACTACCACCAATAATAATAATAATAACAATAATAATAATAATACTTAAGAATTATAATAATAAACACAAATTTAAAAGGCCCAATCAGATCTTAGTTCTTGAACCTGGACAAGAAAATTTTAGTCAAGCTTTAGTTTCAGTACAGTAAGTCATAGAATTAGTTAATATATATATATATATGTATATATATATATTCTTATTAACTAGCTCTATGATGCGATGCGCACACACACACACACATATATATACATATATGTATATATATTGCATTTGTTATATCAAGCCCACACCCTGGACAGCCCCCTCTTTTCCATAGATCTTTATTTTATTAGCTGGTTTGTGGGTATCTCTTGACTGGGACTGACCCCGCCTGACTTCTGCCCTGCTTACCTTCTTGTAGGGATTTGTATATATTCCATAGCTTACTAAAGAGAAAATACTTCCCCTTTAAAATTTTTGCTTCTACTCATACTGAGTAATTCTTCATGGTTTTAACAGTTGGGTTTCTATAGTGTGTAGGTCTCATTTTGTTCATTTAAAAGCTAGATTGAAGCAAGGCATGTTGTTGTAAAAATATAAAAAATTAAAAAAAAATAGGCTGTCTTTTACCTCGCTAGGTCCAGCACCGCAGTGCCCCAAGATATCTGCTAGATATCATGGCGGAAACACATCCCAACTCCGCAGCGGCCCAGTGTCTCCTGCCTTTCCTACACTCAAACCGTCACATAAAAAAACACACAACACAATAATCTTTGACCCAATTGTTAAGATATAATTGCCCACCTAAACATACAAAGCCCAGTACCATCCATCCCTTAGGAACATTAATAACAACCTGTAAGTACACAGAGCGGAATCTTAATGTCACCTGCCATGGCTTCTCACCCTCTCCTGTCTCTTTCTCTTTTCGTTCCAGTCTTCTCCTCTTCCTTCAAACTTCTCTCCTGCCCATCCTTCCTTCTCATCCAATGACAGGCCTTCTTCTATCCTGTACCTGCCTCTCACCTGTATTTTACAAATTCAATGGGGAGAAGGTTCTGGTGAAGTCACCTGAGTCCTGAGCATGTGACTAGGCAGCCGTCCTTGGGGCAATGGAATTAGCATCAGAGTACAGATAACTTCAGGACAAACCACTACAAAGGCTGTAATCCCAGGACTTGTAAGGTGGAAGCAGGATCAGGAGTTCGAGCTCATCTTCAGCAATATAGAAAGTTTGGGTGTAACCTGTGGGTCATATGGACCCCTTTCTCAAAAACAAACCAAACAAAGGAAGTACCCGTCAATAACTGGCCTGGATACTTCCTGTTCGTTAGAACTATTAGAAGGAAAAGAAGGTAACTTGTACATTTGATTCTGCTTTCAAGCTGTTCATACCTGCTCCAAAGGAGAAATAAACAACTGCGGATGGAGACTTAACTCCAATGAGATGTACAACAGCTGGGGTCAAAGGGCGGGTGTCATTCTGGTACAATGGAAGGAAGAGCCCTTGACAGACCTTTTCCAACAGTGGATGATCCAGTTTTGGAGTCAGGAAGTTATGGATAAATAGGTTAACACTATCTCAGTTGTTTTGTGACACTGTTTTCATTTGTAGATGTGGGATAAATAGTCACATTCCTTGGTAAGACTGAAATTAGGTGATATTGAAAGTGAACAATGTATATCTAAGACTGAGGAATCAATCATAAGGCAAATGCAAGCTTGTGCCATAGTTGGGAGATGAGATAAAGATACAAATCACCTGCAGAATCCACTGAAGCAGGTCTACACACACACACACACACACACACACACACACACACACACACACACACACACAGAGGACTTGGCTCAGCCCAGCCAGTCTTGGTTCTATTGGCTCTAGACTTTATCTTTTTGACTTCTGGAATTCAAGGCTTGTTTGAGCACCCACAAAAGATTCAGTTTACTGCATTCAAAACTTTCATAGAAACTAGAGTCACCATTTATAAGAGGAGTTATTTCTTTCACCATTATTTAGAACTTTTATTTTTTCCCAGCCAGGCACCTCCTTCTTGCTTATGTGTGGGGAAGCCACATGAGTAGGTAGGTGTGGTTTAAAGAGCCCCCAAAAGAGAGCAAGTGGTAGTGGCCTTGGATGGACTGGGATGAAATATTCTTACAAACTATTCTTACTAACAAAAACTGCATAAGATTGTAGTATTAAATTCTTCTCAACCCTAATTGTAATGATGGTTCTTAAATGCTTTAACCTCCCTTCTAGCCTGCCACTCACCAGAGGTAGTGGAAAAGGAAGATTATTAGGATGTGGGAGAGCGGACCTGTTTAGGAATTGTTCTTTAGAGCAAATCCCATCTGCGTTGTCAGGAAATCAGCCGTTCAGTCCGCAGGATTCAGCAGCAGCAGCTCTGTCCACTCACAAACACTCCAAGGATGCACCAGCAGTCCACTTCGGTAGAGTTGGGTAGCAACCACGAATCAGCACAAGGTCGTAGAGTCAGCAGGAGGAACCAGATACCAGGGATGCCAGGAGAAGTTCTCAGCTCTGCCTCTCTTAGCAGAGACTCAAGACCAAGAAGCGCTGCAAAGCTGTCCGTGCCGGCAAGCTCAGCCTCTCTCGCAGCCTGTTGAGTCCTATTCATACTCCCTCCAAACATCACATGTCCTCCACATGTCCTACCTCACTACATGTCTTGCTCAGCATGTAAGTCTGTCTTAGCAAAACGTCCCGTACTTGTGTATCAGCTAACATCACTCTGCCAATCGGCCTGAGGTGGAGGAAGTGGCAAGAACCGGCCGGCGCACCACTGGAAGGTTTTTGGTGCATTTCTATGGAGTCATGACAAATGGAGCTCAACTACAAAATGTAAGGTGAACCAATGCATGCGTGATGTTAGGGAAGAATCCTTTATCACTCTTCCTTTCACGTGCTTGCTTTAGGAAAACATCCTTTCACCCGTGTCCGCCTCAGGAAAACACTCCTATGTGTACCTGCCCTAGCAATAAAAAAAAAATCCAACTAACAGGTGACTTTCCAAAGAACTCATAAGCTTCCACTTCATGAGATCACTTCTCCAGAACACGGTATGGTTTTGTAAGAAAATACAATGCTTCTATTTAGACTCAGGATATCTTCCCTCAGCAGCCAAAGAATGATAAACACATAGAGTTAGCTGACTTCCCTCTTAGAGTCCAAGGTAACTACCTGCTGGTTTTTCCCCCATCAGTGTTTCATACTGTGGACAAGAATGAACGTTTCCTACAAATTATATTATTGCAAGTATGCTGACTTGAAATTATTCTCAAGTTTATCCCTATAATACACGAGGAATATATTTACAGGAATCTTTTGGTTTTCTTTTACACGTAACCTTTGCTCTGTCTCATGTTTTATGTATTGTATTCATGTTTTGGTTTTTAAAAGTTTGCAGGACTGGTGGTTGCAATGCAATGCAGTTGTCTGGCATGTATGTGTGCACGCATATACATACACACACGCACACACGTACAGTCTGTTAGCACAGGAGAAGAGAGACATCTAGGGTACAGGAGTATGATGACCTAGGCTGTGATCAGAGCTCCTGGTCTCCTGTTTCTGACAGTCGACAGCTGACTTCTGATTTTGCGTCATCTAATGCGTCTATTAAAAAGCAAACATGCCTTAAGGTCAGAGCTCCTTGGTAAAGGACTTTCAACTGTTTTCTGCTTCTATAGCAATCTTTTATCTACTTGTGGTTTGTTTTTGTTCTGCTTTGTTTTTGACTGTAGCATCGAGATACATGGCTTCTTTCGCAATCTAATTAGGTTCTACACATCCAGCATCTCTTTCTTACATTTCAGCACTCTCCAGTGTCCTTGGTAATAATGTGATCTGAAAGGAATTCTTCCCGGATCTTTTTTTTTTTTTTTTTCGGAGCTGGGGACCGAACCCAGGGCCTTCGCTTGCTAGGCAAGCGCTCTACCACTGAGCTAAATCCCCAACCCATCCTGGATCTTATTGACAGAGACAGCATCACTTTGAGAATAAATTATAATCATTCTTTGAGTCTTGATTATAATTTGTATAATTTTACATTTAGGGCTTTGGGGGGGGCATTTTTTTTTTGCAAAGTTCATAGCACTTTATGTATTTGGAAAACTTTTTAAAAAATAATTTTTTTCTTAAATTTATGAATATGGGGTTTTATCTACTGTATGTCTTTGCTTTCATGTGTGTGCCCGGTGCCCACAGAGGCCAGAAGAGGGCATCACATCCCTTAGACTGGAGTTACAGACAGTTGTGAGCCCCCATGTGGGAGCTAGAAATAGAACCTGGGCCCTTGGGAGAGCAGCCAGTGCTCTTGACTGCTGAGCCATCTCTCCAGCCCTGAAAAGCTCTTATAATGGTCCTGGGTTAGATCGCTTACCAGCATGTAATTACCTTATTTTTGTGGTTATTAATGAAAGCTATCATTTTCAATAGTGATTTTTCCCCTTTTTGGTATTTCATGAAATCTGGGATTTGCTTTGCCATTGTTCATTCTACTTCATGCCAGAACCCCTTCCAATAGCTGTTTTATCTGTCTTGTGATATATTGTTGTTTTAGTATTTTATGGAAAAAAATGGCCCTGGCTAGTGTGTAACCTGTGCTTTTCACCACTTACCTCTATCTGCCAGAGCTGAGGAAAAGAACAGTAAGGCAGCCTTGCTTATGTTATATGAAAGGTGTTTTTAGACACTCTCTATAACTTCAACAAAACCTTCCCAAACACCCCTCCAGGGAGCTCGGCCATGAAGTACTTCCTGTGGGTGGAGCTAATGAGAAACTCAAGGAATTTCCCTCTACATTTTTCTGGGTGATCCGTGAGCACCGGGCACAGGCAGCCTTGACCTTTGAGCTCTTTACACTAACGTGTCCCTTAGCTTCTGAATGAGAAGTGTCCAGCCTTTACTATGCTCCCTGTGGTGGTGTATAAGAATGCCCCCAATTGCTCATATATTTGAGTTCTTAGCCCCCAATCGGTGGACTGGTTGGGAAGGGTTAGGAGGTGTTGTCTTTTTTGGAGGAAGGCCCATGCCATTTCTATTTAGTTCTTTCAAACTTGTGTTTTCAGAGTAGGAGGTAAACTCCTCAGCTACTGCTCCAGTGCCATGTCTGCCTGACTGCTGGCACGCTCTCTGTCGTCATGGTCATGGACCCTTTGAACTGTAAGCTTCCAAGAAACTCTTCTATACGTTGCCTTGGTCATGGTGTCTCTTCACAGCAATAGAGAAGTAATCAAGTCACTTCATCCCTTGCCTCTGGAGGTCACACCTTGTTGACTCATTGCTAGAGAGTACAGTAGGGCATAATGAGGTGACTGATGTGAAAGCAGGCTATAAAAAGTCCCAGGCTCTTGCTTTCACTCTCTCCTCAGTCACTCCCTCATGGGAAGCCATTTTCTCAAAGCCATTCTGCAGAGGGGTCCCTGTGAGTGGGTGGGTAAAGAATGACAAGCAAGCTGAGGTCTGCTGCAGGCACATGAATGAGCTCAGGTATGAATGTGGAATGGGACCCAGACAGCAGCAGTTCGTGACCCACACAGAAAGCAACTAAGGTTTGCTGTTTCAGTGGCGTACCTATGGGAGTGATTTGATGTAGATGGCTAGTGCACTGTGTGGGCTCCTCCAGCCTCACCCGGTCTACCCAAAACCATTCGGTCTCTTACATTCTTTCCTTTTCTTCAGAATCGAGTCGAGGTCCTACACTGACTGACTTTCTTCTAGACTTCAGCCAAAAAAAAAAAAAAAAAAAAAAAAAAGGTAACTCCTGGACCTTCTTTTCCTATCGAGCACGGAAAGTGGTTGGGCCAGGTGGTTTCTGGATTCCTTTCAGCCTTAAAGTTCGGTGGGTCTGAGGCTCTTTCCAAGCTGTGCCCAGTTTCATCAAGAGAATGAGTATGAGGACTGCTAGCATTACGCAGTTGTTTTTAACTGACAGACTGTAGTTGTATAGCCTCCTGGGTTATAGTGTGCTTTGGTACGCTTACCATGTATTGATCAGCTCAAGCCACTGGGTTATCCTTCACCTCAAGTCTTCACTGGCAGCTTGGTTTTCCAGACAGGCTGAGAAAGTCAGCCAACGGGTTGGACTTACAGGCCGGTAGGACCATATCTGTCATGCTGGACTCCATGTTTCTCAGCTTCTAAAATTTGGCCTTTTGCCTTCATTTGCAATTGCTCCTCCATCCTGGCCATAGTGACCTACCTTACCAGTTAAGGTAGCCCCAAGAAAATCAGAGGCAGAAACTTAACAGAGGAACCCAGAAAGTGGGGGCAGCAGAAAGCTCTGTGGACGAGATGGCTGACTTCTCAATCCAAAATTTATAGGAACTGATGTTTGGGTATACTGTAGGCCATTGGTTCAGCTGTTGTACACTGGAGGCTCACTGGTTCAGATGTTGTATATTGGAGGCTCACTGTTTTGGATATAATTTGATTCCCAGCTCACCAGTCATTCCAGGACCCAAAAACTTTCAACTTGACACTTCAAGGAGCTTTCTCTGCGTGTTCAGGGAAGATAGGAAAGTTGGACTGGATGTGTAAGGACAAACAAAGGGCAGTATATGAGCCTTTCCATGGGCTAGCTAAGATTTGTGGGACCTCCTGGGTTCTCCGGGGCTCTGGGGATAGAGTGGTGTGGAAGAAGTGCAGGGAAGAAGGCAGTGCTGTTTGTAACAAGGACTTGGTCTATGTTTCCTTATGATGCACTGTCCATCTCCCCACCCAAGTCCCAACCAGCACTTGGAGCAGATCATGGCTTAACTCAGTTCTGAGCACCATGTTTTCACCTTGGCAGTAGTCCCTTCACATCTGCAGATCCATGAGAGACACTCTCAGCCCCTTTAGCATATATGCTGGCTTTCAAATACAGAGCCCCAAAGAGCCAGAGCTGTGTTAATGAATCGGAAGGTAACTTTTGGCAATAAATTCAGATTTTAGCTGGTGGTTTTTGACAAATAGCACTGATTTAAAATATTTTGTCCTCATCATGGCATAGTGGTTACACGCCTTTAGTCCTAGCACTTGGGAGGCAGAGAGTTTGAGGCCAGCCTGGTCAACAAAGTGAATTCTGGGACATCCAGAATTGTTTCAAAGAGAAGCCTTATTTTGAAAAACAAACAAACAAAAAAGTATTTTGCCCCATGGTAGGCAGGACCCTGATTGATGGTTTTGAAACAGTCACAGACTGAGTTCCCAGATGTGACTAAGGCTCATGGTCGCTGCTCCCATTCAGACGGCACAGAGAAATGATTCAGGAAAGAATCATATGGAATTATTGTTATATTTTGAACATGGCTTTATATTATAATTTGGAATATAGTTGTATTCTTACATAGAAATAAAGGGTAGACTTTATTAAGGAGAAGTGAGACTGTGGACCCAGAAACGAGGCTCTTTTACCCGCTTACGCATACACACTCCACCCAGGTAACACTGGCGCATTACCAATTACTTCTCAGATTAAGCACCGCTGTCCTCCCTGCAGCAGTCGCCCTGGCCTTCATGCTTCTAAGGCCATAGCTAAATAAGAGCAAACGCCAGTATAAATAAGCAAGGAGGTCATAACAGGAGGACTGTGACAGAGCGCAGGATGGAGAAGGGTTCGAGGGCTGGGCGATTGCTCTGGATGAAAGCACTTGCCAGGCCAGCAGAAGGATGTGAGTTTGGTAGAGCCAAGGTAGGTGCGATGGCCCAACTATAACTAGCCTAGGGAAGTAGACGTAGAGGCTAGAAGGGCTAGCCTCGTCAAGCAGGGCTAGCTTTTGTTTAGTTGGGAGACCTGCCTCAATCAGTAAGGTGGAAGAGTGAGGGATCAAGGGTGGTTTGCTTTCATATGTGTGCACACATGCAAACCCATACACATGCATACAATGTACACACACACACACACACACACACACACACACACACACACACACACATACAGTAGGATGCTGTGTTCTTTGGACCTCAGATGACGGTAGGAAAACAGGCAGGACAACATGGCTGAAAGGAGCCAGGTAGGGCACGTCTACTGTAATGGCACTAAACCTGTTGTGTTGGAACACATTTCATAGTCATTTTGGAGTTCAGGCAACCAGGGACCTGAAGTGATTCCACCAGCACATTGTGCTGTCTGGTATCCTTAGACTCAAAGTCAGAAGCCTGTGGGTTTTTTGCGTCTCTGCTATGGATATCATGGGAGGGTCTGATGTTTTGGACATTGTGTTCTCCTCTAGCTTCTCCTAAGCTTTTACTCTTTCAGTACATATTGACATGAACTGGGCGAAGGTGGACATAGTACCCGGGGCTGAGATCTTAAGGGTTGGTGGTGGGATGACATACACGGGGGAAGAGAAGACAAGTACGAGTAGAGTTTTGGTTTTTTTTTTCTTTTTTTCTTTTTTCTTTTTTTCGGAACTGAGGGCCGAACCCAGGGCCTTGCGCTTGCTAGGCAAGCGCTCTACCACTGAGCTAAATCCCCAACCCCGATGAGTAGAGTTTGAAAGTCAAAACTGATAACATGTTATAAAGAAAACAAGTTTCACCTGGAGAGAAAAGGGAGAGGAGAGTCTTTCAACTAGATGACGAGAGACTCCTAAAGAGTTAACTTCAACTGAGTCCCAACATGCAGGAGTCAGAAAGAGATGAGCTACACCAGACAGTACCCAAAGACTGTGAGGGTGAGAGGGTGAGAGAGCTGAGCTGTTTCCAGGAACGGAAAGGAAATCTGGAGCAGTGTAAGTTTGAAAGGTGACAGGTAGGTAGTGATTGGTGCCTTAGTCATTATCATGAATCTAGGTGTTATTCTGGGTGCCTGGGGGGACGCTGGAGGATTACAAGATGTGGTACGACAATATCTCTCACTTGAGAGAAACTACTCCTTGGGGCATAGTGGTGCATGCCTTTAATCCCAGCACTAGAGGGGCCGAGGCAAGCAGGTCTCTGAGTTCCAGGCCAGCCGTGAGCCATTCAGCTGGGAATAGATCAGGACTAGAACTCCAGGATAGAGACTTTTTCCCCCCCAGCACACATATGACATTTAAACCATAACAAATAGATGAGGGAAAAGGGTTCTGGAATATACCTCCAAAAAGTGGTGTGGAAATAGGGGCCTGCCTGAAGGAAAGGGCATCCCTGGGGAATGTGTCTGGGTAGGGCATTATGTCTGGAGGATGCTTCTGGAGAAATGGCCATCGACTTTGAAGATGCCTGAAGTCAGAGAGTATTGCATTTAGCTGAGCACATGTGGAGCCATGTATAACGGGCAGTCTGAGATAAACCCTCAAGCTCAGCCTAGGAGCTCTGGTTGTTCACTTCCTTGATGGGCGCCCCAGCAGCGAGGCCAGAACTCACCAGAAACAACCCTCACCGTGTCTGCCATCACGCTCAGTTCCATGACACAAGCAGACATAAACCAAGCCATGGTAGTAAAAGGGAGAGAATATGGAGGAGTGGCTACTCTGGAGCTCTGCCTCTCCCAAGCTCCCCTACTCTTCTCTCCAACAGGCCACTGTTCATCTTGGGCACGTGATCTCTTCCCTTGGTTCCTGTGCATCTTGGGCCGCCACGCATACTCTAGGAGGTCCTTTGGTTCTCCTTATGTGCCTACAAAAAAAAAAAAAAAAAAGAAAGAAAGGAAAACTTGTGTGCAATCTGGATGGGTAGTTCATACCACGTGTATTCTGGGCAGTGCATCTCCAGGATAGAGACAACACACCCTCTCCTAGAGGAGTCTTTTGCTTCCATCCCACCTCACCCCTTCATCTTCGCCTCAGCCTGGCTGGGAATGGATTGGACGGAGAGACTACTGCAGGCTCAGGCAGTGGAGCCCCGGGGGGCTATTTGGAGAATTTCTGCTTCCTCTGGGGGTAGGGTAGAGCAGGACAGGTGGGCAGTAGAAGAATCAGGTCCTATTTAATGGGTATCTAGTGACTGTAGAATGGGACGGACAAGTCTAGACCCAGACCTTCTGTCCCCTCTGCTACACGAAAGGAGCATACCCCAGCCTCTCATGTAATTCCTCCCTGAGAGTAGGACACTTAATCCAAATGCTAAACTGGAATCAAAAAAGCCTGTGAGGACTGGCAGTACCAGGTCCTGAGGCTGGAAATCAGTGAGAGAAATGACCTGTCTGTTAGCTAACAGTGCTAGCTCCTAGCCAGCGTTCTCTGCTGCCTCTTTATATTCTTGCCCCTTTACCCCCTGTTCTTTGCAGTCCTTTGTGGGTGTCTGTAATACATAAGTGTTGGGCTAAGGACACCAGGATCTGTAGCACTAATGGGGCTGCAGAGTGGGGCAGGAGAGCCTAGTGGGAAAGGAGAAGTAACTCAGAGGTCTTAGTTTAGAACTTACGGTTATTAAAACAGTTATAGAGTCGGCTATGAAAGGTAAGTGATCGCATCGGCGTGCATGGCACAGGCTGTCCGGCCTCGCTTCCCGCCCGCCTGCAGGTTGACCCTGAGAGCTGTGGAACGTATGCGTTATGACCTCACTGCTGAGCAAGTGCTGGTTATGACTGCTAAGGTAGGGATGCTGGAGCAGTTGAGAGTCCTTCCTGTTTCAGGCCCAGTGCTCAGCACAGGAGCACATCGTGAAAATAATAAAAATGTATAGAGTTCTAAGGTCCGTGGTGGGAAGGGGGGGTTGTGTTTTCTAAGAGTCAAGGAGAGCAATGTAATGCAATAAGGATCAACTGAGAACGGGACGATTCAAGAGGTCAGTGCGTTAAAAGACACGTTTAAACCCAGTGTGACCAGACAGTAGAAGTGCGGTGCTCAGTCAGGAGACACCTTTTTCTCCTTTGCGGTAAAACTCAGCGCATTTGTTACAACGCTATAAAAAGCGCATTGATTAACTTAATAAGCAGTTTTGTAGAGATCGTTTTTTTTTAAAGGTGGTCTCTTAATATACGCGGACAGCATCACTTTGAATCTATTTCTGTGAGGTGTTAACTAATCTAATTGAAGCGTTCACATTTCTGGTTATAGAGCTTGAAACACAAGTAGATCCCAGGGAAGAGGCTTCTTCTCTCTCCTGGGTGCCTCGTGTCTGGGTGTGCCCTCTAGATTCCCTTCCCCGATGCTTGCCAACCTTTTTAATGCTGTGCCCTTTAATACAGTTCCCGGTGTTGTGGTGACCCCCAACCATGATATTAGTGGCTTCGCTACTTCACAACTGTGATTTTGCTATTGTCATGAGTCGGAATGTAAGTGTCTCTGTTTTCTGATGGTCTTGGGCAACCTGTATGGAAGGCGTTGGGGCCCACAAGTTGAGAGAAAACCCACTGCCCATATTATCCTGGGGAACAGGGCTCCTGTTTGTTCCCGTGAGTCCCCTGGTTGGGGACTGCAGGAAAGCCATTAGGAAGAACAAAAGTATCAAAGATCTCAAAGAACAAGTAACATCAAGGAAGTGGGCAAGACCTCAGAATAGAGAGCAAAAACAGCCTTGACCAAAGCACCTAGAATTTAGAATTTATAAGATATAAATTTGTACAATTTATATGGAGATAATTATAGACACTGGAGAAAGGAAGGTAATTACAGTCTTTTGCTATCATCAAAGTTGTCCTTTTGGTTTATAAGCCAAACAGCCCCTTTGACAACAAATTATTGTGTAGAGATTTGAAAATGATCCTAAATCATTTAATGTGATCAGTTACAGAAACCCAATGGTGTTTATTCTCGGTGTTCTCCTTGCACAGTGGCTTCCAGTCTTCACCCCTGTTTTGTAGATAAGAAAGCTGAGGTCGTTGATGGCTAAGTGTAAGCTAATTATCTTATATGTCAAGTAGCAGGGCTTGGTACCACCCCAGCCTCCGAATATTACAGATTCAAACCCAGAATTCATTGTCTTGCAACATAGCCTTCTGTGCTACGGAAGGGTCCTAACAACCACCCTCTGTTCACCCAGCAGTCAGTTCTGGGTTCCTGTGCCAGGTGTCGGGGCCTGTTCTGGAGTAGACATGGCATACCAGAAAAAAAGCCCTGTCTGGATATTTTATTCTGCCCCTTTTGGAGTTTAGAATTTCTTATGGCTTTCATTTGTTAGATAAACCACAGAAAGAAAGAAAAGAGTAAAGGTAGAAGATGCTATCCTAGTGAAGATTATATAAATTTAATACCTTTCTCTTAGGGCATACAAATATGAGCTAAAGAATGACCAGCCAAGACAGGAGGATCATTAATTAAAAGGCTAGCCTTGGCTACAGCATTTAGTTAAAACTGAGATAGCCTTAACTAATTTCTTAATTAAGAAAATAGTGAGCAGGTCATAATGGTTCTATGTATATAATCCCTGTACTTGGGAAGCTGAGGCAGAAGGATGATCGCAAGTAGCCTGGCTATAAAGCTAGACCCTGTGTTGGAAAAAGAGAAGGGGGAAAGAAGGGGGAAAGAAGGAATTGTGGAAGCCATCATTTTCTTTAGCGCATTTGTAAGGATTGTAGGATTGGGGTAACCCCTGGAACTATTGCCTGTAGATCCATCAGAGTTCCCGAGTTTCTGATGACTACTGGAAATGTTTTTCCTTTAATCAGTAACCAGGTTTTCATATCTTTAAACTTTGACCTATTTTTAGAAGGAATGTGCATGCATCTGATAGGCGGTAGTATAGATTTAGACTTTGCAAGTTTTTCCTCCTCTCGTGATTATTTTATGAAAATTTCGAATGTATGCTCTCGGTCCAGTTAAGTCAATTTTTTTTTTATTGTGGCTTGAAAACCTTGAATTTTCCAGAAAAGAAAAACATTGGAAACAGTGTTCAGCTTTGAGCGGGACGAGCCAAGTGTAATCTTTTTCTTTCATTTAGCGGAGAAAATGTTTTTAAATATTGTGACTAGTACAGACATCCTGAATGTGTGCTGAGGACGAAGCTGAGAATCGACTGACATGCGTGTGCTGTGCCTCTGGTACCTGTGTTGTGACTTTTCTCGTCAGCACAGTAATTACCCTGGAGGTTTCCAAATGGAGAGCTAGTGGAAGTACACATCTGTTTGAGCCTCAAGACAATCCTGAGGATCCGTGTGCCTTTGAGGTTCACTTTATGTGTTTGAGTGGGAGATGACAGAAAAGCTAACAGATGGCCATCGTTGACAAGGGAGAAACCTAATTTTGTTGCTTTAGTTCCTGAATGAAAAAAAAACATTCAAGCCAGTACGAACTCACCTTGAGAAAATCCTGGAGCTATTTTTCCACTGAAGTGTTTTACTTACCTTTATTTTAGAGAGGAAAGGGACTGGCAGATAGGAGGAGAGAGGTGGAGACTAGAAAGGGGGAGAGAGAGAGAGAGAAGAGACAGAGAGACAGAGACAGAAACAAACTGGTGACCATCCCAAGATTTGAACCGTTGTCTACAGTTTTTTAAAAGTGTATGTTCTTCACACTTTGCCAAGAGTTTCTTTTCTGTTGACCTTTGTCATTGGAAGAATTTCTTAATGCTCAAAGCAGTTTTTCCTAGTAATTTTAGATCTAAAAATGCTACTCCCTTGAGTCTGCATGTTTGAACACGTATAAATATTTTCTCATTAAATCAAGTTTAATCTTCTCCTTGTGCTCCCTGCTGTGTGGGGAGAACTTTGAAGCAAGGATCAGAAATCAGATGACACAAATGCTCCCTAATTAGGGATGTCTCTATTCAGCCCTAACCAAAAACATATTGGCCAGTCTCTTAATGAGCCACGTTTATTCCTGAGCACCAAATTCCTGAATATTTTGGGTGAAAAGACTTTGTCCACTTCAGAGACAGCTAGACTTTTTCCAGACTCTCATTAGGCAAAATTATAAAGAAGGTGAGCATTTAAAAACATCTCCCAGTAAAAATGGCTAACAAAGTGGAGGCAAAGTGGCCATTTTTGACATGGGTCAGACGGGGCTTGCTATGACAATGTTAGTGTTGGCCTCCTTTTGCTCCCAAAAGCACTGCTAGGAAGACCTTTGTGGATGTCACCTTGCTGAATATAGGGAGATGAGAGCAGCCAGTGTTTTTTTCTTCTCTTAGTGAAGACTGAACCTAGATCTTCATACATGCTAGGCAAGTATTTTATGATGGAGTTATATACCTTCTAAATTGTATTTTGAGATAAGGCCTCACCATGTTGCTCTTGGCGGCCTTGAATTCACAATCCATCCTTCGGCCTCAGGTGATATTGGAGTGCCACCATTCCTGTTACCAGAAGGCCACAAGTGATTGGTTGTGGAGGGTGGGGGGAGAACGGAGCAGGATCCAAAGACAAGAAATAGACTGAGACTCTATTCTGTGTACTCCGGTTCTTCTTGCCAGCAAAGAATTCAGAAATGAGACAAAGTAAATGATTGCGAGCACATTTATTAGGGCAAAGGTACATTAAGGGTTGACATACATTGCTGGGCTTTTATGCATACAGCTTACCTCCTGGGCAAACTTTAATGAAGGGAGAGTTATCCTGAGTTTATGAGGTCAGATTACAGAAATGGGTTGAGATGTTCCAGAATGGGGTTTGCTCCCCTTTCCCATCCTCATAGGGGATTTGCAGCCATGGCATGATGGGAGCCGGCAACTCTGTAATGATGCACAGATGTGGTTGGTCAGCCATGTTGGTCCCAGCTACTTTGTGGCAGTCTCGTGTCTTTACGTGAAACTGTCACAGTGTGCGCTGCTGTAAGGGCTCTTAGTCACGGCAGCTTCTTGCTACTGTGTAGTTTGCCTCTTGATAGTCCTGTGACTGTCTGATGTCTATCAGTGGGAGAACTCTACAATGACCACAGCAGTGATTGCCCAGCACTGTAAGTTTGCTGTAATCATTGACTCGTATCCTTAAAGAGGTCAATTTTATGGCATGTAAATTATTCGTCATTAAGCTGTATGAAATGAAAACTGTGTGACTGTAGCTGACCACAGAACTCCTAACAGAAAGAAGAGTTCATGTGGATTAAATAGAGAAGTTATTAAAGAACTTCTCTTTCCTCTCCTCCTTCCTTCCCTACCTTCTTAGAGGCATAAAAACCCTACTGAGTCTTTGGTGGTTTATTAAAACTTGCTGTTCATTGAGAATAGTACAGCGTGAAATCTGAGAGGTGGCTCAGTGGTTAAGAGCACATTAACACAGTTAACTGGCTGTTCTTGCAGAGAACCCAGGTTCAGCTCCCACCACCCACATGGCAGCTTGCAACCGTTTCTAACTCTAGTTCTAAAGGATCTGCAGGCACTAAGTATACACAAGCAAAACACTTGTGCAAGCAAAACACTCATGCAAATAAAGTAAAATAAATCTTTTTTCAAAAGAAGAGTACAGTAAAAATCTTCACGGAAATCTCCATGCCCTTCTATTTCTGGAGCTAGATTATTTTTTAGAAACTGAACTTTTGAGGGGAAAAAAAGGCTGTAAACTTTTTAAAATGTCAAATTTTTCTTGTCTAAAAAGATCCATTCCCATTTCTACCATGGTAAGGAAGAATGCCCATATGTGCACAATTTGTACCAGCATTGGACATTATTATTAAAAAAATAGTGCTATTTTCTATGTATTTAGTTAAAAGCAGAGTAAGATAGAGTAGGCAAGGAGTTAGAGACATGGGAGAGGAGGCAGATTCTCAAGAGACAACTGAAGACTTTCAAACAATAACATTTCACCAAACACTTCCCACACTGCTTGTCTCTGTTTAGTTAAAAGGGAATCAAAGGAGCAGCTTGGGGCCCTACGCAGACCACAGAGATAAAAGGGTGAGCGGTCTACACTAACACAATTAGCTGTGCCTTCCTCGCTCAAAGCCAACGAAAGGTAATAAATATGGTGAGCTACCTGATATCTCGATCCTGAATTTTAGTCCATAGCCTTTTAATTGACACAGAGTTAAAACCAGCAATACTAGAGTTCAGCTTATTTATTTCTCCCTTGGCCCAGCCAGAGAAGGTTGAGTGCAGTTTTGACTCCTCAGGCAGAACAAAGTTCTTACGCCCGTTTCAGTAAGACTTACACACTGATGCTCCTGGTTCTTTGCTTTTCCTGTGGGCCCATCCTGACCTTCCACAGTATTCTCCCCTTTCTGCTTTATTTTTTCTTTTTTAAAAAAGATTTATTTATTTATTATGTATTACAAGTTCTGCCTGAATATATGCTTGTATGCCAGAAGAGGGCGCCAAGATCACATTACAGATGGTTGTGAGCCACCGTGTGGTTGCTGGGGTTTGAACTCAGGACCTCTGGAAGAGCAGTCAGTGCTCTTGACCACTGGGCCAGCTCTCCAACCCAGCCTTCCTGGGTCTCTTGTCCCTTCCTCTGACTCTCCACTTCATTCTTCAGGAAGCTGCTCCTGAGTTCCATTTCTTAAATCGTGAGACATCACTTCATAAGGGATCCAGTAACTGAGTAACTGTAGGGATCTTGAGATATGTGCAGTTTCTAAAATACAGTGACCAAAAATGAGTTCAAATATCAGATGTGTAGTGTTCCCTTGGAGGTGCTCGCCTGTGCTGAGCCACAGGGCTTCACTCCAGCCTTGGTCCCGAGTGCCCATGAGTTCCGTACCATGCATCATGTCCTGTGGCGCCAGCGAATGTTGCCTGAAGTACCTAATTTTCAAAACTTTATGTTGTGATCTACAGTGTTTTTGCTGTGCATACAGAGTTTTCTGCTCTTTAGAAACATAATAATTATGAAAAACAAAGATAACATTTTTATGCCGGCATTCTTCAGCACGTATGTGTCAAGTTAGTATGTCTTTGGATTGTATTGGGTTACAGAGTTTATTTTATTTATTTGTGATTTTTATTTATTTTAGTGTGTGTGTGTGTGTGTGTGTGTGTGTGTGTGTGTGTGTGTTTTGCCAAGGTGCATACCTGTGTGCCACCGTGTGCTCAGTATCTGCAGAATCCAGAAGGCGGCTTCAGATCTCCTGGAACTGGAGTTATGGTGGCAGCTGCTGTGTGGCTTCTGGGAATCCAACCTGGGTCCTCTGGAAAAGCAAACAGTGCTCTTAACTGCTGAGCCATCTCTCCGGCCCCTAAAACTTTTCATTTTAAAAATTGGTGTTTGGGTTTAATTTTTTAAAAAAATCATTAAATGAACTTTGTCTTGGGATTAGGACAGAATATCTAGTAATTTCAGAAATGGCCCTAACCATACTTCTACCACGTTTCTATGTGAAGGAACACTGGCCGCATCGATGATTATAAATCAAAATAGTCATCAGCTCTGAGAACTGTTGGAGATGTTCTACCCTTCAGCATCCCACAATAATTCAGGAGTTAATTATTTATGTAAAATTAAGCAAGCACACCTATCATTAATATTTAAGTTTGCCTTTGTCTTTAATAAGTAATAAGCTTACAGGCATACCACAGAATTCTTTTAAAGTAAATTACTTTGTGATTTATTGTCAGTAAATGTTTGATGTGAGTATTTGTTTTATACACCTGTGTATATGAAGTTGCATAGAAAAATTTCTCAGGTGAGCCATTGCTAACCCCACGCTGAAGGGAATTTCCAGTTCTCTGGTGACACATGTGACACTAATGTAATTCAGATTTACACGAGGCATGAAGCTCAGAGAAAGTCAGTTGGCAGCACCCCTCTAGGTAGGTACCTGGAGTTGGTTTCCTTTTCACATTTATGCTATTAGTGAAATTTAACCTTTGTAGCAAAAGGTTTTAGCTGTTTTAATCTGGAGAAGGATTTAGTTTTCCTAAAATCATAAACACTACCAAAAAAAAAAACGTGCTATTTTTACCTCTTGTGAGGGTGGGGATCTGGCCTCTTCAAGTCATGTATCTCACCAGGCCTTTTCTCTGCTGCCCTTCCCTAGTTAAATGTATCTTCTTTGGGAGTTGAGACTGGCTAGATCTGAGGGAAAGATCCAGAAGGCTATGCTGGACCAGTGTAAATCAGTCCAATTACATTTGAATTTGACAACTACACTACCACCCAGAACTATACGAGCTTTCACAGAAAACAGGGGTGAATGTGCTAGGAACATTCCGAAGACCTGGGCACACTTGCTACTGAAAGTTGGGAGGGTGGGAGGAGTCAGTCTCTGTGGGGGGTTTACTCCTGCTTGCTGCTGAGGGAGGAGCCTGTTTCCCACAGAGCGTTGATTTGTAAATTTTACCAAACATCAATATTTCCTCCTCTCACTTTCCCACCAGAAACAAATGAAATGGAAATCAAATCTTGTTGCAATATTTAATCAATACACGATCAAATCATTAATACGCTTCAGAAGAGCCAGGAGTAATCATGGTGGAATGTTTGGAGATTGCTCCTGTTCGCCTGGCAATTTCGATGTGGCTGTTTCAGAGACAGCTCTGTGCAGTGATGCTTGGTCAACACTTGACTTTACTTTTGGAAGCATGTTTGCCGAATGATTGTTTTAGCAGCTCAAGTGAAAGACGGCCGCAATTCTGGTGTCCACTGTCATCCTAAGCTCTTTGATATGTGTACTTTATGGTCTTTGATTTTAACACAATACTCATGTCCTTTAAAAGTAACTGTTAAAGTTTTATTTAAATCCCATTTCAACCATCTTTCTGCTTTTTAAAAAATATTCTTTATTTGCCTTTATTCCGACAGACAGATGTGTCAGCCCTAGTCTCAGATTAGATAGAAACAGTTTAGGATCAGGTCTTGGTGCTGCTGTTTCTTGGCTTTGTCGCACATTGTACTTTCCCCAGGTCAGTCCTAATGTCCAACCTTCTTGCTATGCTCTGTCAAGGTTCTGAGCAATTCTATAAGCTTAGCTTGTTGTCCTCCCAACTGATAGACTACTGGGCATCTCTGAACAAAACAGAAACAACATCAATCCCTCCAAGTGTTGTGTCTTTGTCTGGGGAGAAGTGAAGATTCTACCTGTCCTGCAATCCTCGCCTTGTGTACTGTAGACCCTTAAAAGTCAAATCAGCTTTGCTCCCTGCTGATTAACTACAGGAGTTAACAGCTATTTTGTTAAACTACAAAAATCATCCAGCCTTCTGGTTAGCACCCGCGGGGCACCATGAACTGACGTACATTAAGCTTGGAAACCAACTTCCACAGCAGGTCTTCAGAGTGCATCAAGTTGTTGGCTCTTTGGAGGGGGTGAGAGGAGATGGTCTTCCTTCTGAGTTCCTTTTCTAGTAGCGGGGTGACATCCTCACGTCATGACTCTCTGTGTGGTGGTTTGAATGTGAAATCTTGCAAGCATCTGGGGTTTTAGTATACTTGTTCCCAGTTGGTACTCCTGTTTGGGGAGGTGTGGCTAGGAATGGGCTTTGAGGTTTCAAAAGCTCTGTGTTTCCAGTGAGCTCCCTCTGCCTCCTGTTTGCAGTGGAGCCAAGAGCTCTCAGCTGGGCTCTAGCTTCCTACCGCCATGACTTTGACCTGCCATCAGGGACTCTTACACTCTGGAACAGTACGCCATTTAAATGCTTTCTTTTGTAACTTGTCTTGGTCATGGTATTTAGTCACAGCAATAGAAAAGTAACTAAGACACTCATTTATGGTTGGTCTCCTTTTAGTAGCGATTCTCAAACTGTGCTAGGATTTTAGCTTGTATCAAAGAATGACATTTTCCTCAGTACTCCAGTTAAATAAATAGAGTGCTTTGAGTGCCTAGCTTCCCCAGCAGCTGAAATGCTTTGCCATGGGTGATCGCTTTGCACTCTTACGATGCAGACCAGTGTCTCCTGCTTTGATTCTGTTTTCTAAACAGTATTAACAGTCACCATTGTGCTGTAAGGAGTCATTTCTCCAGCTTTTAGCATTTGTCCAGTTAGGACTTAATCTTTGCCATTGGGCAAGAACATAACATGAATGCTTAATTAAGAACTTTCTTAACGGATGGAAGGTGGTAGCTTAATTGTAGAGTGCCTGCTTAGCATTAGTGAGACCTGCATTTACTCTCCATCATAAAAAGGGGAGAGGGAGAGGG
Organism: Rattus norvegicus; assembly: GCF_021556685.1. Lineage (NCBI taxonomy): Eukaryota > Metazoa > Chordata > Mammalia > Rodentia > Muridae > Rattus > Rattus norvegicus. The sequence continues at coordinate 173,156,211 of NC_141535.1, forward strand.
AGTAGGCTGAGTAGAGGGGAAGGGAGAGAAAGAAAGGGGAGGTGATGGGTAGATGACATCAGGGAGGAGGGGTGAGGTGTTGAAGGGAAGGGAGGGAAGAGAAAGGGAGGGAAGGGAATGCGATAGGAAGATGCCATGGTGAGGGGAAGGGGAAGGGAGGGAAGGGGATGGGATGGGAAGGTGCTGTGTTGAGGGGAAGGGGAAGGGAGGGTGAGGGGATGGGATAGGAAAGTGCTGTGTTGAGGGGAAGGGGAAGGGAGAGAAGGGGGTGGGATGGGAAGGTGCTGTGTTGAGGGGAAGGGGAAGGGAGGGAAGGGGATGGGATGGGAAGGTGCTGTGTTGAGGGGAAGGGGAAGGGAGAGAAGGGGGTGGGATGGGAAGGTACTGTGTTGAGGGGAAGGGGAAGGGAGGGTGAGGGGATGGGATAGGAAGGTGCCATGGTGAGGGGAAGGGGAAGGGAGAGAAGGGGGTGGGATGGGAAGGTGCTGTGTTGAGGGGAAGGGGAAGGGGAAGGGGAGGGGAAAGGGAAGAAGGACTTTGCCATCAGTTACATGGGGACCACTCGTATTTACTCCTTTGTTTGAATCATGACATGACTATGTAGCATTCGACTCTCACATCTTGGCGATATTCACAGAAGAAAGTAGCCAGAGACAATCCTTTTCCGTCTCATAGCGTAAGAGCTTAAATGTTCCTTGTCAGTTATTGTACTTTTTATTTGGTAATAGCAGAGCACTTATTACTTAGCATAGATGTTAAGTAATCATTCTTATAAATACTTGGATCCTGGTTACTCAGGAAGTATGAGGTTCTTCACTGAAGTTTATTTGCTCTAAACTGATTAGCATCATGAGGACTGAGGGCTGATAATTGTGAGGGTGCTTGCTTCTCCATTGTGCCATTTCTGGGAAAATATAAGAGAGATTAGGGTGTACCTCATGGGGTGACCACTGCCTATCACTGGAGTTATTTCTCTTGACTCCTACAACTTACTCTAAGGCAAATCTATGGTCACCTTTTAATCTATGTTTTTACACTGCTTTCTATTGTAAGGTCATCTTTAGACCATATTTAGATAATTAAACTGTTATAATCTTAGTGTGATATAGCAAAATATAGCTGGATCTATATTATTGCCATTGAAGCTTCTATACCAGAGGTATATATCCTCAAGGACAACTATTGATTTTATTTTTAAATTTTAATTTAATGTTAAATTTGACAATTTACTGTCATGCAAAAGTAAGAGAGAATCAGATGAAGGCGTGGTGGTTTGGTTGAAAAGGTTCTCCATTTGCTTAGGCCTTTGGAACCCTAGTCCTCAGCCCTAGCATTGTTTGGAGACATTTAGGAGGTGTGGCCGTGCTGAAGAGAGTCTGTCACTGGGGTGGGCTTTGAGAGTCTGTAGCTCTGCTGAGGTCCAGTTCACTCTCTCTGCTTTCATCCTCTGGTTGAGGATGTGAGCTCTCGGCTTCTGTCCTTGTCACCACTTGGGTGTTCGGTTACTTTTGTAAATAATGTTTTCAAGGTTCACCCATGTGTGTTACCCATGTGTGCTTTCCTTCCTCTACTGATAACTGATCAAATGCTATTCTATCATATGCCATACTCTTTTAATCACACCTGTGTGTGCGCATGTTTGTTTGTGTGCATATGCGTATAGGTGTGTGTGCACGTGTGTGAGTGTGAGCATATGTGCCATGGCACATGAATGGAGGCCAGAGAACACATTGCAGTATGTTGCAAGGACAAACTCAGGTCATCAGGCTTAGTGGCAGCCACTTCACCTGCCGAGTCAGCTCTCTGGCCCTGCTACTAATATTTTATCCACTACTAGTTCATTAGTTTAAAGCATATTTCCAGTTTGGGGCTACAGTTTGTTATATGGCTCTGAGCATTTGTATACAGGATTCTGCATGGGCGTGATTTCCTTCGTCTTGAGTTGTGAACAAGAATTCCTGGGACGAAGCTGTGTCTGCAAAGGCCGATTGGCTGATGGGAACGTCAGTGACGAGGAGAGGTTGGGCTGCCTCAGCCCAGAGTCTAATTACATTTATCTTGGGCATCTTACATGCACTCAATAGCTATTCCTCGCATGCTCAGCCCACTGTGTTGGGCCTAACATCCTGTCACTGACAGACAAAGCCAGATTGTTTGGATGTATTGGCTTAACAAAACCGCAGTTCTGTCAACCAAAAGGCTAAGAATGCTCTAGATAGCAGCCGGGGGCAGTAGCCGAGGCTGTCCTGCTGCTGTACCGTAACTGCGTGCTTCCCCCTAGGCTTTTGCCAAGCATCTTAATTTATGACTTTCTTTGTTACGTTACCATAAAAACCTCACGAAACCATTCCCTGTGTAGGGACATGGAATTTTAGGTAACCTAAGTCTGTGTTCCCAGGCCATGGTCACTCGTATTTGGATCCAGAATAAGCTGTCTCTTCTTCCCTTGGAGGTATAAGCTGTTTTTTGTGTTCACTGCATGTACCTGGGACTGGCATCTTGAGGTCCTATGATAACTCCAGTATTAATGTTTTTGAAAACTGCCGATTCTTTCACAAAGCAGATGCACCATTTTACATCCCCACCAGGAACACGAAAAGGTTCCCCTTTCTCCACATCCTTGCCAATACTTTATATTTTCCATCTGTTGGCTTGTAGCTATCCCAGTGTGGGGGTAGCAGTGTCTCATTGTGTACTAACAACGTACAAAAGCCCTTTCAGTGCAGTGATGTCTGGTCAGTGGGTGCTGAGGGAAAACATAAGTCTCTTATGTGGAGTCTTTTATTAACTACCTTGTGGATAGGATTTCGCCGCCATTTTTCTCTTATTTATACAGTCTCTGTTTCATCCTCTCCTGAAGTGCAGTTCTCAATTTCCGCGCTTTTCTTGGGTTTGTCAGCCCCACCCCAGACATTGTACCCTGTAAATATCGAAACAGAATCAACAGCTCCAACAGCCGTGTGTGATTCTCCACACCTGTAATTCCACCACTCTCAAGGCCGAGGCAGGGCGCTGTGAATTTAAGTCTAGCCTGCACTACGTAATGAATTCCAGCCAGCCTCGCACGCACTTGGAGACTCTGTCTCAAAACAAAAGTAAAAACACGTACACACAGACACCGTCAAACAGATCCATAACAGATCCATCTTTCCTCAGCCCACCTTTCTCCTTGGAGGACATTTCTGAATGGGATTTTGGAACATGGGTGATGGCTCTCTCCTTTTGGACGGTTGCCTATTAATGTCGGGAGTGTGCTCTGTTCATAGCTTTTCACCAACCATCTCTTTGGGATTCTTGATCTCCCTATTGTCTATTTTGTGGCTCTTTGCCGAGTTAGTATCTCAGAGACAAAAGCAGAAAAGAGCAAATGGCATCCTGAGCCTATTGTCTTTGGCTCCTAAGCTTTATATTTCCTGTCTTTGTGTTGTTTAAAACCCTGTCACCTTATTCTTTTTTTTTTTTTTTCCGGAGCTGGGAACCAAACCCAAGCACTCTACCACTGAGCTAAATCCCCAACCCTACCTTATTCTTTCAGATGAGCCTTCAGGTGTTTATTTTCTCCTTTAGCCTGACTGCTTAACCCTCTATGTCTACAGCCAATCCTTCCAGAACTACTTCTTTATAAACAATCTTTATTTTAGTTCACGTATTTGTCTGTGTATGTGTATCATGTACACGCAGCATCCACAGAGGCCAGAAGAGGCACCGGGTCCCCTGGGACCAGAGCTACAGATGGTTGCGAGCCACCACATGATTGCCGGGAACTGAACCCAGGTCCTGTGGAAGCACAGCAAGTGCTAACCACTGAGCCGTCTCTTCAGTCGCTCAAAAGAACTCCTTGTTCTCAGTCTTCTCTTTCTTCACCGCACATTTTTTTTCTGTTTTACGTATGACTAGAAAGAGATATGTAGATAAAATAAGCTTTGTTAAATCTGAGAATGCAATTAAAACATCTTAAATATCTCATTCCAATTTTTTCCCCTCTTTCATTGAGAATCAATTGTACATTTGGCCATTCTGTTTTATGTATTGATTTCCTGCTTGTTTAACGCTGGTTGAGGGAGCGTGTCTATGAATGAAAGAATGGGTTGACCGATTCAAGATGAAGCTTTGTTTTTGATAGCACTTTCGTCTGATTTCAGAGCTGACTGGGCAGATCGGGGTATTAATAGGGCATGCGTGTTTCCTGCAGGAATTAACAGCAAACGGTATCACCACAGCATTCAGGCCTCTTCGAGTTATGCTCTGCATCCCTGCCGATGTGTACACACTTGCTCATAAATTCAGCATTGGTAACGACGACAAAGGATCTGATGACACTGGGCAGTAAACTGGAGTTCTCCAGGCTCGCATGCCGGTCATAAGGTGCTCGATCAACTCAAAGGCTTGTGTAGAGTTGGGGTTTCTGAGTCTAAGAAAACTCCGAGCCGGTGGGTGGGAAGGCATCAGGACTCTGGATTCGGTCTTTGAGCAACCATACCATCTACTGTAGGCTGAGCAGGGCTTGTGGTGAGCACCAGTTTTGTGTGTGGACCACGGGTTCATCAGACGAGGCACCACCAGCTTTCTGATGTCAAGGGGTGGGGGCAGGGACTTGGGGGACCTTCAGATTCAACTCCAAAAATCTCCCCATTTAGTTCTCAAACTAAGTTCTCTGAGACTTTACTTTCTCATCTAGAAAATGTCAAGGATTTTCACTGTGGGGCTTTGTCGAAGACGAAGAGGCTGCACGTTAAGAATGCTCTAACATAGCTGACACTTGAGACTAACTTTCAGGACTGTTGTGCTGATAAGCAGTTCACATTTCTTCTAGTGGTGTTGTGTGACCCGGGAGCCATGGAAGTGACTCCTGGGTTGCTCTGTATTCCTCTGTGACAGATTCATTGTCCCCCCCAATTGCTTCTTCGTTGGTGTTAAGTGTTTCTTAGTTTACATTTCTGAAGTAATACTTCCAAATGCTTTCTTTTCTGACCAGAACTATCTGTAGCTTTTGGAGGATGATACAGTCTCTGTGAATCAGTCATAGCCACTGGTTCCCACAAAAGAGGAGGCAAAACCAGGTAGCACAGGCATTTTAACTCAGCTTGTTTCTAATTTGCAGAGATGTGGGGGACTCAGGCCAGTGAGTTCACGTTGTTATTGTTGCACTGAGACTGTCAAGGGACCTGGCGTTACAGGCTTTGTCGTCTCTAAGCAGTTTGCGCCAGCAGAAGCAGTGCGGCGTCAAAGTGTGTCAGTGCTGACAGGTGCTAAGGACTGGATGGATAAGGGAGATGGCAGGTGTTATTTCTGCTCCTGGGAGAAGATCAAACTAGGATTTGCAGCGGAATGTGATTGATGCCTAAGAGACATCTCTTCACACGCAACAGTTCTGAACACTTACCTTAGGTGTCTACACAGGGAAGGGTAGCATGCGGCCGCTGAGAATTCTGCCCGTGCTTCTGTGTTCTAAAGGTAGTTCTTAGGATGGGGGTTAATGGAGAGGAAGGAGATGGGTGTGCTTGAGTTTGCGGGAGGCAGTGTGTACTCTCTCTCCCTAGTACATTCTCTATCCCTGGTTCAAAGATATGTTAGCAAGGCTCATACATGGCTTTACCTTTTCTGGATTAAAATATTTTAGAGAAATAGATTAGAGATCAAGACTGCCCCACTGTGGATAAATGTGTCAACTTGAAAATGCAAGAATTTAAGGTTGGGGATTTAGCTCAGTGGTAGCAAGCGCAAGGCCCTGGGTTCAGTCCCCAGCTCCAAAGGAAAAAAAGAAAAAAGAAAGGAAAGAAAATGCAAGAATTCTCATCCCAAAGGTTTTTTCACCAATTGTTCTTTCATTGGAGCCCCTGGGCCTGGCTGGTGCCTCCCTTCTCCACAGGCCCTGGTGCCTTCAGCTACTCCACAAGCTATGTCTCTCAGTTAGCTACACTCTTCACTAGTGTTAGCTCTCGTTTCAGAGGCAGCTGTCCAGAGGAAAGCACTGGAATTACAAGATCATTTGATTCTCAGAACTAAAGGACTGGGAGATGAGAAAATGGAGGTTTGCCTTTAGAGGAATGTAAAGACTTTGCCCTTTTTTTTTTTTAAATCCTAACAGCTTAAAGGGCAACATGGTGTTGTTGAGGTGTTGTCTATCCCTGTTGCACCTGAAATAACAATCTTAATTTTTGTTCCCTGAGTTCTCGTGAACAAAATCTGTACTGTTCTGAAATATGATGGGAGGCAGTAATTTTATAAAGAGATAAAATATCTTATATTTAATCTCTTTCATTCTTTTCTCCATGTCATTCACTCAGCCTACTCAGGAAAGTGGCTTGAAACTCTTGAGGATTAAAAAAATAATTTTAAGCTAGGTATGCTGACACATGCCTTTAATCCCAGCACCTGGGAGACAGAGGCAGGCAGATCTCTATGAAGTAGAGGCCAGCCTGGTCTACAGAGTTCTAGGGCAGCCGGGGCTACATAGTGAGACCTGCTCAAAATAGCAAGTTAATAAGATTAATAATTTTCGAGACCAAAGTAGGTTATGTCATAATGAAATATATTTGGGGGGCACAATTATATGTTAATAAGGACCGGGCATGGCACTGCATACCTCAGTACTAGCTCTTTATAGTCGGAGGCAGGAGGATCGTAAGTTACAGGCCACCTTGTGCTATATAACAAAACTTGTCTCAAAACAATAATAAAAAAAATCACACCCCCACACACCCCCACACACAGGCACACAAAGGCACACACACAATAGATAAACGAAACAAAGAGGTGTTGTAAGACTTTCAAAAGAAAGTAATCAATGAAGTGAGAGAGTCACTGGGAAACTTGAGGTGAGAGCAGCAGGAAGGGCTGAGGACACCTGTCCCTGGGCCAGCCTCCATTTCTGCTTCTTCCCTGCATCGCGCTGATGAAATGTCCATCTCCCTAAGGTCCCTGCCAGACTCACCGTGGGTGAAAAGGAACATGTGAAAGGACCAGAATTAAAAACTCACAAATAGCCTGATATAATAGCCAGTGAATCCAGCAATCAAAGTGAGCCACTGGAAACACTTTAAAGAATTATTTAAAAGAGGCGGCCTGCCATCAAGTAGCTGGAGCCTTTTCCAGTTCATATGTGCTGCCGTTTTGCCTCCTGCATTTGGTTTGTTTTTCTGAGAACTGCTTTGAGGCAGAAGGATTGGCGTTTTAGAATGGAGGTGATTTTTAAAATTATTATGATGTTGAGATGTGCGGGCATTCTCAGATGTACTTTTCAGCGATATCAGGTTTAAAGGATGCAGGACAAAGGAGGGAAGGGCGAGCACTGGCTGGCCCCATTGTTGCAGGCATTTGCAGAGGCTGACTGCGTAGAGGTCCCGAGAACTGTCCCTGCTTTCATCGAACACCCTACCTGGGATAGATGGAGCAGACTGTGCTGGGACCCATGAAGAGCAGTGCACACTCGCTGTTGTGAGCTACGTATTGAGTGAGATGGAGCATTCAGATTAGGTGGTCCAGGCAAGATAGTGCTCTCTCCCCTCCCCACAAAGATCCATACCCTAACGCCTGGAACCGGTGGCTGTCTCACTCTGAAAGAGGATGAATGTCACTGATCAGTTGGTCATCTTATGAAGAAATTATACTGAATGATCGTCTTTGAACTATGATAGCCATGACTGGTGTTTAAAGACAGATACGAGAGCAAGCCAGGGTCAGAGAGAGATTTTAAAATGCTGCTCTGTTGGGCTGGGGTCATGGCTCAGTCAGTAAAGCACTTTCCGTGCAAGTGTGAGGATCTGTGTGCAAGTGTGATGTACCCACATCAAAGCCCAACGCAAAGGCGTGTGTCATGCTTGGGAGGTGGGAACCGGCAGATCGATGGAGCTCATTGGCCAATTGATGAACTCCATATTCAGTGAGGAAACCCTGTATCAGGAAAAGAGGTGTAGGGGACCAGAGAGATGGTTCAATGGGTAAAGATTCTTGCTACCAAACCTGATGACCAGAGTTCAGTTCCCAGGACCAGAGTGTAGGATTTCTGTAAGTTGTCCTCTGATCTCCACATGCACACCGTGGCACATATGTAACCCTGACACAATAAATAAGTAAAATATAATAATTATTTTTAAAAAAAGTAAGGTGGACCACCGTAGAGAAATACGCCCAATGTCCACCTCTAGTCTCCATGCACATGTGCACACACACACACACACACACACACACCACACATATACATATACATATACATATACATATACATATACATATACATATACATATACATATACATATACATATACATATACATATACATTGGAGGAAGAAACCACACACTAAGGAATAAAATATTTCAAGAAACATGGAAAAAAGCAAGGAAATGAATAGATACCCCTCCATTCCCTGTGATTCCAGAAGAAATAATAAAGCCTTTTAGAAACCTTAGTTTTATCTCAAGGAGATGCACTTTTGACATGTTGCCTCTGCACTGTAGGTTAATACATTTTTGTTATTTTCCATTAAGAACACAGCAAGAGGAGATTAATAGAGGGCTGTTGAAGAAGAGGAAAAGAGTCAATGTCTGCCTCGTGGACAATGCTGGCATAATTGTATATGCTAATAGTCCCAACAACTTGGGAAGCTGAGGCAGGAGGATTGTTTGAGCTCAGGATTTTGAGAGCAGCCTGGACAACGTAAAACACCTCCTCTTAGAGAACAGCATCTGGGTGTGTTAGTTTGCACCTGTACTCACAGCATATGGGAGACTGAGGCAGGATTATAGAGGCCAGGCTGAGCTACATAGCAAAATCCGGTCTCAAAAAAGCAAAACCAAGGGGACTGGAGATATGACTCAGTTAAGAGCACTTGCTTTGCAACTGTGAGGGCCTGAGTTTAGATCCTAATTCCCACATGGCAAGCCGTTGTGCTCCTGGGCATGCCTGTACCCCGGTGAGGTACAGTATGGAGACATGAAGGTCACTGGGCTTGCTGTCCGCCAACCTACCTGAAAATTGTGAATTCCAGGTTCAGGGAGAGACCCTGCCTCAAAGGAATAAATAGAGAGCGATAGAGAGTACACCTGATGTCCTCCACTGCTGGAGCACACAAGCACACACACACACACACACACACACACACACACACACAGCATGCACTCATGCATGACATGTTCCCTTACAGAAACTCTGAAACATATTCTCTCTGACTTTTAACAGCTGAGAAAACCGAGCGTAAATAACTAGCACAGTCATTACACTAGTGGCTACTCTGATGTGATGGCGGCCGAGGCTCACGGGCAGGGTGTTCTGGGCATCACTGTGTTATCTCAGCCTTCTTGGGGTGTATGCCATGTCATGATTTATAGTTTTTCTGAGACCTAGATTTATCTGGCAAGCAAGCATAGCAGGATGGAAGAGGCCAGAACCAGAAAACCCAGTCGGGACCCGGCACCCTGACAAAAGCTGATAAGAGACTGGGAGGGAGTAGACAACACACTGGGTGTGGTTGGAGCAAACAGATTACACAGTCAATGTGCTGCGGTGAAATCGAAAGTCCTGTTTTGAAAACTAAACACCCCTCTGTATTCATTTCCCCTCCCCGAGATTAAGGTGCTATGTTTCAGTGAGTTTAGGGTTTTTAATTAGGATCAGAAAAGGTTGGCCATCACGTAAACTGCTCGGTAGTGCCTCTAATTGTCCTGCTGCAGTGATGCAGATGTTTTCTTTAAGCTCCTGGTCGTTCAATGATGAGGTCATCAAGTTACTGGGCTTCACCATGGGGAGAGGGGCTCAGTGGTAGAACAGTAGAACAATTCCCTGCTTTAAAGTATGAGCAAGGCCTTGGGTTTGATCCCAAGAGCTGCGAGAAAAGAAGCAAGTTATTGGAAAACTTACATTCAATAAAGTAATATCCCAGTCACTGTAGGAACCCTAGAAGTGAAGAAAAGTTACTTTAGAGAGACACTGGAGCAGAGCTGATTGAATGGACAGTGGACACAGACATCACTAAGAATTCATGTCTACACAGAGAACAGTCAATGGATCCTTGAGAACTATGTATATGTAGAAGACTTTCCTTTTTATTCCATTCATTTGGGGTGTGTGTGTGTGTGTGTGTGTGTGTGTGTGTGTGTGTGTGTGTGTGTGTGTGTGTGTTGTGCGCTTGCATGCATGCCCATGTATACATGTGAAAGTCAGGGAACAACTTGTGAAAGTTGATTCTTTAATGGCACCACGGAGTCCCAGAGATGGAACTCAGTTTGTTGGGCTTGACCTGCTGAACTATCCCAAATGCCCTGGTATGTCTTTTATTAGTTTGAGGCTTTAGGAAAGCCTGTGAAACTCTATTCCGTGTAAAATTCTACCACACCCTATCTCTGTAGAATCAGTTTGCTATCTTTTAAAGAGTCATCAAGGACTCGTGAGCCCTGGATGTTTTTGTTCCGTCGTATAATGCGTGGGTTCATTGTTTTACTTAGGCTGCTCATCACAAATAAAAAGCAACGGGATTGTTGGGCAAGCGTCACCCTGGGTCACTGATGACAGGGATATAATGTGTATGAAAGATATGTCGTCAGGCAGTGTCTTGGTCATGTGCACATCAGATCCTACTCAGAGCCAGGTGGTTATTAAGTGAAGCACCTCTCAGTCAAGATGTACAAACAAGACAATGAGGCTGCTGTGTGCTGTTTTATAGTGAATTTGTGTTATGCAGAGAAGAGTATGATCTAAAGTAGTGGTTGGAGGTCTAGGATAACAAACACCTAAACCAGCAGTGTAGTCATCATCATGTACCCTGTTTAATTGCGTGTGCCACCCACTCAGGAGTGCCATGCAGTGGGTTTGGTCATTCCAGCATCCTGCAAGCATGCGTGTGCTGTTGTACTGTGACGGTGTGTGAGCATAGGAACTCTTAGTTCTAGTAAACCATTTGGGACCACTAGTGTATATACAGTCTATTTGAACCTTACATCGCACATGGCTAATCCTTTTTCAGATATGTGAGTTCTTGCATTAATGTTAAATGATTGAAGGAATTTTTGTGGGATTGGTCCATGTTTTTGAAATAACAGAATAAACTGAATGTGGAGGCAGGTGCATACCTGTTAATCCTACCTGCTGAGAAGGCTGAGGTATCATTTAAGACCAGCATAGGCAACATAGTAAGACTGATGTAAAACACACACACACGCACACACACACACACACACACACACACACACACACACACACACACTTTAGGTCTAGTGACATAACTTAGCAGGTAAGCTTGATGATCTGGATTCAGTCTTCAGCTCCCAACACAGAAGAAGAGAACAGACTTCTGAACACTGCCCTCTGACTTCCACATGCGTGCCATGGCATATGTGTGCCCACACATGTGTGAACACACACATATCCACATACAGACACATACCATCACATTACACACATGAGTGCATATGCACACACTACACACATATACCACATACACCACACAAACATGCATACCATACACACGTGCATACATACACACATATCACACACACCATACACACACACACACACACACACACACACACACAAATAATACAATTTAAAACCAAACATATGCAAACACCCAAGGCAGAACTCGATGGTAGTATGATATAGAATCCTTTAAAGATTGTTTTTTCTTGTCATAGATATTTTGAGACTCTGGTGTGATAGCATGGGGCATGGGGCAGATTCCCTTTGCACTGCTTTCTACTCTGCTGCGAGTTTATCCCGTGCCCATTCTGGAGGTTGAGTCTTCCCCTAATTTCAAGGAACAGTGTAAGACCCATCACTTCTGACTGCAGTTGCTAAAGCAAGCTCCTCTCTACTCAGTGAGGTTTGATTTCTCTCTTACGTTAAGTGATCAAAGCCAAATCATCAAAGCCTGAATATCTTAGGACAGACTCTCGGCAAGGCCTACGTTGGCCATCCTTCTTAAGTTTTAACAAAGCGAAAGAGGACATTTGCATGTGTGTCCTCTGCATTTCAAAGTGCTTGTCATCTTAGATTGGGAGCCATGAGTAGGACCTGTGTGGTCATTCCCCAAAAGCCACCCTGGTCAGAGTGGACACAGCAGCGTAGTATCTGAACACGTGAACACTGGATCATATGGGGTGGTGGTTTGGATGATGATGGCCCCCAGAGGCTCATATATCTGAATAGGTCCCCAGTTGATGGAACTCTTTCAGAAGGATTAGATGTGGTGGCCTTGTAGAAGGAGGTGTGGCACTGGGGTTGAGCTTTGGGGTTTCAACAGCCCACTCCATTTCCAGTCAGCTCTCTCTGCCTCTTACTTGTGGATTAGGATGTAATTCATGATTACTTGTGGATTAGGTGACCTTCATGAACTCACCCTCTGAAACTGTAAGCCCCAAATAAAGTCTTTCTTCTGTAAGCTGCTTGATAGTTTATATTTATTTGGCCCAGGGAGTGGCCTTGATGGAATAGGTGTGGCCTTATTGGAGTACATGTGTCACTGTGGTCATGGGCTTTAAGACCCTTGTCCTAGCTACCTAGAATCCTGTCTTCTCCTAGTTGCCTTTGGAACAAAAGGTAAAACTCTCAGCTCCTCCTGCACCATGTCTGCCTGAATGCTGCCATGTTCCTGTCTTTATGATAATGAACTGAACCTCTGAACCTGTAAGCCAGTCCCAGTTAAATGTTTTTTTTTTTTTTATGAGTTGCCTTGGTCACGGTGTCTGTTCACAGAGTAAAACCCTAAGACAAGTTACCTTGGTCATGTTGTCTTATTACAGCAGTTAGAAAGTAGCTAAAACATACGTATTCCATGTCCTAGAATCGGAAGTTGTCTTGAAAGGGAAATGTGTATAACCTGGAGTTGTCAATTGGCCTTTTTATTTTTAGCAACTCTTCAATGTTATTTATATCAATTGCTAAATATACATGAGTCTAGAAACCTGCTTTCTCCCCATACATTCTTTTCCAATTATTTAAAACTTAGAGAAGTTTTTAAAGAAATGGAGAACGTATTAGAAAGTATTTGCTTTGCAATAGGTAAAATCCGTGCTCTTTAAGTACCGTGTAGGGCCAAGATAAAATCCCCATGTTTGATGTCCATCTGTCTGCATCCTGCTTAAAAGGTTTTATCCAAGTTATTTTTTTATCGTTGGCAAGAAAGTGGAGCCTGAATCTGCTCTCATGATTTGTTTTGTTCAGTCTTGGCTTTTGGACTGAAATAATCGCAATATATTTTTTGACAGTTGCACAATATTCTTCCCTATTGTGAAAATTGTTTTGCTTAAAATAGAAGTGCATAGGGGCTGGGGATTTAGCTCAGTGGTAGAGCGCTTACCTAGGAAGCGCAAGGCCCTGGGTTCGGTCCCCAGCTCCGAAAAAAAGAACCAAAAAAAAAAAAAAATAGAAGTGCATAAACCATAACGCTATTGGAAAAGTACAAACATAAGACTCAGATAGACATTACACACCCACATGCACATGCACGTGTGCACTCTCTCGCTCTCTCGCTCTCACTCTCTCACTTGCGCGCGCTCTCTCTCTCTCCCCACATATGTATATGCATTCTAACTAAAAGACAACATGATCACCAAGAGTGAACTATGTTTATCTCTGTCCTTTGGGGGAAAGATGAAGGTGAGGATGTGTGTTTCAATTTGTTACTATTGTTGAAAATTGAGTGTCTGGGGATATCTTAAACAATGGATAATTTATCTTATCCTCAAATCATCACTGTGCGGGTTCCTAGGAGTAACACATTATAAACACTGCGTGTGTGTTGGTGTAGGAATCTGATCTGTAACACAAAGTGAAATGGGAAACGTTTAAATGTCTTCCAACAGTTCATCAGGTCATTTTCTTGGATTTTATTTACCAGAGAGATACTCTGAGAAGGAAGACGTTTGTGTTTTCTTAGAGCTGAAAGTATTGAAAAGGGATTTCCTGTTTGAACCAAGAGTGGAGGAGAGTCGCTATCCGGTTCCTGAGTGGCCCCATTCCAGATGTGCTGACTGGTCATAGCACATCTGCCAATCAGAACGGGCCCTGAAGCTCTTGGATTCTGAGGCTTGTTTACATGCTCTTGACTCTGTTTCTCCCTCCTCCTGTTTGTTGTGTGCCTTGGAAGATTAGTGAAGGATCCTGCTGGCACTTGCCTAGATAAATAAACTGCACGAAATCAGGGCAGTGACACCCAGGCAGAGTTTTAGCTCCTGGCTAGCCACAGGTAAGAGCTGTTGCTTTGTTATGGGAATAACTAGCTTCTATCCAGTTTCTGCTTTGCTTTTGTTAACACAGCAAGCAAGCTGAAAGCCAGAAGAATGATTTGTTTCCTTCTTAAGATTTCAAATATACCAAGTATTACTATGATTTTAATACCCGACAGTGGAAAGTCTGCTGTTTTTGCTTAAGGGAGGAGTGGAATGGATAAATTAAGAGTTTTTTAAAGGCACAGACACACTCAGTGTAGAAATTAGAACGAGAAACATTACCATTGTACACTTGGAGGGCAGAGCATCTAAACAAACATGTTTTACCAAGAGTCTACTTCCTACTCGTTCAGAAAACAGCATCTTACTATATACTAGCTCTTTGGCTTAAAAAGGCATTTCTTGGGTGGGTGAGATGGCCCAGCGGGTAAAAGTGCTACAGTGGGGAGAGTTCTTGTTATGCAAGACTAATCACCTGGCTGTCTAGTCCCTGTAAGCCACAGCAGGAGATGAGACCTAATGCCTGTGAAAGTTGTGTGTGTGTACAGGCACGCACACCAAACAAATGAATAAATAAATAAAACACTTTTTTATTTTAAACCCCGTTCCTCCTGGGGTACAGAATTATCAATGTTCTCTGTCCTGCTGTACCGTCAGTGAAATCATCTAACCTCTGCTTTGTCTTTATTTAACTCAATCCATGAAGTCAACATCGATTGAGATGCTGTTATAGGAGAGTGAATGTGATAGTGTTCCCGAAGGTTCCTTTCAAAGTCGAGTGGGACTGCACTGAGTTTCTTTCTGTGTTGACTTTTGCAAACACTGAGGCTTTCTTTGGTTTCCTTTTCTGATTTCAAAGCAGATACAAGGGAACAATTGTCACTTGGCCTCAAATGATCAAGTTGGATGTTTTGTGTCTCATGTGTATGGGATGGTTTTCAGGTTGATACATAGTATTTTGTAACAGTTTAGAAAATTACTTTTGAGCAAATTAGGCCCCTGAACTTTTAAACACAGCTGGCTTTCTCACCCCAGGCAGGGTTGACATCTTAGGGCGTTGCCCTGTGCACTTCAGACAAGTAACAGTGTCTCCAGTTTCTTATTCTTAGAGTACCTTCCTTCACTGTTGTGAGAACTCGAATGTTCATGTGTACCACATTATAGCTAACTATCCACAGAAAGTTCTTGAATGTTCTGGATGGGACGGAGTTAAGGCTGTCCTGGTCTTGGTGTGTTGCAGATGTTGCCAGCTGCTCATTTTGCTCCCTCCCATTCTGTTAGAAGCTCCTGCCAACCATGATTCATGGAATAATTTTTTAGAGCTGAGTAATCTCTGGCTTTTCAGTTCCCTTACTTTCTTTAGCTAAGTCTTTTTAGTTTTAGTAAAGCCAGGATCTTCTGAAATGAACAACGTTTTCTGATCAGATGATTTTTACCAACCCATCAGTAAAGTTTTATGTGTCCTATGTCGCATGCCTTCGAGCCTGTGCCAGGCAGGAGAAAGCAGAGCTGCCCTAAACTGTCATCTGTGAGACTCGGTGGTGTGGCAGCTGGAATCTACAGCTGTTTTAGAGCCTGTGCTGACGTGTGACTGTCTTCTTTCTTTACAGATCGCAACGAGAGACATAAGCCAGAGCATCGTTCCTCAAGGTATGAATTTATAGTATTTAATGGTTCTGCTTAAAGTTCCTTGTTTGAAAAACTATTTGGAAGCAATGAAACTGTTCTTTTTAGGGTTACTGTTATGTTGAACTCGATTATGGCTGTCAGAGCTGACAGGAGAGACGTCATTTTTTTCTCTGAACAAACCCCTCTGAAGACACTGAGTACATGGACAGTGTTTTATACTGAAGATTCCTGTCAGGAACAGATGTAGCTTCATAAAGCTTTCTCATTTTCTTTTTTTTTTTTAAACTTAATTTTCTCTCCTCCTTCTAACCATATTGCTGTTTTCCCGATGAAAGAATTGACACAGACTCTGTAGAAACACAGAAGACATTTTTAAAGTTCACTTTTTTGTATGAGTACCTGGTGTGTGCATACCGTTTGGCAGTGCATGGGGTCAGAGGGAATTCTGTGGAGTCAGTTCTCTCTCTCCACCTTATGTGGGTCCCAGGGAGTGAAATCAGGTTGTCAGGATTGTAAGGCAAATGCCTCTAGCTGCTCAACCATTTTGCGCCAGAAAAGTTTTGTTTTTTGTTTTTTGAGAAAGGATTTCTCTATGTAGCCCTGGCTGTCCTAGAACTATCTATCTATCTAGGCTTACAGAGATCTGCTTGTTTCTGCCTCCCCAGTGCTGGGATTAAAGGTGTATATCACCACACACAACTTAATTTTTATAATTACAAAGCATTAAAAGCAAACAAACAAAAGCTAATTTTCACCAGCACCAAAGACTAGTTTTAAGAATACTTTCAAACTTGAAAAGGTAGAAACTGAGTTTGTCTCTTTCTCTTTTAAGTAAGACTTGAAGGCTATTCTAGATATTTTTTATCAAATTTTAGGAAACTGTACTTTTTCTATTATTTCTCATTATGTTGCACATCACTGCTGTTTCTTTGGATTTTATTTTATGGAGATTGATAAAGTAGTGATTGTGCATTTATTAGGTTTACTGGTGAACGATACTCTAATGCTTTTCAAGGGGTCAAATCCTAACTTGTGTTGAACTCAGTGAATCAAAGTATAAAATCTTTGAAAGCTCCCCTAATTACTGTAGACATACATTTTTCAACAGTTTTCAGTCAAATCAGTGTGAGTTTATCTGAAGGGAAAGTGTAGCTGAGTGTCTATAATATTGGCCTTTCTTCAGGTATAATATACACATTATAAATCATTCTTTACGTGTGGCTAGCTGTGTCTCGACAGACATAAAATCATTACTATATTATTATGTAGTTGTCTGTGTATTTTGCATGTGTGTGTATGTGTAGATGTGCCTGTGTGTGGCCTCACATGTATATATGAGTATGAGTATGTTAGGAGTGTGTGGGGTGTGCATTGGGTGGATGTACATGTAGTGGGTGTGCACGTGGTCAGTGCGCATGTGTCTATATGCATATGGTGAGTGTGCATGTGTGTGGATATGCATGTGTGTAAATGTGCACGTAGTGAGTGTGCGTATGGTGGGTGTGCATGTGGTTGGCTGTGCATGTGTGTGGATGTATATATGGTGGGCGTGCATGTGTTTGTGCATTGTATGTGCTTGTGGTGGGTGTGTGCGCCGTGGCATGGGTGTGGAGATCACAGTACAACTTTGTAGGAGTTGGTTCTCTCCTTCTACTGTGTTGTTCTTTAGATCAAAGTCAGAGGCAAGCGCTTTACATGCTGAGTCATCTCAGTGGCCCATGACAACATAGAGTTAGAAGGGTAAATAAAAAAAATACTTAAATAGTAAAAACCAAGGCTCGTTCGTGAGCCTCTCGGCACACTGAAGGTTGGGACGACTTGAACAGTATAAATTTTAATATAACACAGATCCTTACATGAAGTATAGGTGACAAAAAAGGCAGAGGAGGTAGAATTTAAGCAGCGAGTTAGAAAAGATGTCTTCATAGAATCGCCATGAGTGGAAACCTCTGTGCCTGTTTTCCCGTCCCCAGAGATTTGTGATCCTGGATTATATGGAAGAGTAATCTTATAACCACTTTAAAGGAGTGTTTGAGCTACAGCACTTTTTTTCTTTTTGACTTTCTGTCTAATTCTGGGTTCACAGAAAGAAACCATGGTATACCCTGGAGTGGATATATTGATATCACATGGGGAGCTTAAAAAGCAAAGTGGACTCTCATTCCCCACCCCACAGAGCTCATTCAGAAAGTCTGGGGTGGATCCTCACGGTGTGTGTTAATCTCGGCCTTGGGTGCTTCCTTCCGGTGCACAGCCAGGTTGGTCATTGGTCTCTGTGATGCCAGATGCAGCAGCTGACTTGAGACGGTAGAGAGACACAGCTAAATCGTGGGAAGACAGGGACAGTGTAAACAACGTAAGTAGGTGTTTGGGATGGAAGTAGAATCCGGATTCAAAACCCTGGAGTCTGACCGGAAGAAGGACTGGGAGAGCTGTTCTTTATTCACAGTTGTTCTCCCCCATTAAGGGTGAGTCCTATACGTTTTGTTGGAGGCATTGCTAATCTTAGGTCAGGAAGGGAAAAGTACAAGATGAGTCTTGACTCCAACTAGAAATAAAACGCATGGACGTGCCTGTAATGTCTATTCCTAGTTGTCAGCCTGACCATATCTGGAATGAACTACAATCCGGAATTGGAGGGCTCCTCTGTGATTCCGATCCTGAGGCTGGAAGACACAAGTTTCTGACCTTTACCTTGGCCTGGAGATCTTGAGGCATAGTGACCATGAAAAGCTTAGGCCCAGGCAAGGTAGTACACTCCTTTAGTCCCAGGAGACTGAGGAAAAGAGATATCTGGGTTCCAGGTCAGCCTAGGACAAAGCAAGTCCCAGATCCAGGCGTGGTGGTACACACTTTAATCTGGGCCACACCTGCTGCTGGAGCCCTACATAGGGGCATTGGAAGAAGAAAGACTCACTCTTCTTCACCTGCTTGCACTTACTAGCCAGTAAATCTGCTGGAACCTACTTCTCCAGAAGACCAGCTCAAACAGCTGTGGGACTGAGCAACTTCTAGATTCTTGGACTTGCCATCCACAGCTGACCATTGTTGGGTTGGTTGGTACAGAGTGTAAATCATCACAATAAAGTCCCTCAATATAGAGAGACATTCCATAAGTTCTGTGACTCTAGAGAACCCTGGCTAATACAATGCCCAACTGAGAAAATCTTGGAAAAATACATATATGGGGTCTTGGGTAAGACGTCACAATCAGTAAGGTGCTTGAGCATGAACAGGGACCTGGAGTGGCTCTCCAGCACTCGTCTTTAAAACAAAACAAAACAAGCAGGGCCACAGGGACCTGTAATCCCAGCACTGAAGGGAAAGACAGGCGGACCTGAGGGACTGTCCCCCAGCTTATGATTTGAGTCTTTAAAAAATAGGATCGTGAATTTTAAATCTATATGTGTACATATTTTATTTGTATGAATATATTTGAAACAGGGCTTCACTGTGTAACCCTGGCTGGTCTGAAACTTGCAGAGATCCTCCTGCCTCTGCCTCCTGAGTGCTGGGATTAGAAGCACGTGCCACCCTGCCTAGCTAGATATAAAATGTATTGGATCTTTAAAAATCCACACAGAAGGGGTGGTAGTGTTAAGGGGGGCCATTGCTGCACACTGTTGAGTGCAGCTGCTGACTGAGGTGACGGCCATCAGTGACCGCTCACTCTCCTGTAGAGCTGTTAGGGAGCGGACGCCTACCCCATAAAGGGTGTATAAGAGGGAGTCATCGCCTTCATCAGGCGGTCACCTTACCTATCGTGGTTGACAAGAGCCGGGCAGTGTGTCTCCAGATGACGGTGGCGCAGCAGCACACACCGTGCTTAGAAGGTAGCTCTAACAGGGAGTGGGTTCTGGAGAATTGTGTCTTGAAAAGCACAGCGGCCGGGAAAAAGTTTTACATTGACAAAAAGAGAGAGAGAGGTGACAGACACCTTGTAATCCAGCTCTCTGGAAGAAGAGACGGGAGGATTCTGAGTTCCAGACCAGCCTGTGCTACACAGTTAGACTCTGTCTCAGAAGATTTGAAGACTGGGAATGTGGAATGCTTATCTTGCATATGCAAGAGCTCATACATACATAATACATGCATACATAATACATACATCATACATCATACATACATACATATATACATACATACATACTTACAGTTAAAAGAGACAGCAGATAAATGTGGTGTGCGCCTTTGGTATTTAAAATTTAAGGGTAAAAATATCCCACACGCACATACAACACCCAAATAAATAAAAGGAATTAAAACAGCTCTAATCTTCAAAAAAAAAAAAAAAAGAAATTGGAGGAGTGACAACTAAAAAGGCTTAAATATGGACTTTATTTGTAAACATTGCTCATTTGGACAGAGAATAAGAAAGTCATCTCAGTAGACAGACGCTAAGCTGTCAGAGGTGGCGTGTTTTATGTGTACAGTCTCATGTAATTCATGGGAGAAAAACCTGGGCAGATGAGGAAGCAGGTGTATCCCGGGAGAAGATTCGCATAGAGGGAAGGCATATGTATGTGTGAATTTTATTGTTTCTTCAGTCTTTTTATAGACTTGAACACTTGTCGTGTGTGTATTTAGGCGAGGGCATGTGTGAGCATCTGAACGGATGTTAGCCTTGGATGTTGCCCCTTGGTGCCAGCCATGATATTTCTTTAAGACAGTCCTTCAGGGCACCTGCAGCTCACCCGTTAGACTAGACTGGCTGACCGGCAAACCCCAGAGACTCACCTGGCTCTGCGTCCCCAGCCCTGGGCTTACACACCTGGCTTTTGGATACCTGAGGCATGACCTTGGGTTCTATGCAAGCACTTTACCAACTGAGCGGTCTCCGAGCCCTGACCTTAAATTTCAGAGTAGGAAGTAGCATTGGGAAGAAATGCCCCACTGTTCACTGACGTCCCCGAAGATGAATGTGACTCTGTGGACAGAACTTTAAGGGGGATGGATCTCTCTACCAAATATGAGGAAGAATTTCCCGTCTGTGAGCAGATGCTGTGAAGGAAAGCTAAAGTAGCTGGCACTGGGGAGAGAGTAGAAAAGGTTCCGTTGTGACCGAGTTTTCCTCCAGTCGCTCCACCCCTGGTTTACTTAGTAGCCCATAAATACTGGTTTGGGGGAATCCTCATTCTGGCTACTGAGATGGAGTTGGATTCAAAGGAAGGGGGATGGCAGAACCATCTGCAAACGGTATCTGAGTGATCAGGACCAAGTGTTCAGAGCCCCTGATCCCACTGAGTGAAGGAGAGAGGGCTGCTGTGGGGGAGAGACCACAGATTGCATTGGCAAAGCTCGGCCCTTGGCTTTGTTCATTCACTGGGACGCCCACCGCTGTGTTTTAGGCACGCTCAATCTCTTTCTTCTTTTCTGGAGATGGGCTCTCTTATTTTATTTTTAAAATAGCCTTTTAAACCTCACAATGTAAGTCCAGGCTGACCTTCAACTAGAGAGTCTCCTGCCTCAGCCTCTCTTCACTCCTGGTTCACGTCAGCTTCTCTAAGTGGACTAAGAAGCTGGTGCTCATGGGTCAGCCGTTTCTATATGTTGCTGCTTAAAGGAGAGTGTTTTGCTCATCCACTGGGCTGCCATCTGCACACAGAGCCAATGCTGGCTTTATTTTATTGATGGTCAGCATTGCCTCCATCACACAAGGCACTTCTTTCCCTGGGGCTTCAGTGGACAAAGCTTTGAGAGAGTGATTGATCTTTGGCTTACACCTTCATCCACTTCCTTCCAGACAGTACTGCCATCGGCAGGATGGGTTCCGCGGGATCACTCTTCCTCCGCTAGAGCAGAAATCAGGTCAGTTCAGAGCGGGTCCCAAAGTGTGATTGTAGCCTTGAGCTGCCCACTGAGGGCGAGAGTAAAATGGGCCAGGTAGACTCATCTCAGTCCTTCCTTTTCCAGGAAGATTCAAGATTCGCAGGCTGGGTTTCTTTGTTCCCTTTTCACACTAAAGAAAACAAACAAACAAGCAAACAAATCAACAGCACCCAGTGTGTAGAGCAGAGCCTTCCATTCTTTTCTCTGATGGTCAGGTCCAATCCCAGCCTCTGGGACCCTACGGCAAGTGAATAGGGTTTAGGTGAGGGTTTAGGTGTGAGGCTGTCACAGATGTCTCTCTTTAGGATGCTGTGGGGAAAGGATGATGAGCGGTCTTCCATTGCTGTTGCTGTGACGAATATCCTGACAAAAAGTGAGTTAGGGAAGAAAGGGCGGATTTGGTTTGTAGCTACAGATTACAGCCCATGATTTCCGGGAAGTCAGAGCAGCTGGTCGCATCACAGCCACAGTAAAAAGGGGAGATAAACAACTGCACCCACATCACCTGTTCACCCTCTCTCATCCAGCTTGCTCCTGTCCTATGTAGCTCAGGTCTCTCTGCTTAGGGAATGGTACCTCCCAAATGGGCTGGATCTCCCTACATC
Source organism: Rattus norvegicus (assembly GCF_021556685.1). Classification (NCBI taxonomy): domain Eukaryota; kingdom Metazoa; phylum Chordata; class Mammalia; order Rodentia; family Muridae; genus Rattus; species Rattus norvegicus. The sequence continues at coordinate 173,178,435 of NC_141535.1, forward strand.
AATTAACAATCATGAGAGGCTTCTAAGTATTTATACATCAATTCATAATCAAGACAACCTGATCTGAACATCCTCAGTTGAGGCTGTCTTCCCAGGTGTATCAGCTAATCTTTTGTTGCTTAAAGTTCTAGATAGTTAGGGTCTATAATGGCAGGGTCATTGTGGCAGACGGTGGCAGACACGGTGGCAGGCATCGTGGCAGGACAGATGCTATGAGCTTACATCCTGAAACAGACACAAAGCAGAGAGTGACCTGGAGATGGCATAAGGCTTTTCATCTCAAAGCCTGCCTCCTGCATTCTTCAGCAAGGCTGCACCACCTAAATCCTGCCCAAACAGTGCCACCAACTGGGAACCAAGTGTTCAAATGCCTGAGATTGCAGAGGGCATTTTCATTCAGACCACCACACTGGATGATCTAGGCTGGCATTGTAGACTAACTGTCACAGGTGCTCTGAGCTTAGGAGTAGGGAGGAGTGCCGAGGGTTCCTTTTTCTCTTCCCCTCTGTGTTCGTTGCCATTTTCCTTCTGGTGGAAGGAAATTAGGTGGCTATCTTATTTCTCATTAGCCTCTAAACATTCAGTAAATACCTGTTCTGTTACCTTCCCCACTGGCAATTCTTAGTTCTATACCATGGAAGAAGACATATATTCTCACTTTCTGGTTCTTCTACGTAGGTGTGATTCAAGGAGGGTAGAATAAGAATGACATCTTTTGACAGAGTAGGAACTAAAGCTTGTACCCACTTGGATGGATGGATGGAGGGAGGGAAGGAGGGAGGGACTTAGAGGCTCATGTCTGATGATTCGTTTAGAAGCCTGCTTATGCCGTTTTTGTATATATGATGGATAATAAATACCTCTAATATCAGACCGGTTCCCATTCCTGTTATCATGGCTGTTGATCCTAATCCTGAACCTTTTCCTTCCTTGCGAATAGCTAGGTTTGTTATTAATGTACCATCGCTAAACATAAGACCCAACAGCCCCCTGCCCCGACAAGGAAAACATTAACAAACAGAGCATATGCTGGATAGGCTAGGGAGTCAGAATCCTGTGACGCCATCCCTGCCAGCCCTGCCATCCTTGCCGTCCCTGCCATCCTTGCCGTCCCTGCCAGCCCTGCCGTCCCTGCCAGCCCTGCCGTCCCTGCCAGCCCTGCCGTCCCTGCCAGCCCTGCCGTCCCTGCCAGCCCTGCCGTCCCTGCCAGCCCTGCCGTCCCTGCCAGCCCTGCCGTCCCTGCCATCCCTGCCGTCCAGAAAAGAGTATGAGACTCTCCGAGGCTTCCAAATCTTCAAGGAGTCCACGATCATTTTGGGAAGAGTCCTCGGGGTTCTGCTTTGCGGAACCTGATGGGTACGTTATACCTTTCCCAATCCTTTTGCCCAAGGTACATTAAACTAATTCCCAGGCCAAGGTTTGACCTATAGTTCTGACAAATTGAGACCAAAAGTACATTCCCTTGGCTCCAGCTCAGATTTGCGGGCCTCTGACAACTGCTTGAGCTCTATCTCACACCTTCCATATAGGAACCAAGCCCTAATGTCTCCTTTTGTCATTCTGAGTGAGTCAGACCAGGCCTCCAGAGCCTCCTCATTAGGGTCGGGGTCTGTGTGGAAGTGCTGTATTAGCTCCAGGAACGGCTCAAGGGAGAACACAGAGTTGCTGTCCCTGGAGGACAGACTGGGACTTGTCTCCATCTCAGTCTCTTCTCTGATGGCTACAGCTCACTTGTGTCCCCTTCTTCAGTTTCCCGTAAACCATTTTAAGGATGGCTCTAATGCCAGATGATACCAGAGAAAGTGCAGGTGGGCTGTCAGTCCTGGGCTTCACCTTCTCCCAAGAGTTGTTCTTCCAACTGTGTGAGGCTGAGACAGGTCATGAGCCCTATCAGCAGATCCGCGTGGTCAGGCACCACTGAGTGACCCTTAAGATGGCAAGCCTCAGTGAAACAGACTTGACCTATGTTAGATAGATCATCCCCCAGAAAGCCCTGTCACTGAGAGGAACACGGGCATCTGGAACAGGGTGACCAGCCTCATAATTACTTTTGTTGTTTTCTTAAGTTAAGATCCTCCATGGATGTGCAGCTCCAGGCAGGAGCTAGGGAAGAATTAAAAGTGCTCTCCTCAGGCAGAGCTCTCTTTGATTCTGAAGCGATAAATCCCGGGGTTTCTTCTTGCAGGCTTCAGTGCAGTTCGGATTGTTTATAACATCAGAGCCAGCTGAAAAGGGTGGTGGGCCATCTGGGCTTTTAGCAGCTCTGTCTGTGGGGTGGGGCGAGTAGAGCGTCTGATGCAGTGGCTGCCACGCCTGACCCAGTTTCCTAGCTGTTTAATCCTAGCTTCATTTTCTCATTTACAGTGTGAGATACCCATCTTAGAGGTCACACAGAGTCTTCCAAACACACTTTCAAAAGGACTTACTTTCGGAACTGGGGAGATGGCTCAGCATGTATGAGCTCTTCTGGTTCTTTCTAAGGTTGTGATTTGTTTCCCAGCGCCCTGTGCATGGCCCTTCACCACTGCTTGTAACTCTGGGGAGTCTGGCACCCTCTCCTGACCGCTGAAGGCATTTGACTCATGTGTACACACCCCACACAGAAACACACACACAGAAATGAGAATTTAAGTGAGTCTTTTTAAGAGCTTGAGTCAGTTTCAAAAGGCTACCCTAGTTCAAAGTAAGGCAAGAGGTAAGTGAGACTTCATCTCATTTTAAATCGGTCTGCTGACAGAGTTTAGTCAGTGTCTTTTAAAAATTATGGTTCTGTTTTTCTCTTTCCCCTGTATGGATTGGGGTCTTCACAACAAATGTAATTCTAAGTACTTGTAAATTTTTCTCACCTTTTAGGTATCCAGAAACGAAAGCCAATCCACTGTCACTCTGAATAGAGCTGAAAAGTTCTCCCAGGAATGACCTTTGTCTTATTTAGGGTTTTATTGCTGTGAAGAGACACCATGGCCAAGGCAACTCTGTATAAAAGACATTTAATTGGGCTGGCTTACAGTTTCAGAGGCTTAGTTCATTATCATCATGTCAGTATCCAGGTAGACATGATACTGGAGGAGCTGAATGTTCTGTATCTTGATCCACAGGCAGCCAGGAGCAGACTACCTTCCACAGACAGCTAGAAGGAGGCTCTTCACGCTGGGTGAAGCTTGAGCATAGGAGACATCAAAGGCCCCGCCCCCCACAGTGACACACTTCCTCCAACAAGACCACACCCATTCCAACAAGGCCACAGCCACTCCAGCAAGGCCACACCTACTCCAACAAGACCACACCCACTCCAACAAGGCCACACCTACTCCAACAAGGCCACACTACTCCAATAAGACCACACCCACTCCAACAAGACCACACCCACTCCAACAAGGCCACACCTACTCCAGCAAGGCCACACCTACTCCAGCAAGGCCACACCTACTCCAACAAGGCCATACTTCCTAATGGTGCCACTCTCCGTGGGGCCAGCATTCAAACACATGAGTCTGTGGGTTCCGAACGTATTCAAACCACCACTCTTTGAGCAAAAATTTAGTCAACTCTATTGCCCACTTAGTTCTAGTAGAGCATGGTTCTCCCAACGCAGAAAAGCATTCACAAATACTAATGAAAGCCTTTTTAAATATATAAAGTTCTTTATAAAACTCTTAAGAGAAAGCTTTAATAGACATCAGATTAAATTTTTATTTGGATTTATAACTTTCCCCCCCAGACATGGCTATTAATAACATCTAGAAAAAAGGTGCTAGGAAACAGTCTGAAGAGACTGATTAGATGGAAGTAGGAACTAAAGATAATGTGGAATGTTGGGTCCTGCGGCAGTCATGGCCGTGAATAGATTAGAAGCTCTTTGTACCACCCCATGAGCCTCACAGATTTCAGGGACTTACAGAGACTGAATAACTAGATATTTCATCTCAAATATTTTATCTTCTCCTAGAAAATAATTTATAGCAGCAAAGAAAGAGGCAGCAAAACAAAACCTTTAAATCTACTTTTCAAAAATTGTCTCGTGAATCTTGATATTCCTAAAACCTTATTAAAGTTACCTGTCGTGATCGCTTTTGACACCCATTCAGAAAATTCAATGATATTTTGTTTAATAATCACACGAAAGAAAAAGGAAACATGAAGCGATTCTATAATGAGTAATGAGAAAAAGTGGCCCAGGGAAGTTCGAAAGTCAGGAGGGAGAGACAGATGGCTGTAAGTGATTAAGACAGCATTTTGTCAACAGTTAGGTCACCAGACAGAATGAGAAGAGCTCGCAGACAGGTAATTATATTCAGTATCTGTGGGATGTAACAGAGGTGGCATTACAGATCAGTAAAAGAATGAGCTGTCAACAAGCAGTGCTAGAAACATTGATTATCCAGGTATGAAACATCCGTGCGCACCCCCTGAGATAAGCCGTGGACCCAGCAAAGTTGGGAAGTCAAAATGAAGTGTGTGGAGAAATATGTAAGATTGTCCTTGTGACTTAAGAGTACACATGGGGGTGAGGGATTGGGGATTTAGCTCAGTGGTAGAGCACTTGCCTAGCAAGCACAAGGCCCTGGGTTCGGTCCCCAGCTCCAAAAAAAAAAAAAAAGAAAAAAAAAAAAGAAAAAAGAAGAAAAAAAAAGAGTACACATCGGGAGTATGTATGTATATATGCATGCATGCATGCATGCATGTATGTATGCCTGCATGTATGTATATGGGTGTTTTGTCTGCATATATGTGTAGCTTACATTTTTCAAACACCTACTTTTAATGATAGTTCTTAAATCCTTTAACCTCCCTTCTAGGCTACCACCCACCAGAGAAGGTAGAAAAGAAAGGTTATTAGGATATGGGGGAAGTGGACCTATTTAGAAATGGTTCTTTAGAGCAAATCCCATCTGTGCTGTCAGGAAATCAGCAGTTCAGTTCAAAAGTCAGTAGCAACAACTACTGACAAACGTTTCACAGATAGAGGAGCAGTCCCCTTCCACAGTGTCGCCATGGCAGCTGCGGTGGCAGGACAGCCAGGCCTCAGCTGAATCAGCACAGTCAGCAGGAGGGATTAGGACCACCGAGGATGCCAGGAGAAGTTCTCGGGTGTGCCTCTCTCAACAAAGCAAAGTTCGGCGAAGACTCGAGACCAAGAAGCACTGCAGAGCTAGCTGTACCAGCAAGCCCATCTCACAGTCGGCGCAGTCCTATTTATACGCCCTCCCCACATCACGTGTTCTCCACGGGCCTTGCCTCACCACATGGGGCTTAGCAGAACTCCGTCAGCTGACATCACTCTGCCAATCAGTCAAGTCCACAGAAGTGGCAAAAAGCCACCAGCACACCACCAGAGTTTTTGGTGTGTTTCTTTCTATGGAGTCACCACAAATGGAGCTCAACAACACATGTAAGGAGAACCAATCCGTGTGTGTCATTCTGGGGAATCCTTTATCACAAATTCCTTCACAAGTCGGCTTTAGTGAAGCATCCTTTCACTTGTGTACTTCAGCGAAATGTACCTTCACGTTGCCCTAGCAAAGCATCCTTTAACCTGTGTCCACTTCAGGAAAACGCTCCTTCATGTGTTTGCCCCAACAAAACGCCACCCAACACATCTGACTTTCCAAAGAACCCTCAAGTTTCCATTTCATTTGTGTCTTTATAGGCCTAGCCAGTAGAAGTGTTAGATCCCCTGGAACTTGAGTTACAGGTGGTCGTGAGCTGCCATGTAGGTGCTGAGATTTGAACCTGTGTCCTCTGGAAGGGCGGTCGGTGCTCTTAATCTCTGAGCTGTCTCTCCAACCCTCACAGTGAGTTTGTTAAACTCGACAAGTACAAGACATAAAGAAGATTAGTAAATTGGACTAAATGAAAAATTTAAATTTAGGTATCTGTTGATGTCAGAAAAACATAAGAAGGGAAGTGTGCATAGGAAATACTCGTAAGTGACAAAGGTTAGTGCCCAAAATAAATTAAAAACCACATTTCAGAAGCAAAAATAAAAATAACTCTTTTGTCTTTTCTCTGGGTCCAGGAATTTACAAAAGATGAAACTTAAGTAATTGAGAAAAGATTATTTAAACCAGGAGGTGGTGGTGCATGCCTTTAATCCCAGCAGTTGGGAGGCAGAGGCAGGAGGATCTCCGTGAGTCTAAGGCCAGCCTGGTCTACAGAGAGTTCCAGGACAGCCAGGGCCACACAGAGAAACTGTCTCAGAAAGGAAGGAAGGAAGGAAGGAAGGAAGGAAGGAAGGAAGGAAGGAAGGAAGGAAGGAAGGAAGGAAGGAGAAAGTCATTTGCCTTCCTAACACAAAGTCATGCTAGTTTGGCCGTAGCACAGCTCGTGTGGAGTGCTTCCTGGCATGCAGTAGAGTTCTGGGTCCAGTAGCATGGGGGTAATGAGACAGAACTTCACTTCTGTTGAGATGACATAGCAAGTTCAAAGACTGAGGGTGCCGGGAGACTTGAAAAGAGAGTTGGCACAGCAGTGAGGACAGCTTGTTCAGCCCCATAGCATGGGTATATCGACTACTGCAGTGAGATCCACTGTAGGTGAAAGTTTGAGCTTGGCTTTGAACACTCCATGGGCCTTTGCAGCCATGTCATGGAGGTCGGGGACAAACATACGGCAAAATAAAATACTTAACACACAAAATAATAAATTAAGAAGACACAGGGTTACCGAGTAACACGTCACTCTTTTTTAAAATACTGTATAAAATTGTTCATTATAGCTTTATATCATTTATCCAGCCAGTTCTGTTTGAGTCAGGCTTAGGTTGTTTCCAGGTCATTACAGGTAGAGATAGTCCCGTTGTGAACACCCGTGTGTAGATCTATCTGTGAAAACCATTATTGTTTATTTCCACAGAGAGACCATTTTCTCATTTCTACTTTCATAATCGTTTTAAATATTAAATTTTTACAAGACCTATGCTCCTACCTCTGAACTTTCATTATACCTCCATAGTGGTAGAGTGCCTAGGAAGGACTCCAGTGTAACTCAAAAAATTTATAGTACAGAGTTCAGTAAACACAGTATTAAGAGCTGGTGATGTTAACACCACAGCGAGCGCCTCATGGGTAAGAGTTTCAAAGGTTCCTAGTTCTCAGCATTGGTACCCTTCGCTGATCATGGTTCTCGGTATTGGTACCTGTCATTGGTGGTTCTCCACACTGGTACCTGTTGTTGATAGTTCTCTTTGTTGGTACCTGTCATTGACGGTTTTCCTCATTGGCACCTCATTGATCGTGGTTCTTGGTATCAGAACCTGTTGTTGATATTGGTCCTAGGCCGTGGTACCTGTTACTGATGTTCATGTTTCTCTTTTGCACATCACCATCACTTCATTATGGTTTTAAATAGAATGTCTGAACAAAAGATTTACCTTGTTTTTTGCTTTTCTCCTTCTAACTCTGTCTATTAAATCATTGTGCTCCTCTGGGCTCCATTTAACTACTGTAATTCTGTAGCATTTCCCTTCCCATATGTTTTGATTTCTGTACCTCTATAAACTACAGCTTGTGTGTAATTACTTCTTGGCATTATGTTTTGTGAGCTATAACGGAAACATTACTTTTGCTCTAAGATCTACGAAGTTTGAGACAAGGCAGAATATTAAAGTGCGTGTGGGTTTTGTGAAAGAAAGAACGCTTTTGCAGAGGGAGGTGAGAGAAGATGGATTGGGCTGTTTTACCGTGGTTTTAAGAAATGGGACTTGAGCATTTCCCTGTGGTGTGACGGGAACCAGCGCTTGTATTGTGTCTGTTGGGTAACTGAACTGTTTTATCAGCTGTCCTGCTGCCGCCATCAAACTTACCTGGGAGCTTTAGTGAAGTTGCAAATCTAGCAGCGGGCAGCTAGCTTTGAAACAGCTGGCTTGTATTTATGCTCTCTCTAGACAGGCCCGTATGGTCACCATTTTTCAGTAGTCCAGGGAACACATGGAACTCCTGACCCTTTAATTCTTCCTCTCTTTCCCTTGGGTCGTATTTTATATTCCTTCTTTACCTTTCTGTACTATAATTTAGAAGCAGTTATTTACAGCACCGCAAAACCAATATCACAGGGACTTTGGTTGAGTGAGTTTGGTGTACAGCCTTGCGGCTCAGTCTGTCCTTAGGTTATGGTTTATCCCCAATAATAAATATCCTTGTAAAATGGGGCTTTAAATTTTATTTAAATATACCCCTTACTGGCATAGCATAGAACACCTTTTTCAAGTTGGCTAGGACTATAAACTACAAAAGCAAACTAATTCCTAGAAAAATCTCAGTCTAGACAGTTGGTTAAAAACAAAAACATTCAGTTGGCCATGACCTCAGACCTCCATCTCATAGACAATCAGACGCTGATGCTCAGAAAGAAGCCCACACTTTCCCTGAAGCTAAAACCTGAGTAAGCCAAGAAATCAGCACTGAGGCTCACTGGACCCAGATTGGAGTTCGCTGGACCCAGACTAGGTCCAGGGACTGGAGCTCACTGGACCCAGACTGGAGCTTGCTGGGCCTAGGAATGGAGCCTACTAGAGTTCATCAGACCCAGGACTGGACTGTGAGACCTGCTTAGAGAATTCTGTACACAACACACCAGAACTTTAACGTCAGCTCCAATGTCGTTTGCCTCTTCTGCTCCAGCTCCTGTGGTAGCCCTGCAGATAGCATCCTGGTGCACAGCCTTGTGACTGCATTGATAGTTAGACGGGTGTTTGAGGCTTGTCTTGTCTCCCTCCCTCCTCTGGGACTGGAGGGATGAGAATTAGGGAGGGAAAGTACCAGCTGTCTCATAACCTTCAGAGTAGCATGTCTGAAGAACAAGCATTCCTTCAGCTACACCTCTTTCCTCAAGATAAAACCGCCCTTGGCTCTCTCCTCCTGCAGGCAGGCCAGAGGTGCTATGCTGCAGGTGCTATGACAGGCAGGACCTAAAGTTTACCAGCAGCCATTGCGCACTAAATCTCGAAGAGAAGATCCAGATGAGACTGTGCCTTTTCCCTCACCATTCCATCTGGGGAGTTTCTCTCTTTTTTCTTTTTTTATTGGATATTTTCTTTATTTACATTTCTTTTTTTGTTTTGTTTTGTTTTGTTTTGTTTTGTTTTTCGGAGCTGGGGATCGAACCAGGGCCTTGCACGCGCTCTACCGCTGAGCTAAATCCCCAACCCTTTTATTTACATTTCAAATGTTATCCCCTTCCCTGGTTTTCCCTCCGGAAACCCACCCCCCCCATCCCCAACCCTCCACGCCCTGCCTCCATGAGGGTGCTTCCCCACGCACCCACTCCCTTCTGCCTCCCCGAAATGGCATTCCCCTACACTGGGGCATGAAGCCTTCACAGAACCAAGGGCCTCTCCTCCCACTGATGCCCAGATAAGGCCAATTCTCTACTATTTATGTGGCTGGAGCCATGGCCCCTCCATGTGTACTCTTTGGTTGGTGGTTTAGTCCCTGGGAGCTCTAGGGGGTCTGGTTGGTTGATATTATTGTTCTTCCTATGGGGTTGCAAACCCCCTCAGTTACCTCAGTCTTTTCTTTAACTCCTCCACAGGGGACCCTGTTCTCAGTCCAGTGGTTGGCTGTGGGCATCCGCCTCTGTATTTGTCAGGTTCTGGGAGAGCTTCTTAGGAGACAACTATATCAGGCTCCTGTCAGCATGCACTTCTTGGCATCCCCAATAGTAACTGGGTTTGGTGACTGCGTGTGGGATGGATCCCCATGTGTGGCAGTCTCTGAATGGCCTTTCCTTGGGTCTCTGCTCCACTTTATCTCGTATTTTCTCCTGTGAGTACTTTGTTCCTCCTTCTAAGAAATACTGAAGCATGCACACTTTTGTCTTTCTTGTGGTCTGTAAATTGTATCCTGGGGGACCCAGTTATGCTGGGCGTTGGGGCAGATGTTGTCGCTCCCCTGTGACCCTGGTGTTTCAGAGCACCTGGGAGTCAGGCTCCTTTGGGTGTTGTAGGAGTGGGTGCACAGCCAGTGCCCAAGGTATCGCGTTTCTCTCTTAACACCGCTCTTTAAAATAAAAGGTGGAATTACATGTGTTTATTCTAATTATGAGGCAGAATATGTTCATGATGGGAATTTTTGAAAAGACAAGTATATAAAAGGGAGCAAAATCATCTAATCAAACCTATCCATAGTTAATCATTATTACATTTTAATGTAATTTTTTCGATTCTATCTTTTCAAATAGATTATGACTTTAATATGGAAAAAGGTTCACGAGTGTGCTATTTTAAAACTGTTGCGTTTATTTCATTAGTTCATGAAATTTTTCCCATTTCAATACGTATTCTTGAAATTATGCTTTTTTTATAAAAATAAAAAATGCTGTAGAAAGCCTATGAAAATTCAAGAAAAAAAGATTATCGCTAATAGTTCAGTAGTAGCTAATGTCAGTATACCGATGGCTAGCATCTTGCTGTGAATGCTTGTTACAGATCTATCAACACAGTTCTTCACGGAGCAGTAACCTGTAAGAATTTCCCCGTAACGTACTCTGGCAGTACTCCATCTTGCAGGGTAGTATTACCACAAGTTAATTATCTTCCCATTACCTGCCATTTAGTTATTCCCACTCTCTCCCTCATTGTCCTTTCTCCTTCCAAACGGGTCTCTCTGCGTGGCCTCAGACTCAGTGATCCCGTGTCTGCCCCCTGAGCATGCCAGCTTCTTCCTGATAATAAACGGTGCTGTGGACAGTCTTGTGTTTGCATTTTGTTGTCCACCTCTGATAATCTTTTTTTAAAGAATTATTTATTTATTTTATGTATATGAGTACACTCTAGCTATACTTCAGACACACCAGAAGAGAGCATCAGATCCCATTACAGATGGTTGTGAGCCACCATGTGGTTGCTGGGAATTGAACTCAGGAGCTCTGGAAGAGCAGTCAGTGCTCTCAACCTCTGAGCCATCTCTCCAGCCCCCCTCTGATAATCTCTTATGATAAATTCCTCATAGTGAAATCGACAGAAGAAAAAGTACAAATGAACAGTTTAGGACTCCAGGTGTACAAATGATCTTTGACATAACGAGTGGATTTAAACTCTGTAGATAAAGCCAAGCAGTGATGTTCAATAGCTTGGAAGTTGTGTTTCTGTTCAACAGGTTAGAAGGGTGTGTGTGTGTGTGAGAGAGAGAGAGAGAGAGAGACAGAGACAGAGACAGAGAGACACAGGGAGGGAGGGAGGGAGGGAGGGAGAGACAGAGACAGAGACAGAGAGACAGAGAGAGGGAGGGAGGGAGGGAGGGAGAGAAAGAGAGAGAGCACACATGCGCGCGCGCACACACACACACTCACACATGCATTTACATTTGTGTGCAAGTGTGTGAGCGTGTAGTAATCTAAAGGCAACCATGCTAACTGGCCAGGAGCTCCTGGGGACTCTCCTGTCTCTGCCTCTCACCTCCCCATAGGAGCACAAGATTACAGATGTTCACTAATGCACTCTTTAGATGGGTTCTGGGGATTTGAACTTGGATCTGCACACTTTTACTCCAAGCAATTTCCCCCTCAGCCCACTTAGGTGGTTTACAAAGCATTTCAGCTTATGATAATTTCAATTTACAGTAGATTTACCGGACGTAACCTATTACAATCAAGGAGCGTCTGTACTGCTCAGTGGATTTGCTAAACGTTTGTGGTCTCACTCTGTAACTTCTTGTTTTTTAAGCCATTCCTTTGCCCTGCCTTATTTATGGGTGTAGCAGAAGAAAGTAGCAAGAATATTGGTTTCTGTGAGGCCGTAGCGCAGTGGTTGAGCACTTACGTATCACTTTGTAAGTACGGATCTCATCTCTCATCTCCCAAACACACACATTCTACCTCAGTATAGCCTATATTTTTTACGAGAACGCTCACACCCACTCCACTTCTGTCATCTGTTCCTGTAAATTTTAATTCAGACTCCTAGTCAATACTTTCTAGCCTGTATTTGAAATAGGAACCATGTGTGTTGAAGTTGAGGATGTTCTGAAATGAGCTTTTAAGGCCCCATTGCAGCTGTGTAGCGTTCCCTTAATGGTAGAACTGTTCTCTAAGGGACTGTAGAATGGAGCCGCTGTTCAGGCTGCCCAAATTCAAATCCTGGCCACGTTGTTGAGGAGCTGGGTTCCCTGGGCAAGTTTGATCTTTCTTTACTTCAGGTTCTGCTGAAATAGGGCTAGGTGTAGTGTCTACCTTTTAGGTTTGTGGTATTTCCTTAGTTGCCGTATTTGTCAGCAAAACAGGACCAGTAGTAAACGTATCTATAACAGATAACATTGGGAAGCTAAAGAGATGAGTCAACAGAGTGTATACTGCTCTTGCAGAAGACCAGAGTTCAATTCCCAGTACCCACATTGGGTGATTCACAAGCGCCCATGACTTGAGAATCTATGCCTCCGGCCTCCGAGAGCACCAGCACTCAGGTGCACATATGCACATGCAGACCCACACGTGTACAGGGTTAGTAACACAGTGGAGCTTTTTTAAAAAGAGAGAAGAGATTGCAGAGACTCAACTCACAGTATTGTAGGGGCTGACTAAGCAAGGCCAGAGCCAGAGGACAGGCCACGACGGAGGCAAGTTGGCGCTCACGCACACAGACTGAAGCAGCTACAAGGATGCTCCCGCTGAGTAGCGTTCTCCACCTCAGGAGCCCTTCTCTCCTCTTGAAGCATTCCAGTTGCGTGAACCAGGCCTGCCTGGACTTTTTTAAAGCTAGCCTTCCAGTACTGACAGCTTTTAACCTATCTGTATAACGACTTCAGTGGAACACGTACATTTGTGTTTGAATAATGAAGACTGTAGCCAGCCACACTGACACATAAAATTGTCCATCATAGTCTCTTTGGACCTTAGGATAAGCAGATTAAACCCACTTACATGGTGTCATTATTGCTTCCCAAGGTCAGGACTCTACGGGCTCAGAAAATGTGGATATTTTGATGTTTGTCCATTTTTGTCATAAATAACCACATAGTTAATATTGATTGTGGTCCTGCAGAGTGCTGTCATCTTGAGACAGGTGTCTGATCGTGATAAGAGTCTACATAATAAAGAGGGCCTAGGGGTTGTCCGAGGCTGCCCAGCTTGCTTTATCTGGACCAGAAGTGCCTGGGGTTGTAAGGGACTGTGGGCATTGACATGATGATAAGATGTTTTCTTAGACTACTTGAAAAAAAAAGAGATTTGGTTTTCTGCATTTATTCTGATTTTTGTATAATCAGAATCAGGCCACTTCATTGGAAACTGATTGCATTCCTTTGGAAATAAGCCCTCACCTCCACTCAATCCACACACAGAATGACAGCACACACATGCACACACACACACACACACACACACACACACACACACACACACACACACACACACCCTTGGAGAAAAACACACCAAAGTCTGATCACAGCATTGTTGTCAGGATAGATACTTTCTAGTGGTTTGGGGGCTCAGCCCTTAGGAGTCACTCTAGGAATGACCTCGTGTGGGTTCTCCAGCCTGCATTCAGGGTATTGTTTCCGTGGTTTTGAGCAACGCAGTGATTACAGTCACAAAAGCTGGCCCCGTGCAGTGTGCAGTGGAGGCTGCTTGCAGCTGGTGCCTTGCCTGCTTCTCTGAGAACTCTCCCCAGGCTCAGCAGAAGCACGTGCACCTCTAGCCAGGCCTCCCACCATCCCATACCTTCTGGATGTGTGTGTGTGTCTAACCTGTAGGATTTGCTAATCAAGTTTAAGCTAGAAGACCCAGAGTTTTAAAATTAACTTCGCTCCAGGCTTGGGAGTCTTTAGACTTGGGATTGCTGGTGCGTACGTGTGTGCAGATGCAGGCAGAGTCCAATCTTAAAGATGAGAGCAGTCACGAAGTTCAGAAGTGGAAAGGCTGGTTTCCCTCCAGTGCCGCACCTCTTCCGTGCATGTTGTCCTGTTTATATAAACTCTGCATGCTCATAATAAAACTCCTCATTTCTGTAGAGATTAAGGAGGTTTCCGATTGTGTCAGCCTCACAGGATAATATGATTCCATTAAAGGAAGCGACAGCAGCAATGTTGCAACTTGGAAATGGAAGTGGCACTCCTACCATTGTTCATTCCGGCTTTAAAACTCCCAGAGTATAGTTTTCACTTGGATTTGGATGCCATGAATACATTAGGAAAACAGAGCAGAATGCGGCTTTAAAGTGTTTACAGGCAAACCAGATCCTGCCGCCTCCTACAGGAAAATGCATTGCTTGCCCTATGGGCAGTGGCAGGGGCACTTGCCTCAGAGAACAATAGGCATCTTTGTTATTTTGTTTTCTTAAACCAACAAAGGTTAAAAATATTTTTCATGTAAGATTTCTTAACGAAATGCAATCATTCTTTTCTTCAAGAAAGGTCTCTAGCCCTGGCTTGACGTGGCCTTGACCTTGCCAGGTAGCCAAGGACAGCCTTGGACATATGAGCCTCAACCCTCTACCTCCCATGTGCCACCATGCTTGGTCTATATGGTGCTGGGGACTAAACCAGGACTTACTATATGTCCGGCCCCTTTATACCCTTCAAGATACTCCCCTCTTTCTTCCTCTGATACCTCAGATTTGAGTCTGCAAGCCTATAGGATGTTCACTGAAAGAAGACAGAGTCTCATGGTTGCTTGGCAATTAACCCATACTTTTATAAGATAGTCTGTGGTTAGGTGTGCACACAGCTAGGCGTGGACTTCCTGTGAGGCAGTGAAGCACAGTGTAAAGCACCCCGGCTTTGAGCCCAAGTGAGGTCAAACCCTGGCTTCCTCAGTCCCTGGCTCTAAGACTCTGAACATTCAAACTACATAAACTTTCTCACCTGCAAAGCGAGATCATAACTACTTTTTAAGCCTGGATTGAATTAAAAGGCATTAGAGTCCATCAGTTACAGTGGCCTTTGTTTTTTAGTATTGGAAGTTAAGGAATATCAAGTCTGACCCCCTTTGCTCTTGTTGGATGGTGTCTTGGCTTTGCATTAAGAAAACTTAAATTGAATCTAACTGTTTTAAATTTCATTATTGTTAAACTTGGTGGGTAGACTAGAAGTCATCATCTATCTAGGCAAGGAGAATGGCACTATGTGGTGTGATACTGCTCACACGGCGATAAATACATAAATGCCATTAAAATAATTCAATGAAAACATAGCCTTTACAGGGATCAAACAGGAGATTGACTATACTAAGGCATTGGAACACACACACACACACACAACACACACACACACACACACACACACACACACACACACACACACACCACACACACCAGAGAGAGAATTTATTGACCTCATGTCACAAGGAGGTCAGAGGATTGTGATTTCAAAGGTAACTCCTTGTACTGCATACAGACGTTTCCACCATGACAACCTGCGGCTTCTCTCTAACTACTTGTCTTCAGTCGCAGGCGCCGTTCCGTCCTAGCCGCCAGCCTCAGCAAGTCTCTTTTCTCCAGTCTTCCCCAGCATCCCACACAACTGCTGGGGTTATAGCTTCCCGTGGCCGTGCCCTAGTTTCTACATGGATGCTGGAATCCAGACCCAGAGGTGCTTTGCAAACACCAAACCCACTGAGATGTCTGCAGTCCTATTTCTAAAGCCAGCCATCCACACTAGTTTGTTTTCATGAAGATTTCAGTAAAAGGAGGATTTTCTTAAAGTTTTGTTGAAATGAATGTATCATCTCCTTGCCCATAATTTTCTGTAGGGTTAATCACAAGGATGTTTTTAACATCCTTAGGTCTGTGACTCCGGTTAGATAAAGATACTAAAACAAAGAGAGCGAAGCAGAGACTTGATATCAGCAGCCTTTAGTTCATCCTGCACATTTCGAGCTGCAGCCAGGTGCTGTTGCTTTCAGAGCGTGTGAACCTGAACTATGCCGGTTGCATATGAAAACAGAGGTTTAGGGGCCGGAGAAATGGCTCAGCGGTTAAGAGCACTGACTGACCTTCCAGAGGTCCTGAGTTCAATTCCCAGCAACCACGTGATGGCTCACAACCGTCTATGAGGGGATCTGATTCTCCCTTCCCATATGCATGAAGATAGAGTGTTCATATATGAAAACATACATAAATAATAAATTTTTAAAAATTATATCTCAGCATTTAATTTTATGAGACACTAATTTGATATTAAATAGATGTACTGGAATTCCTGTACAATGGCACATTGAAAGTGGACTTCACTTATATTAATTCACTTACTCATGAGGCAGAGGCAGGAGGATCTCTCTGAGTTTGAGGCCATCCTGGTCTACATACCAAGTACCAGGCCAGCCAGGGATACATAGTGAACCCCTGTGTCAAAAACAATTATTGTATGTGTTAGCATTTTCCTAAGTAATGAAGTAATTCATACTAATTATTAAGACATGTGATCTTTAATTTAAAAAATAAACCTCCATAATAATTTTTGCCCCATCTGAATTGTCTTAAATCCTATTGAGGATTGGCAGTCTTTGCCACTAACACTTCCTGTTTTGTAGCTCTTAGGCCCAGATATCACACCTTTACCTGAGTGTGTCAGAGTGGTGAGCCTGCAAGTGGGTCGGCTTGACCCACTCCCAAATATGGCTGTGACCTCATTTGGGAAAATAAGTTGGGATTTGACAAGGGTCCTAATACCCTGAGGAACAGCTTTGTCAGTCAGCTTTAAACATTCTTTTGTTCCATTTTATTTGTGGAGAGGGCATAGGTTACACTTGGCCGGAGTCTCTTAGGTCCTCCGGCTCGGCACATGCTTCACCCACTGAGCTGTCTCCATGGCCCCATTGCTCACCCTACAGGTCACGGATAGACCGTGTCCTCACCTTTTCTGGTACTTCCTGTGAGGCTGCTGTAACTCCCGCCCTTCCTGTCATGGAGGTCCCACTCAGTTTTCTTCAGGACCTGGCTTTCTGAGTTGTGGCCTGTGTGAGGAATGTAGACTTGAGCATAAAGCTTGAAGTGAGTCTTCGGTTCTCACCCCGCCATCCACAGTGTGCAGTCCAGTGTGCGATTGCCCCCACCACACACTTCTCCTCCTCCCCCTCCTAGGGAGAGGAGAAGCCGGTGTCCTCTGACATGGTTCTGTGCAGACAGGAACAGCTGGAAATCTCAGGGGAAAGTGTGGCTTTGGTTTCAGTGGGGCCACTCCCTGTAACAGAATGTCCAGTGTTACCACAAGAGCTGTCATTTCATCAACAGCAGGAATAAAACATGAATTACTGTTGAATATCTTCTTATCAAATATTTGGTGGCTTCTAAGCCAGGATAAAATAGGCTGAATTACAGAGAAAATAACAAAGCAATAGATACAAAAGCACAAAGCCAATGTAAATTTCTATAGTAGAGACCGAAGCCTTTGGGTTACTAATAACATACATTTTGAAAATGAATTGAACCCTTGAAAAATAGACTTTCTTGAGAATGTCCCTCACACTGGTGGCTTTGGCCAACAATGGAAATGAAACATGAGTTCCTTTTAACAACGCAAGGGTTTGTTCTCTTTGGGGAACCTCGACAGGAACTCCAGCAATGTGTAGGCACAAAACTTTTATGCAAATATTTAGAAATGTCTCCTTTGCATAAGCAAGACCATTGGGACTCCCACCAGCTAATTTGTATTCCTGCAAAGCCACTGGAAAGCCAAGAGCCCATCTGGTAGCTACAGGACGTTGGAGTCCTTTAAACTGATGGCTGCTAGCTACACGAGATGACCCCAGAGGCGGCAGCGTCCATTTCTAGACTTGGGCGGCCAGAGAAGGGCAAGCGTTAGCATGAGTATATTCATTCCAGGACAACGACTGTTAATTAGGACTGCAGACAGTAATAAGCAGCCTTGTGTAGTCAGGATACTTAAAAGCATCAAGAAGAACCAGGAAGGAGAACAGGAAGAGGACAGAACAGCAGGTATGGAGTCCATCAGAACCAGGGTGCACCATCCGGAGAGAGAGCAGGGCAAAGTTTCCAAATGCTTTCAAGGTCAGCCTCTGCCTGAAGAATGATGAGGTCACACTGGCCAGCTTTGACGTAATTGGCCTTCTACACGGGGCAGCGTGTTGCTGCTGTGTCATGTGTCCATCCCGTCCCATCCTTAGTCCCTTCCACACTGGAGGTGTGAACTCTATTCAGCCATTCTTCCCTAGCCTTACAGAGAAACGGCCCCAAATATAGACTGCAGAAGCAGGAGAGCACACAGGGCTAAACGGCACTTGTGAAAGGTAGACAAGTTACTGAACACTCAGCATGAGACTTTTCAAGTCTCACTTTAAAACTCTTGGTGATCAGAATGTTTGTGTCTCACCAAACTCCCTCATGCTGAAGTCTTACCCTCCATGTTGATGGTCTTTGCAATGAGATCATTCTTTCTTTTCTGTCTTAAGTTTTTAATTATTCATTTTATCTTTTATGTGTGTGGGTGGGTGTGTGCATTCATGTGAGGTCACTTTCTGCATTGCTCAAGCGAGGGTCTTTTCTTCGTTTCTGCTCTACTCCCCAGGCTAGCCGGTAGGTCCTCCCATCCCTTCACCCACTGAGCCATCCATCTCCTCAGCCCCACAGGTAGAATCTTTCAGCAGGGATTGGGTTCTGAGGGCAGAGCCCTCCAACAGGGTTCCTTAACAGACACTTGTCACTTTGCTACGTGAGGACAAGGACAAGGGAGTCTCTGTGACCATGAAGCAGGTCCCCATCATGTATGCAGTGCTTATTGTCACCTTGGCCGTGACCTTCCCAGCCTCCAGATCCATGAGAGAGAAAAATCGCTATTGGTTTTAATGAGCCTATAA
This sequence comes from Rattus norvegicus, assembly GCF_021556685.1. Taxonomy (NCBI): domain Eukaryota; kingdom Metazoa; phylum Chordata; class Mammalia; order Rodentia; family Muridae; genus Rattus; species Rattus norvegicus. Next base: position 173,197,179 of record NC_141535.1, read on the forward strand.
GTCTGTGGTATTATGTTGAAGCAGCCTGAGTGAACTGATTGTAAACACACACACACATAAACGCACACACACACACACACACACACACACACAAACACACGCATGCATGCACATGCACGCACACACATGCGCACTAATTTTTTACAGATTTGCTGTTAGACAATGACAATATTTTTTTTCTTTTTCTTTTTTCTTTTTTCTTTTTTTCGGAGCTGGGGACCAAACCCAGGGCCTTGTGCTTGCTAGGCAAGCGCTCTACCACTGAGCTAAATCCCCAACCCCAGACACTGACAATATTAAGAACTAAATTGTATTGTGTGTTTGGTTTGGTTTGTCATTTTATTTCAGACATAGTCTCATTCATTAGCCTGGGCTAACCTCAAACTCACTATATAGCCAAACCGATTTTGAACCCAAGGCAAATCCTCTTGCCAGAGACTCTTAAGTTCTAAACTTATAGTCATCAAGCACCATGTCTGGCGTTAATTTGCACATACAAAATGAATGTGCTATCAGAACACCATCTCCTAATGTATTAATTTTGCTTGCTAGGTGTGCAATATGCACCTCTTTCAAGGGGTGGCACACTGCAGTGGTGGGAATATTTATGCCAGAAAAAACGGGCAGAGCGGGGGGCCGATTTATTATTTTTGCTCACTGTCCTCACCTAAAGTGATGGGAAAAAAACATTAGCGATGCAGATTGAACTTGCACGAATATCAAAACAGAATAAAAAGCTGGGACACAGTTCCGTAGTGCAGCCTATGCATGGCGCACACAAGACCTGGTTCGATCTCAGCGCAGACAGGTGAAGGCATGACAGAAAGCACACAGAATAATGAATGAACCGTTCCTCCTCCATTCGGGAACTATTGTTGGGGTCAGCAGCCATGTTGTTCATGCCGCTGACAACAGAATGAAAGCCTCAACATTAAAACAAACAAGAAGTTCTCAAACGCACACCGTCCAACACGCAGCAGCAGACAACGGTCTGTGCCGCAAATGCTAACGGAGTCGTCCTCCCGAGCATGTAATTATAATGTAGCACTGCCACACACAAGGACAAGCTTTCTGCAACGGGCACAATGCTCTGTGTACTTTGTATGTTATTCCATGTATTACCATGTGTGTGTTTATAATGTGGGTACCTGTGTGGAGGCCAGAGGACAGCTTCGTGGAGTCACTTCTCACCTTTCACCTTTAAGTGAGTGCTGGGAGCCAAACTCAGATCACGAAGCCTCAGAGCAAACACTTTTATCCACTGAGCCATCTTGTCGGCCCAGTGAATTATTTTAAAATAACTTGCTGTGGCAAAAAGCAAAACAAAATAAATCAATCGGCTCGCGTCAATCTCAGCACCTTTGAATAATGAACATTATATTTAAACCATCATGCAATCAATCACTTGGTGGAATTAGCAGCCTGAGGTCAGATTTATTTACCATTACAGGAGAGAAAATCCCCTGGATCCAAAGTTGAATAATAAAGTGACTCAGGGCCTGTATGCAGTGTCAGAGCTGTTTACAGAAAGAAAATGATCTGTTTCCTAAACCACCCCTGCTGAGGCAGGAAAATAAAACAGAGTTAACAATCACACTCAATCAATGTGCACACAGAATTTTAAGATTTATGTAGTTTTATTTTATGTATATTGTTTGGCCTGCATGTATGTCTGTACACCATACGTATGCACTGTCCTCAGAGGTCAGAAGACAACATTAGATCTGAAACTGTAGTTAGCCAGTCATGAACCACTGTCTGTGCTAGGACTTGAACCCAGGTCCTCTGGAAGAGCAGCCAGTGCTCTTAACCACCCATCCATCTCTTCAGCACCAACACTTTTTTAAAAACTTCATGTAATTAGTACTTCTTGAGAGCAATTGTGAGGTTCCAGTTTTTTCTAGGTGCTGGGGACAAGTGTAAAAAAAAAATGAGCCACTGCCTTCGAAAACTTTATTTGTGGGGAAGTGAGAAGTAAACAGTCAATTAAACCAACAATTAACAAAACCCAGGATTTTAATGCAGACTAAGAGACAGGGACCACCCTTGGACACTTGAAACCTTTACAAAGTAATTATCAAATATAGAACTAATCGTGTGCCAATTCAAACAAAGTCTATGTAAAAGAGAGGGCATGGTCAGACTCAAAAACTTAAGAAAGTGTATCTTCCTCTCTGCTAATAGTTGAATAATGATTCCTAGTAGCAAAACTTTACAGACAGGAGTGTGAGCATTCACCTTGCTTTCAGTAGCCAAAGCCGGAGCGATCCTTCAAAGGACCCAGCTGGTCCAGGGCAGGTACTGCGGAAGCACTTGGCGCCAAGTCCAGTATTAATTTGAACCTGTAACCAATGGTAACATCACCATAAGAGTGTCTGAACACTAACTATTTCTCTGGTCTTTCCCACTTATAAATTACCAACAATAGAAATAGGCTGAAATGAACCTGTGTACAGCTATGTGAATGGACAGGGAGACAGGTTTTTTGGGGGGAGGGGGTTGGAGAGACAGCTCCAGCTGTTGAAAGCACTCACTGCTCTTACAGAGGACCAGGATTCAGTCCCCAGCACCCACATGGTGGCTCTAAACAGCCGTAACTCCTGTTCTAGAAGGTCGGATATTGTCGTCTGGCTTCTGAGGCTACCGAACAGACATATGAGCTACCCCATTTGATCAGACACCTAAAACAAAAATAAGTAAATGTTTTAAAAAGTTAAATTTGGTGCTAGAGAGATTGCTCAGTGGTTAAGAGCAAAATGCTGTGTCAGAAGAAGCGTTTGGCTCCTAGTATCCAAGTCAGGCAGCTGACAGATGCCTAAGTCCAGCTTCAAAGGAATCTCAAGGCCCTACAGGTACCTGCACTCTTATGCACACATGTCTACACACACACACACACACACACACACACACACACACACACACACGAGCTAATCTGGAACTGGAGAGGTGGCACAGCAGCCAAACTCACATACATAAAATAAATAAATCTTTTTTCAAGTACTATAAAAATGAGCTAATCTTTAACAAATTACTTTCAAAGTAAGGTTGACCTTTGAGGGCGGAATGATCCGTGCCAAGTCATCAGATAGACCCTCTAGGTAGTGCGGATGGCAGAGCAGAGACAAACCATTGAGTAACCACCCCGTGATTATTCAACATCAGTCTTAGCTTTCTTCTTCTTCTTGATGGAATGGCAGGGCCACATGCCTCTCCAGACACCACAGCTGTGGTGCACAGCACATTCTGTTTTGGGCAGGTTCCCTGATGACACCAAGGCTGCTCTCCAGAGAGTTACAGCTGTTTCTGTCTGAGAGCAGCCATGTCTGAGAACTGAGTTCACTGAACGAGACCAAGCCCCCCCAAGACCAAATTTTAAAAATAATAAAGTATTTTTAATCTTTAAAGCCTTTTTTCTGTGTACAAGTGTTTTGCATACGTGTATGTGTGTGCATCATGTGCACACCTTTGGAAGTCAGATGAGGGCATCAAATTATAGACAGCTGGGAGCTACCATGTGGGTATTGGGAATTAAACTTGGGTCCTCTGCAAGAACAGTCACTTAGCCATCTGTCCAGACCCATAAAAGATATTTTTAAAAGTTATTTTGGTATGGGAAATATTGTAGCCCTTTTGTTTGGAGGGAGTGGTAATTTTGAGACATCTATCTCCCTGTGTGGCCTCTGCTGCTTCCCAAGTCCTGGGGTTATGCGTCTATGCCAGTCTTATTGTGGGAGCCTATAATAACCTGTGCATTTTATCACCATCGAAGGTGTAAAAAAATATCTTCTTAATTATGACACTAATTACTTCCTTTGTTTTCACAAGTATCAATTAATATTTTGATCAATTTCAATTGCTTAAAATGTGTATTTGTCTTGTCTTTAAGAAAAAAAAAGAGGACTGGAGAGCCATAGAGAGATGGCTCAGCGGTTAAGAGCACTGACTGCTCTTCCAAAGATCCCAAGTTCGAATCCCATCAACCACATGGTGGCTCACAGCCATCTGTAATGGGATCTGATGCCCTTTTCTGGTGTGTCTGAAGACAGTTACAGTGTACTCATATAGAATAAATAAATAAATAAATAAATAAATAAATAAATAAATAAATAAATAAATAAATAAATAAATAAGTCTTTAAAAAGAGAAAAAAAGAAATGACTTCCATTCCTCTTGGCAGTTTTATTTTAGTCTCATAAAGAAAGGGGAAACAAACTCATGTTTTCAACCTGGTTTTGTTCCCTGTTGTTTTCTGCTAAACCCACTGATTTTTGAGTGATTTTGTATCAGTCATAAGGTTTGACATTATTCCTGTAGAGTTGCACTGACTGAGGTGACTTAGCCTTGTCGGAACAGTACCTATGCTGAAGTTAAGGCTCCGCCCTGAGGCTCGCGCGCATGCCCTTGTATAATGCATTCTGTTGCTAGCCCGATTCCAAATGTCAGCTGTTTCTGGGACTTCGAGTTTTTTGTTACTAAATTTTTTATTTTTTGCCTACATCATCAGTAAAGACTAAAGGCCTGTGCTAGGAATTTCTGTTTCCTAGATTTCAATATTGGTTTAGAAACACTGTCAAAAGAAGGATCAAATATAACAAGGGGGTGTGTGGAATGTATTTCTCTCTTCCTCTCATTCTTCTTACTTTCTTCTATTATCTTCCTTTTCACACGTATGTGTGTGTTTGTGTGGTGTATAGGTGTGTACATGTGTGTTTGGGCACACGTGTGATAAGGGGTGTTCTCACACAGTAGTGGGTCTACGTATTGAAGTCTGGAGTCTTCCTCAGTCACTTTCCACCCTATTCACAGAGGCAGGGCCTCTCAATCGAACCCCTAGGTCATTCATAGCTAGTATAGCTTGCTCAGGGAGTCCCACCCGCCTTGGAGCCCTGGGATTACAAGTGGGGTGCCACGTGCACCACACATTTGTGTCAGTTCCTGAGGTCGGCACGCTGGTCCTGCGCTTGATGCTTACTCATCAAGGGCTCCAACCCTGGAGTAATCTTCAGCCCTTCACATCCCTTTTTCAATTTTATTTTCCCTTTTAAATATGTCTGGGCGCTCTGTACATATTTGTCTGCATACCATGTGCATGCAATGCCCACAGAGGCCAGGAGAGGGCATTGGGTCTCGGGGACTGGAGTTATAGATGCTTGTGAGCACCATGGGGGTGCAGGAATCGATCTTCATTCCTCTGGAATTGAGGCCAATGCTCTTAGCTGTTGAGCCAGTTCCTCAGCCCCATCCCCATCTCTTTAACATGGTCTAAAATTGAAATAGTCTGCCAATCAGATATAGATATCTGCATGAGTTGCTTTGACTTTTCGGTGTCTGTAAAGGAACAGAGCTAATCCTTATTAAACAAACAAAAACAACAAAAAACAAACAAAGGGGGGGTGCTTATTCCTGCTGTTTATATTTTCTGTAGAAATGGTAGGACTTTAGGTATAGACTGTAATGAAAGAAACATCTGCCTTTAATATTTTTTTGTTTTTTATTCTGACCACACGACTACTCCTGGTTCTACTGCCCCCCCCCCCCCGGTTTCTCTGGGTAGGCAGGACTTTCCTGTCTACCACAGAAGTTGGTTTCCCCTGAGATCCACAGAGAAGTGCTAAAGGGTGTGTGACACACCATTACTTATTAAAGCAGAGTGACAGCTATCAGGGGACAGTGTTTCTCTTATGATTGTTTAAAGTTCTTTTCACAACCTCTAGGGTGTAACTTGAGTCCATCTCCATGAGGTCTGTTAAATAGGAGGTCCTGTTGTTGTGGGATTTAATATGTAAAGAATTTTTATAAAAAGCTTGCTGTAATATATTTTAATTTAAGGTTTTGGGGCAACATCATATCAACATATTGTTTATGTTAGAATATACAGCTGTATATGTGTGTATGTATATATATATGTGTGTGTGTGTATATGGTGTGTGTGTGTGTATCTATGGCTTGAGAAAGAGTTTATGGTCTGGTAGAGGAAATAGTATGCAGACTATATCTCAGATGCATGGTAAAAATTAGGTTGAAATTTTAAGCCAGTTCTAAGTTTTGCTTTGAAGAAAATGGAAATACAAATTAGAAGGTCTTCTCTTGTCTGTCAGGGTCTCACTAAAGGATGTCCTTGTGGGGCAGGTGGCTTTGGTACCTAGTGTAATGTCTTGGTTAGCACGGCTGTACATTTTCTTGGTTGAAATTTAAAATTTACTCCCAATACCCTAACAATTAAATATCCAGTTGTTGGGGTTTTTTGTTTGTTTGTTTGTTTGTTTGGTTTTTTTGTTGTTGATGTTGTTTTGCTTTGAGGGGAGGTAAGGAGAGAAGGATATGGGGCAGTTATAAGCTAATAAGCCAAAAGGAAACTACCATATATTGTCTAATATTCTCCTTCGATTCCCCTAATACAATAATCTTTTAAAATTTTGTTGTCCTTTTTATGCCTTTTACCAATAAATAAATCCTTACCATAAGATTAAATTCTCTCACACTGCTACATACCTGAAGAGGAGGGGGTTGGATTTTAGCTTTCTTCTGAGGTTTTCTTTCTTTTTTCTCCTTTTCTGATGCTGAGGCTGGAACCCTTCTGCACACTAAGTACACATTCCACCATTGCACACACACACACACACACACACACTCACACACACACACACACACACACACTCACACACACACTCACACACACACACACCCTTTTAGGCTTTTTTATAGAAACTTATTAACAATTAGGCTAGGTTAGCTGAAGGAGAAAGGTAACTAACCCCCCAGAAAAGGTTTGTTTCAGTTACTGGGTTCTTTGGCCCACTCTGTGGTGTTTGTTGAACACAAACATCAGACTCATAGTTCCTTCTGTGTCCACATTTGGAGAGGTCAGAGGTCATACCGCCCGTATTACAACAAGTGCCACCTGTCTCTGGCTGACTGGACATTATGCTCTACCTTTCTTTGCAAATGGAATTGTGCCTGCTCCCCATCATAGAGCAAGCCTGACCCGGACACATTTTATCGCATGCGTGTCACGGTGTGTTACTGTATGTTACACATAGCTTGAAACTAGCAGTACATCAGTGTCGCCCTGTTTATTGGGAGCTACTAGGGTCTTATAATGAGAGAGGCTCGGAGAGTGTACAGCTAAAAAACACAATCAGATGTAAAGCAGTCACTCCTGGAATTCTGTGAGCTGACATGCAAGTTCTCGTGTCTGTTACCAGCGCTGGAGTTAAGTGTTTGATGGAGTGCCAGTGTTAAATGTTGGAGTCTTTAAACCCTTTAGCACCGTCCTGCAATAAGGCCAACATTGCCACTCTTCCAACCAGTGTTGGCAGTGAGGCCAATCCTCCAGTGAGTGCCATGTGCTTGCTTGTTAAGGCAAGGGTCCGAATGAAAAGTACCTCTTTATTTTCCTCAGTTCTGGCAATGGATTCAAGGCTCAGGACATGTGAGACACGGGCTCTACCTCTGAGTTATATCCCCAGCTTATTGAGTTTTTGAGCCAGGGTTTCACTGTATATCCCAGACCAGCCTTGAACTCACCGTCCTTCTAACTTCACCTCCTCAGGGCTGGGATTTTAAGCTTATGTCACCAGCACCCAGTGAACAGTTCCTGTTTTTAGCGCTTTTTTTTTTCCCGGAGCTGGGGACCGAACCCAGGGCCTTGCGCTTCCTAGGTAAGCGCTCTACCACTGAGCTAAATCGCCAGCCCCAGTTCCTGTTTTTAGAATCAGACACTTTGGGCAGGACGTGCCTATGACAGGGCATAACTGGTTATTGATCCCAACAGGACAAACCCAGCAGCAGAAGCAGAATTTGAAGATCATTGTGCTAAGTGGGTTGTGGGTGGAGTCACTGGAACTAGTTAAATCATATTTCTTTCTGCCTGCAAGTGGGATTAAGTTCACATTAGTTCAGCGAGCACATGATGCAGTTCCACTGAATTGCTCTGTGAAAATGGAGAGAAGCTATTTTTCTCCTTGAGAAACCGGCAATCTAATTAGGAAGTCAAGACATGCATGTGTTGAGAGAGAGAGAGAGAGAGAGAGAGAGAGAGAGAGAGAATATGAGGAAGGACAGGGCAGCACACTCCAATTTTAAATGTTCTGTAGTTCTAACAGTTGAAAGCATTTCTCGTGATCTTTGAACTTTATATAGAATTTTTTTAATAGACTTAAAGCGATGTGAAACTAAACCTACAGAGCTCACTGATCTCCATGGCCATTTTGTGGAACACAGCCTGGGAGGGTGACCTAACAGAACAGAGGACCGTCTGTGGTTACAATGGGAATAAGGACATGGCACAAAAGTCTGTAGTTCTCTTGATGCTCTATTCCTTTGCTTGGACTCCCTAAGAGATGAGGTATACAAGAAGGACGCTTTGTGAAGCGAAGCATTTGCTAAATGGAGAACAGTAATTCCAACTGGCTTGCAAAATGTTTGTATTTTCAAGATAGGATTATGTCGCTCTAGGCTAGCCCAGCAGGTGCTGACTCCATAGCTCTGAAAGTTTCAGCCTGGTTGGGCATGGAGCATGGTTGGTAAGATGCTTGATCGTCATGGATGAAGCCCTGGGTTCAGTCCACAGCACCGTATAATCCTGGTGTAGTGACACGTGTCTGTAATTCCAGCATTACAGAGACAGGAGGATCAGAAATTCAAGGTCATCCTCAGCTACATAATTAGACCAGCCCAGAACCCATGAGATTTTATTGTAAAAACAACAACAACAACAAAATTTCAGCCACATATATTATGAGCTATAGTGATGTTAATATTGGAAAATAAGGTAGGAAATATAACATTTTAAATCTAATATGTGCCAGCTCTGTGCTAATATATTTTCCATTGTTTTCCTTTAAGGCTTGTGAGCCAACCAGAAGATGGACATATATTCATTTTACAGGCAAAAAAGTAACAGAAAGTAAATCGAATGGCCTGCTCACAGGAGTGGAAGTAGGTCTCTAGCTGGCTGTCGGTTTTGTACCTTTTCTGGACATTGATGTGGCTCCAGTCAACACATAGACACGACCCATCTCTCCAGCCTATCCTAGCTCCCCCAACAGATGTGTAGCATATGAACAGAACTTGTTGAAATTAGCCATAATTAGCTCCTTTATGTGCTTTGTTTATCTTTGGAAAAAATGAATATCAAAACGTCTGATGAAACTTGGTATTGTATTATTGATCCTTTTAAAGAATATTTCTCTACTGAAGACCGACTGAAACTCCAGCTTCCTGGACTGAACAGTTACCAGATTCTTGTACCTTCCATTGGTGGACAGCCATTGTTGGACTAGCTGGACCACAGCCTGTAAACCATTCTAATAAATCCTCTTAATATATATTTTATATATTTGTTTATATACATAAGCATATATTTAACATTCATCTATCATGTCATATATATATAATAAATATATATTCATTCTAAAAAAAGAATATTTCAACTTATTCTTGAACAACTCCATACCTGTACACACTGTATCTTAATCATATCTCCCCACAGATTCCCCTTCCCCAGACCGCCCCTCAACATGGCCCCTCCCACCTTGATGCTCTTTCCATTCTTTGTATGACCCATGGAGTACATCAGCATACTCGAGTGTCATTGGTCCTAACGGTCATGCAACTTTCCCTTTTAGATTCCAGAGATTTAATTACACAGGACCTCAGTTTGATTGTGTAGCTTTTGTTTTGCTTTACTTTGTTGTTTTGTTTGTTTGTTTTTAGTTTTGAGGCACAAGCCTGCCAAGTAGCTGGAGCTGACTGGTAACTCACTGTGAACTCGGGCTAGCCTCAGACTCACCAGCAAGGGCTGGGATTATCAGTGTGCCCATCACTCCCAGATTAGAAAGTCTTTTTTGTTTTGTCAGCGTTTTTACTTTTAGCAAAACCACCATCCCTTGAGGCTGGAGACGTAGCTCAGTGGTAGCACGTGGTTGAGCGTATGACGTGTTGGTCTCTGGAGTGCAGTCAGCGCCTCTGGAGTGGAAAGTCACTCCAGCTGGATCACGGTTTGTTTTCTTTGTTTTGTCTTTTAAAGACGGAGTTTCATGTTACCCAGGTTGGCCTCAGACTCATTCTGTAGCTGAGGGTGAGCTTGAAGCTCCCTCTGTCTCCAGAGTAATAGAGTTACAGGTCTGTGCTTCCATATCCAATGTAGGTGGGGCTAGAAATCAAATCTCGCGCTAAGCAGCACTCTGCAATCCACACCCCGGGGCCCCTTTACTAGGCTTTATCCCCTACCTCTTAAGTGAGAAGCTTATCCAAATCTTAGAACTTGAAGGCTCTTTGCTCAGCTACACACCCTCCTGTTCCTCACAGTGTATCACACACCCTCCTGTTCCTCACAGTGTATCACACACCCTCCTGTTCCTCACAGTGTATCACACACCCTCCTGTTCCTCACAGTGTATCACACACCCTCCTGTTCCTCACAGTGTATCACACACCCTCCTGTTCCTCACAGTGTGTCACACACCCTCCTGTTCCTCACAGTGTATCACACACCCTCCTGTTCCTCACAGTGTATCACACACCCTCCTGTTCCTCACAGTGTATCACACACTCTCCTGTTCCTCACAGTGTATCACACACCCTCCTGTTCCTCACAGTGTATCACACACCCTCCTGTTCCTCACAGTGTGTCACACACCCTCCTGTTCCTCACAGTGTATCTCACACCCTCCTGTTCCTCACAGTGTATCACACACCCTCCTGTTCCTCACAGTGTGTCACATCAGCCCAACAGATTGCGATGCAGTATTAATCTAGATGGCTAAGATATCACTACCCCTTTATACCTGTGGAGCAGAATACTTGCAGCACAGGGCTTCCCTTTCTCTGTTATGTAATATATTGCTTTAAATCAAAAGTTAATACATGGTGATATGGGTTCCATCCAACACACATAAAACAGAAGCACACAAAACAGAAACACGAGCAATTCCATAGCTCACTTGGGTTTTTTGGGGGGATGCAATTCAGACTATTTATACAATCACGGGTAATTATATTTTTCTGAAATATAATTAAAAAATAGGTCATATTTATTTCACTGTGGACGAGGAATAAAATTTGGAGTATGGGCAAAAGGAAGAGAATGGGCACTCGGTATGATCAAAGTGTGTGGTGTGCCTTAGAAAGATGCCATAATGGAACCATTTTGTCTCCTTGTTTATTGGTTTTCAGGGACGTGTTAAATATCCACATCCCAGGCTGGCCTTCAGTTTACTATATATTCTGACCTGGCCTGGCCAGTTTACAGTCCTTCTGCCTTAGTTTCCTAAGTATGAATGTGATTGTGGGCATGACCACTATACACAGTCAGATATATTATTGTATAAAATCACTGTGTGGTAGAGATAGATAGATAGATAGATAGATAGATAGATAGATAGATAGATAGATAGATAGATAGATAGATAGATAGATAGATGATATGATGGGTGGATAGATAGATAGATAGATAGATAGATAGATAGATAGATAGATAGATAGATAGATAGAGATGGATGGTTGGGTGGATGGACAGACGGATATGATGGATGGATAGATAGATAGATAGATAGATAGATAGATAGATAGATAGATAGATGATGGATGATATGATGGATGGATGGATAGATAGATAGATGATGGATGGATGGATGGATGGATGGATGGATGGATGGATGGATGGATGGGATTTATAGATTGGGGCAGATAACTCAGTGGTAGAACCTTGCTCAGCCTGCTAAGATGACAGGTTCAACACTATAAAAAGCAGTTTGGGCCAGGCCATCGAGAAAGCTCAGTGGGTCAGAGGCTGCTTCCTACCAGATCCATGGTGGAAGGGGACAACCAGTCTCCAACATCTGACCTCTCACCTCCACAAGCTCACCATACGACACAAATGGACACACAATAAACAGACAATTGTTTTGACTGTAGATAATTCTGAGCTCTAAACGCCTCACTTACTCAAGGGCTCACTTCTTAGAATGACTGATTTTCTGCATTCTGTCCTGGAAAGACTTATTTCTTTACGTCATGTTGGCTACACTCCCAGTTTTCTAGAGACCTATTGTTTCTAGAAACCAATCTCCTCCCTTCTCTCCCATCCTGCCTCAGCCCATTTCCTCACACCAGTCCCTGATCGTGTCATCCTCTGTCACGGCCTCTTGTTGGCTTTGCCAACCAGAAGTGGTGGTGCTGGCTTCGGTCCCGCCCACGTTGGGCCTGGCTCTTTATTCGCTGCTGCCAACACTGGCTCTCAAAGGCACTGTTAGCTTCACAGATGGAGGAGGCAGACCATGGCTGCTGCTACTCAGTCAAATTTCTATTCTCGGGAAATGTGGCATCCACAAGGTGTGGAGTACAGCGAATTAGCACGTCCTGTGAGCAACTCAGAATGTCCTTTATCTGAAACACCTAGGACCAGAAGTGTTTTGGATTTGGGAGTCTTTCAGATTTTGGGGTGTCTGAGTGGATTTTGTCTATGAGCTATCCCTAAAGTTTGCAAAAAGTATGCACGAAAGTTTCATTTTGGATTTTCCAACCAAGGATGCTCAACAGAGACACAGGATTTAAAGGAGACTGGAAACAATAGAAATGTGTTTATCTCCCTCATTTTGTGGAGTCGGTGGGTGACTTAAGACGGCAGAAAGGTAGTAGCCCACTGGTTTTCCTGAAGTTGTGGTGGCGGGAGGCCTGTGTTCCTCGGAAACCCACAGGTAGTACCACCCTGCCTTCCCGGTGTCCATGGTCACCAGTAGTCTTTGCTGGTTCTCAGCTCTGAGCAGCATCGTTAATGTCCTATGGAGCTCTCCCTGGGTGTCTCTGTCATCTAAGCATCCAGCCATACAGGATTGTGTCCTGTGTGATTTTATCTTAACTAGTAATATTTGTAATGGCCCTATTTGAGATAAGCCGTGTGCAGAGGCACCAGAGGTAACATCTCTAACACAGCTTTGTGGGGGAAGATGCAGTTCAACCACAACATCCCCTGGTCCACCCCATCAGTACACCTTCCTCTGCCACAGTGATAAGAAAGGGTTTCTTCTACTGAATTTCATTCAGAATATTTAATACAGTTCCAGTGAACTGAGAAATTGCACACATATATGTCCGCTTTCCACCACGGTTCTTTTTATTTACCCTGCCCCTGTTCTTTTTATTTTTATGCCCTTGCCCCGCCCTGTCCGTGTGTGTGTGTGTGTGTGTGTGTGTGTGGTGTGTGTGTGTGTGTGTGTATGTGTGGTGTGTGTGTGTGTGGTGTGGGGGGGGTGTGGTGTGTGTGTGTGGGTGTGTGGTGTGTGGTGTGTGTGTATGTGTGTGTTGCATGTGTGTTGTATATGTGTTGTGTGTGTGTATGCGTGTGTTGTATGTGGTGTGTGTGTGTGGTGTGTATGTGTGTGTGTGGTATGTGGTGTGTGTGTGTGGTGTGTGTGGTGTGTGTTGTATATGTGGTGTGTGTGGTGTGTGTGTGTGTGTGTGTGTGTGTGTGTGTGTGTGTGTGTGTGTAGATGTGGGTATGAGCACTGTGTGCCAAGGTGTACATGTGGATGAGGGAATCTTCGACCATATGGTTGGAGATTCACCTCGGGTCCTTAGTAACAAGCACCTGTACTTGCTGGCCAAACCACAGTACAGCAGGCATCAACTATTCACTCCTCAGAGCAGTGACTTCTGCGTTACTTTATTATTAATTTGCTTTTTGGGTAATTGTTTTATAGAAGGCCTTTAAGAACTCTCTGAGAAGTCAATAGTACTAAAACATTTCCTGCTTCCTGCTGTCAAAGAGCTTCAAGAACTTGCCTCTCTTCCTTCTGAAATACTGCATTGTCTTAATCCAGTGGTTCTCAGCCTTCCTAGCGCTGTGACCCTTTAATACAGTTCCACATGTTGTAGTGGTTGCCAAACATAAAACTATTTTTGTTGCTATTTCATAAGTTCGCTACTGTTATGAATCGTAATGTAAGTATCTGATATGCAACCCGCAAAGGGGTCTCGACCCACCCTTTGAGAACCACTGTCTTAGTTCATTCTGTGCTGCCATAACAGAATGTCATAGACGGGGTCATTTAAAAGGAGTAGAGATTTATTAGCTCCTGGTTCTTCAGGCAACTGGGATATCAACAGCTGAAGAGCTGGGGTCTGGAGAGGACTTTTTTTCTTTGTGAAAAACAAAGTGACAGAGAGCATGTGTGAACAGGAGCCAAATCTAGCAGTGAATTCACTCCAGTCTGTCTGATGACAGCAGGGCCCTTACAGCCTGGTTTCCTCTAGACAGGTCCTCCCCATATTGGTTGATAGGAGTTAAGCTTCTGATATTTGCTTTGTAGGAGACATGTTTAAACCACAGCAATTTTATTCTTAAAGAACCCACCTTTAAATAAACTGGTTCCCAGAAGTTACCTGCTTATAAGACAGGTATATTTTGAAATAACATAAATTTAAGTATCTTAGTTACTTGGTTGCTGTGAAAAGGCACCATGACCAAGGTAACTCTTAGAAAAGGAAAACGAAAGGAAGCATTTAATTGGGGATTGCTTACAGTTTCAAAGGGTTAATCCATGACCATTGTGAGATTACATCCAGATCCACAGGCAGCAGGCAGAGACAGACAGACAGACAGACAGACAGACACACACACACACACACACACACACACACACACACACACACTGGGCCTGATGTGGGCTTTTGAAACCTCAAAGCCCACCCCTGGGGACACACCTCCTCCAATAAGGACACGCCTACTAATCCCTCTCAAACATTTCCATGCCCTGGGGATGAATCATTCAAATGTATGAGGGGGTGGGGGAGATTTTTATTTAAGCCACCACAGCAAGTATAATTTTTAAAGAACACTCTAAGAAAAAAAGTAAAGAATGTTATAAACAAATTTTTTGTTGTTTTTCCCCCTAAATCCTCTCATTAAACTGGTTGTCTTTTTTTCCCCTTAATGTTCCAAAGATCATTTGATTTGAGTAGAAACAACACGAACATCAAACACTTTGTAGCTAGCGCATCTTGGCCGGTGCATGAGCACACTGGAGAAGGGACTGTAACTTTTCCA
Source organism: Rattus norvegicus (assembly GCF_021556685.1). Classification (NCBI taxonomy): domain Eukaryota; kingdom Metazoa; phylum Chordata; class Mammalia; order Rodentia; family Muridae; genus Rattus; species Rattus norvegicus. The sequence continues at coordinate 173,212,228 of NC_141535.1, forward strand.
AGAGCACAAAGGCAGCAGCAGGAAACCGCAGCCAGCTGCTGAACAGAAAGAACCCAAAGGAAGTGGAAGATTGCTTTGTTGGTTTGGGGAGTTTTAAAGCCTGAACTTAAAGAAGAAACTGTTGGCCCTTAGGTTAAATTGGTATTCAGATAATGTAGTTAGCTGCTGTGAGGGTGTAGGAGAGCTATGTAAAGCTCTTGTGAGCATCGTGTAATGATACTGTCTGATTAGGAGGAGTGCCCAGAGTTTGACTGGGAGATGTAATTTGTAGGTTTCTATGATTAAGGCATCGTAATATAAAAGGCAATTTAAAGTTTTTCATTAATTTTTGTTCTGTAAAGAGACCAGTAACTAATGTCTTATGCCCCAAAAAGACCTGGCATTGTGAAAAAACTGTTCTCCACAGGATTGATGAATGTGTAATACATTTTCTCTCTCTCTTTTTCTAGCCAAGGACCCCTGTCATCCATTAGAGCGGTAATCAAGAGATGTAAGTTTGTTTTCTTCTGCTCTGTATTTTCCTCTGTAGTCGTTGTAAATGATGGTTAAGGTTCCCAGCCAGTGCTCGTGATGATGAATCTACCACGGACCCAATACATATAGCTTCTCCTAAGAGTTAATAATGCATTTTTGACACTTAGTTTTTCACCGCCATTGCTTGATAAGCCAGTATCTCAGAATTATGCTTTTCCCTCATACAGTCGAGCAACTTAAAACAAATCTGGAGCTGGGCATGGTGGACATGCCTATAATCCTAGCATTTGGGCAGTGGGAACGGGAGGATCCAGAGTTCACAGTCATCCTTGGTTACGTAAGGAATTCGAGGCCAGCCTGGGCTATTATAAGACCCTGTCTTAAAAAAAACCTTAATCTGGCAATGCATTATTAACAAGCAGATAGAATTTTATGTAGTTTTTTTTTTTCTAAAGTAAGAGATATCTGTCTTAGTTAAGGTTTTACTGCTGTGACCAGGTACCATGACCAAGGCAAGTCTTATAAAAGGCAACATTTAATTAGGGCTGGCTTACAGGTTCAGAGGTTCAGTCCATTATCATCAAGGCAGGAGCATAGCAGCATCCAGGCAGGCCTGGTGCAGGAATAGCTGAGAATTCTACATCTTCATCCAGAGGAAGCCAGGATCAGACTGAGCATCCTCAGGCAGCTAGGAGGAGGGTCTCCAAGCCCACCCCACAGTGACACACTTCCTCCAACAAGGCCACACCTTCTCAGTAGTGTCACTCCCTGAGCCAAGCATATGCAAACCATCACAACATCCATCTTCTGAATTTAAAATATTAAACTCTGGTCTAGAGAAATGGCTCAGTGGCTAAGATTACTGGCTATTCTTCAAGAAACTCTGGGTTCAATTCTCAGCACCCACATGGGAATGCACAACCATCTGTTACTCCAGTTCCAGTGTATCTAATGCCCTCTTCTGGCCTCCAGAGGTACTGCATGCACATGGTACTAGTCATACAAGTAAAACACTTATACACATAAAACAAAAAATAAAAAAAAAATCAAAACCGGGGCTGGGGATTTAGCTCAGTGGTAGAGCGCTTACCTAGGAAGCGCAAGGCCCTGGGTTCGGTCCCCAGCTCCGAAAAAAAGAACCAAAAAAAAAAAAAATCAAAACCTGTCTTTTTCGGTTAATTTAATCTCTTTTATGAAATTTTCAAAAGCTATATAAATGGAGCCTGGCAGTGGTGGTGCACACCTTTAATCCCAGCAGTCGGGAGGCAGAGGTAGGCAGTCTCTGAGTTCAAGGCCAGCCTGGTCTACAGAGTGAGTTTGAGGACAACCAGAGAAACCCTGCCTCAAAAACCTCAGCAGATAGATAGATAGATAGATAGATAGATAGATAGATAGATGATAGATAGATGATAGATGATAGATAGATAGATGATAGATAGATTGATAGATGATAGATAGATAGATGATAGATAGATGATAGGTAGATTGATAGATAAATGATAGATAGATAGATGATAGATAGATGATAGATAGATAGATAGATAGATAGATAGATAGATAGATAGATAGATAGATAGATGGATGGATGATAGATAGGGGAGGGGGCTATATAAATGCCTGCAAATATAGGCTCACTTCTCCACATACAGGTAGAAGTGCCAGAGTAGAATTTACCTCCAAACTTGACATTTGTATTTTGTGTCTTTACCTCTTGGCTGATATTTTATAATTTGCTGCTGGTATAGGATTTTAACCTTTTGTAAATACAGTCTCTGAAAAGGTCCTTTGTTTAAACAGAACATGGATTACCTGTTACACAAAAAGTAAAGACGGGGTTTTAGATGTTTTACTCAGAATTGGGGTGGAGATTACCACACTAAGAGTAATATAGCCTATGTTTAGGAATATAGGTTTTAATATTTAGTACGAATTTAAAGCGTCCACACGTCATGAAGAACATGGCTTTGAACAATCCCAGGGAAAAGTCAATAGCAATTCATATAAATCTGTTGTCTTGAGGCTGAGAGGACGGTGGTTAGGAGCTGCTCTTCGAGAGGAATGGAGGTTGGCTTTCAGCACTCACATTGGGGAGAAAAAGATACAAGAGACAGGATCTTGTGGTGTCCCTGTAAGGGACAGTGATGGAGGAGAGGTGTAGTCGTCTTTGTAAAGCCTCTCCTCAGAAGAAGGTGCTGCCACTGGCTGACGTCTTCCCTCTCCTTCCCGGGATGTGAGGACTCTGATAGGAGTTGCACTTTGTCCCCAACTCCCTAGGTTCTTCCAGTATGGAGTTTGCTTAGACTGTGCAAGGTAAAGAGAAGGCAGATGAGGATAATGGGGCAGAACAAACCTAAAAAGCATAGCCAGAGTTGTGGAAAGGCTTGAAGCCTGTGGGGCTGGAGGAGTACACTGTCAAAGGATACGCGAGTCAAGGAATCGGCCGTCCAGTGCCTGCCTGGGCGGTCGGTGGAGACAGCAGCCACTGTAGAACAAGTCAACAATGAATAGAACCAAGTTTGGGAGTTAAAATAATGAAGGAGTGGCTGGAGTTCGAGACAGGTAAGTCAGTCAAAAAAGTCCTGCAGAGAGAACCTGGCTATGGGCTGCCATGGATGGGGAAGTTTGTGGCTGGAGGGGAAGCAGTGACCTGAGAGATCAGACTGGGGCGTGAGAGTAGGAAGCTGGCCCAGCGGCCCCAGCAGAGGGAGGGAGGGAGGGAGGAGGAGATGAAGCAAAGGGATTTTGAGTTCTAGTGACTGATTGTCTTTTTAATTTCTGTCTGTTGCTCACATGGTTAAAAAAAAAAAAAAACTACACATGCCTGCATTTGCTCTGACGCTAAACAAGGACAGGTGGATACACTGCCCTCATTCATATAAACATAAAGTGAGGGGTAATTAACAACCCCCCCCATTGTCCCTTTCACCTGTTCTTTAAGAACATTTGTAGGGCTGGCAAGATGGTTCAGTGGTTAAAGCTAGATGCTCTTCCAGAAACCCTGAGTCTGACTCCCAACATTCACATGACAGCTCACCAACATCTGTGACTCCAGGCCTAAGAGATCCGGAGTCATCTTCTGGCCTCTGTGGGCACCTGGCATGCACAGGATACACAGACGTACATGCAGGCCAAACATCCATACACATAGTTACTGATGGTTGTGAGCCCCATGGTGGGTGCTGGGGATCCAAGCTGGGTCCTCTGAAAGAGCAGCCATTGCTCCGAACCATTGAGCCATCTCCCTAGCCCCTGATTTAAATACAGCAACAAACAATTTTCTTAAAGGAAAAAGTTGTAAATATTTTTTAATCATAGCAGCCAATTAAGATGTCCTATTTACTATTCCAGAATCAGTCATCTAACCCTGGCAAGAAGACAGCCTTCTTTCTTTCCTAAAGCAACGTTACACAGCCAGTTGGCCTTTTAATTTCCTTAATAATGATTCAACCAGTTCCAGGCTATTGTGGGGTTTTGTGCATTCATTCTTTGACTCCTAAATACGTTTTAGTGGTTTATTTTTTAATATGTGCTAATTGGACATAGCTGACCTTTTTTGCTGTTTACTTGTTTGCTTTGTTTTTTTTAAGGACGGGGTGTTTTTGTTACACAGCTCAAAGTAGCCTGGTACTCACTGTGTACAACCAGGCTGGCCTTGAACTTATGATGGTTCTCCTGCATCCCAAGTGCTGAGATTATAGATGTGTGCCATGACTCTTGGCCTTTGAATTAACGTTTTAGGCAAACATATCCCCAGAATTCAGATTTCTCCAACACTGCTTCCTTGCTATAAGCTGGGGGCTGCCTCGCATTACGGAGTGGCACCATAGGCAGATTGTGAGCGGACTCTGGTCACCCCTGAAGGGAACCTGAAGCCAGGGAGGTCTGGCCCACAAGGTAGATCTGTGATGTGGCTGAGGCTTCCAGACTTGAAGGCCGAAAGTTTGCTGTCCTTGGTGCCCTTGAGGTCATATCACATGCATCTGCTCCCCCCTGTCCAAAGAGTGTAGCCACTGAGTTTTTTATTATTGTGACTTTTACCAATAGGGTGATTCTATAGTAAGGGCATATATAATATAAAATCTTTCAACGTATTTGTTTCCTCTAGTTATTTAATGGATTATTTTTAAATTATTTAGAATGAGAACTAACAACCAGCTCACCTGGTTCTACAAGGAGCTGAACTATTTGGAGCAGCAAGCTGTACCCAGCCTTGCGGACCATGGGTTGCTCACACCTCTACGTCTTTCCCTGTGGTTTGAGGAGGATCAAAGATGGTCTGTTCAGACCTATGATCCTACCAGAACTTAAAAGGTTCTGTGTTGGTGGCAACATTACAGATTTTCATCTCAACTCATTTCTTACCTTTGAAACTATGGCCCATCAACTTTTTTCACTTAAGGGTGCAATATGGGGGGTGGGGCACGTGGAGGGTTTGCCGACCAAGGGGTCTTTAGAATGTGCTCCTTGAGATAATCAATAATCTCTTAGGGAAAAAGCACACAGTAGGTGGTCTTGAATTCCTTGTAGAAATAGGCAACTGGCTGGCCCCTTTCCCTCCCTCTCCTCCTCTGTAACCCCTTCTTTTTCTCCCTTAGCACTCATGATTAGTGCACAGCACAATGCCCCGCGGAAGAGGTATGTTCCTGCAGTAAGACCGGAGTCTTGGGGAAATGCTGTATCTGCTGATTCCAGCTTTAGTGGTGATGGTGGGCATAGGACTGCAGCTAACGTGGGTGATTCTGTCGCAGTGAAATCTTACCAATCAGACATCCCTGCAGCGCTCTGACCACTCCCTTTCCAGTAGATAACATTCCTCCGTGTGGCTCAGCTTCAACTTCAATGTCAGCTGTCCCTGAAGCCCAATGATGCTATGAGCATATTCCAAGTGGAGATCCAGACGTGGGTTTGGGTTTCTGATACTGGGGGTTCAGACTTCGAGGCCTGGCATCAGGTCAGCTGCCTGAGCTCTGAGAGGATCCTGGGTTTCATTCCTGCTATACTGGTCTCAGCTCTGGCTGCCATGCTTAGAGAAAAGTTGGAAGATATCATTGAGACAGATCCTTCCTATCTCTCCAAATCAGAAGCACTTGGAAAGTGCCAAAAGCCACCGCCCAAGTAGTCTGTCTCTCAAACAAATGCCTTTGTTCACAAGTCTTTACAGTAGAGTACTTGAAGATCTGCTAAAAGGATCTTTGAAAGTAGAGATGATATTCTGTTATGTTAAAAGGATCTCCAGGTGTGACATAATTTTCCTATTGAATTGACTTGCCTTATAAATAAAATTCACGAAATTTAAGCCATGGGGCTTTCGTTTGAGTCAGGTGAGTGGACTCCTAACGTCATCCTGGCCAGCCTGGAACTCACGCTATAGAGCAGGCAGCCCTGGGCTCACAGAGATCCGCCTGCCCCTGCCTCACACTGGGAACTGAGCCACCACACAGAGCTGCCATGGAGATTTTTGAGTTTGAGACTTAGGGGGAAATTCTTGATTGTTACACACACACACACACACACACACACACACACACACACACACAAATGTGTATTATAAGCCTGACCAAGAAAGTGTTTTGAGTTTATTTATTTTTATTTATATTTATTATTATTTAGTAAAACTACTGGAAAGGTCAGAAGAGTTTTAAAAATAGGTAAAATTTTCATTACTTAATAAAACTACTGGAAAGGTCAGAAAAGTTTAAAAATAGGTAAAATTTTCATTACTTCTACACTTTTTACAATACTAATAAAACTATTGTATTAGGCCAGTCCTGTAGCTAAGATTTATTCTTTTCTTCCCATCGTTACTTTATGTCATAATCTCAGCGTGCCCGCCATGTAGTTCCTGTCTAATAACTCTTCTCTGTTCTGTCTTCACACTGTGATTTTTCAGAAATGTAGACAATATTTTAGGCACTATTTGAAATCTATTGTTTTCTTCTGCAATGCAAATACATGATTATAATTTACTGCCATACTTAAAGATCATTTTGATTTGGTTTTCTTAGCAGTATTAAAAGTGGTATCTTCTATCGTGTCCTGTATAAACTCCTTTCTAATATATACTCTACAGAAATGTAATCTGTATTGAACGTACTTATATGGTGCTACACTTGTTTATTTTTCTTTCGTAGCTTCTCGGACCTGTATTCAAAGTGAACTTCATCGGGATAGGAGGTATGGTTATAGTTATGATAGAGGGCATATTCTGATAGTATAGAGTGATGATGTAGAGAGAGAATTTTCCTTGTAAGTACTTAACAACTGTTGCTCAGATGTATGGGTGGAGGGCAGGGTGTACACTAACAGTCAAGAATAAAAGAAGAGGGGGCTGGAGAGATGGCTCAGTGGTTAGGAGCACTGACTGCTGTCCCAGAGGTCCTGAGTTCAAATCCCAGCAACCACATGGTGGCTCACAACCATCTGCAATGAGATCCGATGCCCTCTTCTGGTGTCATGAAGACAGCTACAGTGTACTCACATACATAAAATAAATCAATTAATAAATAATTCTTTAAAAAAAAAGAATAAAAGAAGAGGCAGGTTGGGCAGGTATACAGGTGGATACAGCGCAGAGAGCTAATTAGAAAGACAGTGATAAAGCCTGGAGGTGGTGGTGCAAACCTTTAAGCCCAGCACTTGGGAGGCAGTGGCAGGCAGATCTCCAAGTTTGAGGCCAGCCTGATCTACAGAGCAAGTTCCCGTCTCAAAAAACTTTAAAAAAACAAACGTGTGTGTGTGTGTGTGTGTGTGTGTGTGTGTGTGTGTGTTAGAGAGAGAAGAAAGTAAAAGGATAGATGAGTAGATAGAAAGAAGAATGAATGAATGAATGAATGAATGAATGATAGACAAACCGAAGGATTAGCAGGTGGATAAAGGAATTGATAAATAACTTCTATGATGTATATACTCCTATTACAGAAATCCAAGTGAGTCCACTGCCCAGTATATTTTTCTACTAAAGACCACGTATTTGCGCTATCTGCTAGCTAACAGCAGAGCTATGCAATACAGCTGAGAGGCCTTAAATAGCCCTGTCCTGTCAACCACCCCAGAGCTAAGCGCTTGGGGCCTAATTCTCCAACATTCAAGGTCCGTGGAGGATGGTGGTCATTCGCCCCCTTGAAGCCTTCCTGGCTATTCTATGTGGCCACCAGGACCACAAAGGCCATTCTGAGACCTCTAATAGCTCTTGATGCTTTTTTAGAAGGCGATTGCCTCCGTGAGGCTCTAAACACTGATCCATGATGCTAACTTGTGTCCTACCTGAGAACCTTACTGAGGCTCCGTCTTCCAGGCGCCCAGAGATCACCATTGTGGCAGCAGAGCCACTGAGGCCAGCCTCGTGGTTTCCGGGAGCTCCACCACCAGGACTGGGATTTCCCTCCACGCCTGTAGGAGGCTCTTGGAGACCCAATGACTTGGTTCCTGCTGAGGTGCGTAAACACCACATTATCTCTTTGCATTCCCTTTTTTTACAAATTGCATTCAGAGATCCGCAGTGAGACTGTAAGCGCCTTGCCTGTTACTGCTCAGAGATGTAGGTCATTTTCCTTCGTTGCTTTCCAGCTCCCACCCTCCTACGAACAAGTGATAAAAGAAATCAACCAAGTCCAGGTGAACTCCACAAATAACAATAATGCTGCCGCCACTCCAAGGAGCACTATTACTTCTGCAACCCAGACCGACTTCCCAGAAGAAATAGACGGCGATCCACCTCCAAGTAATACAGGCAATTTGTCTTCCCTAGTTCTGACCTAGTTCTAGGGCCGTAATCAGCCGGGCCTCCTGCCTTTAAAATAATTCACTAGTCGTGCATAATTTATTGAATCTTGCTTCCTAGGCTTTTGTGATCACGGTGTGCTTTCTTAATTTGGGTATGCAGTGATTGCTATAATAGATCTTTCTTGAGAGTAGTAACCTAGCCTCTCATCCTTCTCACAAAAGCACCCTCTGTTTAACTCACGATGTGCATGAGCGTGGCTCCTCTTTGTTTCCATTGAGGAGGACCCCCTCGATAATCATAGGTATAGAAAACAAACACTTCTCAATAAATAAGGGTGTTTAGTAAGTTCATCTTGGTAAGAAGCTAAGGGCAACTGTTCTCTGGGCTTCTTTAGAATAGTTCATGTTCAGGCGACAGAGAGCAAATTGCTTTGGAAAGTAAACATTAAAGTTGTTGAGTTTTGACAACCAGGTTTGTGTGATATCTGATGAGAACCAGGAATTTAATGGTATTTTAAAACATACAATGACTGTGTCATAAAAACAAATGCAAGGTTTACAGTCCTGTAAGCTGACTTCAAATAGCTCCTAGGAGCAATCTCTTGGTAGCCTGTCTGTTTATTTTTAAATCTAGATAGCTCCTGTTAAGTTTGTGCTTTTCAAATGATAACAGCGTGACTTTGCCCTCTTCCTTGGCTGCCCTCAGCACTACAGGCGCCTCTCAAGCCTCTCCAGTCTTCACCAGCAGCCTCCGCTGGCAATCTCCCCCCAGGGGTGGCACCTTTAATAGTCTTTGATATTTGTGAAGAGCAGAATTGTCCTGAAAAACCCAGTGCTACAAGATGTCCAGTGCCAAGACCAAGATCAAAAACCAACCTCAGACCAGTAGCTAGGGACGCTCACAGCAAAGAGAAAAACGTCCCGAAAAGTCCAGTGACTCCCAGAGAAGACTGGCCGCCCCAGTGTCTGCTGGACAGCACCTGCAATTTAGATAGTCAGTCAGTGATGAACATTATGAACACAGAACAAAGCCAAAACACTATTATTTCCAGGATCAAAGCATTTGAGGGTCAGACAAGCACAGAAATCCCGGGACCGCCCAAGAAACCTGAGATTATTCCCCGCACTGTTCCCCCGAAGCCTGCTGTTTCCTCAGGGAAACCCTTGGTGGCACCCAAGCCAGCTGCTAACAGAGCTTCTGGAGAATGGGACTCGTGGGCGGAAAACAGGCTCAAGGTGACTTCCAGAGAAGGGCTCACCTCATACTCATCGCCACAAGAAGCCGGAATCACCCCAGTAACCAAACCTGAGTTGCCAAAGAAACCAACTCCTGGCCTTACACGAACCGCGAACCATGAGACTTCTGGAGGAAGACCCATGGCTGAGAGCCCTGATGCGGGGAAGAAAATCCCAACCCCTGCTCCCCGGCCTTTGCTGCCGAAGAAATCAGCCTCCCCAGATGCCCCACCGTACCCTTCGGTTCCACCAAAACTGGTTTCTGTTCCTCCCCGACTCTCAGTAACATCACAAGCCAAAGCATTCAGGTTACCTGGAGAAGGGCCGCCATCCAACCCCCCAGTTCCAGCTCCACAGAGCAAAGCCCTGGGAGACATCGACCTCATCAGCTTTGACGATGACGTATTGCCCACCTCCGGGAGCCCAGCTGAAGAACCCATTGGTTCTGAGATGGTTCTAGGTGAGTAAAAATTTGAAGTGGAAGGGACCAGTGTCTTCAGTGTCACTGTTTTTAGTGTCACTGTTTTTGGTATTCTGTGTGTGTGTGTGTGTGTGTGTGTGTGTGTGTGTGTGTGTGTGTGTGTGTAGAGGTATGTGCACATGTTTCAAGATGATGTAAACAGAAATTAGAAACATGGGATACATGCTCATAGACACAGGAAAGTAAGAGCATGTAGTGGATGGTGGAGACCAGTCAAAGAGATACTAGAACGCATCGATTTTATTTTAACAGCCAGACATAAGCAGAAGGGAACTGGGGACCAATTTTTTGTTGATTTCCTGAATTTGCAGTTTCAAATTCAGGCCTCACATTGAAAGGATCTGGGAGCACAGCTTTATGTGGATGAAATGCAAGCTTCCCAAGTGGAGGATCCTTTGCTGACCCCACAGGGGTCCAAGGAGAAGGGCCCGCCCAAGGAGAGATCCCGGAAGAGTGATGGTTGGAGCCAGGACACACATGCTACAAGCTTCTTTCCCGTAATCCTCACAGAATGTCTTGGCAATGCAAATTTCTGTAACAAAAACTCAAAAATTGTAGGAGTGCTGGCCAAGACCAAGATAATTAAATTCCCCAAAGGCAGAGAGAATGTTTTCTTCACACTGTTCAGATAGCAAAGCTTATCTGTCGGTGACACAAAGTTTATCTTTGATCTGTCAAACCAAGCTGATCCATGTCTCAATGGAAAAATTCATTTTACTATTGTTTATTTATCTGGATGAAATTTGTGGGCATATAAACTTGATAGTATTTTGCAGGTTTTAACTGTAACCTTATAAATATTAAGCATGCCTTAGAATGGTGTAGAATACACATGATTTCAAAGCCAAAGTGTGGCTAAGCAGGATAGCTCAGTACTGGAGGCTGAGTTAGGAAAATCCCAAGTTTAAGGACAGCCTGGGCTACATCTGAGACTTGTCTCAAAGAAACAAAAGATCTGTAGACCATGTGTCTTGTACATGGTAGCAGACATATTTGCTAAATGTTTGTTATGCATACAACATTGTAACTGGCTGTAGCACATAAAGCAAAAAGATACATCTCATGCACAGAAGATACATCTCTCGTCCACAAAAGGCAGAAGGAGAACAATAGGCGATATTGTGCTTCTGCTGGCGGTCTGTGTACTGTGATGGACGCTCTTTCATTTCAACTCAAACTAATTTAATTTAAGACAACCCTCTGTGTGGCAGCAATGGCCTCACACTGCAGATGAAGTAAACAGCCTGAGAGACTCTCGGTGCTCCATGTCATAAAACTGTTTTCCCAGCCAAGGTGTGTATGTGTGTGTGTGTGTGTGTGTGTGTATGAGAGAGTGTGTGTATTGGTGTTTGTGTATGTGTGTTTGTGTATGTGTGTGTGAGTCTGTGTGTTTGTGTGTATGAGTGTGTGTGTGTTTGTGTGTGTGTGAGAGTGTGTATGTGTTTGTGTCTGTGTGTGTCTGTGTGTGAGTCTGTGTGTGTGAGTGTGTTTGTGTATGTGTGTTTGTGTATGTGTTTGTGTATGAAAGTGTGTGTATGAGTGTGTCTGTTTATGTGTGTTTGTGTATGTATGTGTTTGTGTGTGTGTCTGTTTGTGTGTATGTGAGTGTGTGTGTGTGGCCACTTGATTTGGTATCACTGGGGATCAAGCTCAAGACTTCATTCGTCACGCTACTAACTGATCTACATTCCCAGCCCCCAAATACAATTTTTTTTATTTTAAGTCCTGTTTGTTTTTTACGTTATGTTTGCTACCCAACATTTTCAGGATTCCCTAAACAAACAAAACCTTATAGACTATTTTAATGTGTTTCTAATAATATATTTTTATCTAAACCTTTTGATGTTACAAGTGCCAGAGAAGGGTAGGATGGGAAAACAATATAAATCAAACAGAGGTTGCCTTTTTAGAACCTTCTGGGTACTGTGGGGATGCAAACTTGGTTAAAAATGCTGAGAATTTCTTCTGTATTATAAAGCAGACCATGACAGACGTCTTCAAACAGGAAGACGAACAGAAAGCATTCTGCATGGCTGCCGTGCCGTGCCTCACACTCAGTGTGGCTGCAGTGCCTCACACTCAGTGTGGCTGCAGTGTCGTGCCTCACACTCAGTGTGGCTGCAGTGTCGTGCCTCACACTCAGTGTGGCTGCCGTGCCGTGCCTCACACTCAGTGTGGCTGCAGTGCCGTGCCTCACACTCAGTGTGGCTGCAGTGCCGTGCCTCACACTCAGTGTGGCTGCAGTGCCGTGCCTCACACTCAGTGTGGCTGCAGTGTCATGCCTCACACTCAGTGTGGCTGCAGTGCCTCACACTCAGTGTGGCTGCAGTGCCGTGCCTCACACTCAGTGTGGCTGCAGTGCCTCACACTCAGCGTGGCTGCAGTGCCGTGCCTCACACTCAGTGTGGCTGCAGTGCCTCACACTCAGTGTGGCTGCAGTGCCGTGCCTCACACTCAGCGTGGCTGCAGTGCCGTGCCTCACACTTGGCCTTTTCTGCACCTTCATCCCTTATTCCTCGTCGCCCAGCATTTAGTCATCAGGGCCCTCTTTTGGCATATGTATCATTTGCATGCCTGACTTTAACCATTGCTCTTGACCGTGAAGCCCTAGGGAGCCCCATGTTTATCTTTTTGTAAACCTGCCCCCCTATATTTCGCACCTCACTTGGTGACAACCTCACACAAACAGCCTTCTCTAGAGAGACAGAGAGGCTATCCCTGAATCTTCTTGCTGTATCACTGAGTATCTAGCCATTGGATTGGGAGTAGAGCGATCTCTCACACAATTCCCTCAGCCAGGCAGTACCTCTCTTTGCTCATATAAAATACCATAGTGGTACCCCGGGTGAGGAATAGCACTAGGGCTGTTGTGGTCATGTAGGAGAGCGCTGCCACCATTGCAGCCTGGTTGGTAGTGATTACTCCGCATCTATTAACTCACCATTGCCTGCTTTACCTTGTGACCCATCTTCAAAACTGCCTCCTTCCTCCCATTCCTATATGCTGCCCCACTCTCAGCCTTCGTTCTGGATTACTGCCACTTCCTTCTAAGTGCCGTCAAGCCGTTCATCATCTCCCGCGCTACAGCTGCCCTAGGGATTTTCCCAGAGCGCACACAGGCCTTGTGGCTCCATGCGCTCATGGCTCTCCAGAGACCTTCAGGACCCCTCGGCCCTCAGGACTGATGGATTTTTTTGTTTGTTTTTTGACTGAGGATTCTGTGAGGTTTTTTCCTGGTATTTCGGTGGCATTGTCATTATAAGTAAATAAATGGTCTCTGTGAACCCTTGCCTAATTGGTTCAGGCATCAGCCAGAAATAAGGAGAGGGAACACAGAAGAAAACTCGGAAATCTATCTTTGGGCCTCTTTGTCTTCCCTCAAAAATAATGAGAAACTAATAAAGCATTCATAAAATGAGGTTGCCATATTAATCTCAGGAAATAGAGATCAGAAAATACTGACACTGTGGAAACATTGTAAAGATTAGAAGAATTATTAAAGAAAAACTCATAAAACAGACAATTTAATATCAGACTCATTTCATAGGTAGAATGCCTTCCAGGTTAATGTAATAAAGCCAAGAAGTATTAGCAATTCCACTTCTAACCCTTACAAATCATACCTAGTTGTCAGGGGAAAAAAAAGCCGAATGCTTCTACCGTCAGCTCCGTTACACAGACTGGATTAATAGTTTAGTGACCAATCTCTGCTATTATCAAAACTCTGGAGAGAGAAATTACAGAAAAGCAAGCCAGAGATGGGGAAACTAATTACAGTGACAAGCATATTATTACAGATAGCTAATGGACGGAAGAAATCACCAGTGTTTTTATCAGCCCAGTAATGAGGACCATGCCTAGGTGTAAAGGGCCTGCTTGTTTGGCGACACGTGTGGAGTAATTGGCGTTGAAATGAGAAACCAGAAAGAAGACAGAGTGAACACTGCAGATGAGAATGCAGAAAAATGCCATTGACTTCCCTAGATTTTGACAGAATGTTGGTCTTGTGATGCGTGAGCAGTCTCTGATAGAATTATCTCCAGGAGGCGTTTTGTTGTTGTTGTTGTTGTTGTTTTGTTTTGTTTTGTTTTGTTTGTTTGTTTTTTCTTTTTTTTTTTTTTTCGGAGCTGGGGACCGAACCCAGGACCTTGCGCTTGCTAGGCAAGTGCTCTACCACTGAGCTAAATCCCCAACCCCCAGGAGGTTTTTAACCATCTATAGACCACAGGATTCTGGGAACCTGATGCAGCCTGTGCATCTTTTATCTCCTTTAAAATGGTGTCCATTAGTTCATGTATGAACAGTTTGAGGTATAACTTTCATGTCAAGACCACTCCTAGGCTCTAGATTAAGAACTTGTTCTAAAGAACATTGGAGAAAATGCACGTAAGTCTTAGTTACTGTTTGGTTGCTATGACAAAACACTATAATCAAGGCAACTTATGGAAGAAAGAATTTATTTGGGTCTTATGGTTTTGGAGAGTTAGGGTCCATGATGATCACGGCGAGAAATCTGGTGGCAGGCAGGCATGGTGCTGGAACAGTAGCTGACAGAGAAAGAGGGAGAGAGGGAGGGAGGGAGGGAGAGAGAGAGAGAGAGAGAGAGAGAGAGAGAGAGAGAGAGAGAGGGAAATCAGAATGGCTCTTCTGAAACCTTAAAGCCTGACCCCCAGTGACACACCTTCTTCAACAAGGCCACACCCCCTAATCCTTCCCAAACAGTTGTACCAGCTGGGGATCAAATATTCAAACATATGAACCTATGGCAGTCATTCTTATCAGCAGTCTGCACAGATTATGTGCACACACAAAGAATATTGGAAATAAGTTTCAACGCGCTGCTTAAATGAATTATGATATGATGCAATACGATGGCTATCATGTAATACCTCGACAACAAACTAACATATTATTTTCCAGTCTCCATATATTTTATTCAATTTTTAAAAATGCAAGGGTTGGGGAATAGGGATATATCTTTTTTTTTTTTTTTCTGGAGCTGGGAACCGAACCCAGGGCCTTGTGCTTGCTAGGCAAGTGCTCTACCACTGAGCTAAATTCCCAACCCCGGGGGATATATCTTAGTTGGTAAAGACCTACAGTATTTTGTAAACCTGATGTGATGGCACATACCTGAATTCCATCACTCAGTAAGGAGCAGGAGGCTCAGAAGCTCAAGGTTATCCTCGGCTACTTAGTAAGCTTGATATATAAGTTGTATCACCGTGTATCAAACTAGGTATCACTGCCCAGGATACAGAAGACCCTTTCTCAAAATAAATCAAACCGATGAAGAGTGGTATTCCTGGTATTTTAGTTACTCATTGAGTCTTAAATGATGTATCTGGAAGGACTTTGAGAAGATGGATGGAAGGCCTGATTTTCATTTTTTGTTAAGAGTCATTAAATTGTGTAAGTGCCACCTTTAACAAAATGTTCTCTACTTGTTTCTTCTCTCTTTTTCTTTTTTCTTCTTTTTCTCTTCCAGCCAGGATTTATCACTCTGTAGCTCAGGTGCCATCCCCCACCTTTACCTCAGAGCTCCTGGATCATAATTGGCCTCCATGTCCATCCCATTTTTTTTTCTTTTTTAAAATTGTTTGTTTATTGTGTGTATGAGTAATATCTGCATCCCCAAGGTCACCAAATCAGTTTTTATTTCTATAGCTTACTAATGTTGATTGATATTATTGTTGCCTTGGAAAAACAATGAGATTTAATGATATCCCTTCAGATTAATAGTCCAATCTATTGTTTCTTTATACCTAATATCCCTACCTTTAAAACTATATTCGTTTTTCAAACCATTGGAAAAAAAAAAAAAAAAACATGTACTTGGGGGCGAAAAGGTTCTTTTTTACAGTATTTTTTTAATATTTTCCATCTAGTATTTTTCTTTTTTTCTTTTTTGGTTTTTCAAAACAAGGTTTCTCTGTGTAGCACTGGCTGGATTTGAACACAGAGATCTGCCTGCCTCTGCCTCCAAAGTGCTGGGATTAAAGTTAGGTGCCATCACTGTCCAGTTATTTTTTTTCAATAATAAAATGAAAGTATTTTGGAGTTGAAAGCTCAAAGATTTCCCCTGTTGTTGCCCCTATATTTTGCTTTTGTTTCTAAACGAGAAAAGAAAGAAAGAAAGAAAGAAAGGAAGGAAGAAAGAAAAAAAGAAAAGAATTTATACCATATACTTTCATAAATATTTACTTCAAGTGTTTCTACAGTAATTTTCTAAAAATAAGGCCCAGGACCAAAGGTTACAAACTTTAGCCATTTAAACAGATACTAGGGATGTGGCCTTCTTCTGGGCTGTGCCTGCAGCCCACAAGCACAAAGGGAGGTGCGTGCTTGCTTTGTAAGTTGCTCACACTAGGGGAAAAAGTCATCTTCAGCAGTTGAGGGTGCGACTCATTTAAAGGGGACTTGACTGTCGTGCACAAACCAGGGCTCCACCATCATGGAAATAAAGACCACGACTTTGATCCGCCTATCTTCTCAGTGATTTGGATGGTGCTGTTTGTCCTCTTTTGGTGTCACATGGATCTCAGCCCCACCCAACAGGCAGATGGCCTCCTGACTCAGTGAGCACAGCTGGGGCCATCAGCACACCGGGCCTGCCCATCTGCAACAGTGTAACAGTTTTTCACCCCGGCATGCAGAGCAAAGTAATTGCACATGACTGGGTCAATTATTTAAGAGGAGCTAGTGACAGGAAAACCAAGAGGAAGGAATTTGGGCTGGAGAGATGGCTCAGAGGTTAAGAGCACTGACTGCTCTTCCAGAGGTCCTGAGTTCAATTCCCAGCAACCACTGGTGGCTCACAACCATCTGTAATGGGATCTGATGCCCTCTTCTGGTTTGTCTGAAGACATCAACAGTGTATTCACATACATAAAATAAATAAATCTTAGGAGGAGGCGGGGGAGGAGGAGGGGGGGGAGGGGGAGGAGGAGGAGTAGGAGGAGGGGGAGGAGGAGGAGGGGGAGGAGGAGGAGGAGGAGGGGGAGGAGGAGGGGGAGGAGGTGCTTGAGCTTAAGACAAGATGGCTGACCCTTTGACAGGACTGTTGAGATACGCCCTCTAGAGAGTGCAGGATTAGAGGCAGGGTTTCCTAAAGTTGGCCTCCCCTGCAAGCTGGATTTGGATGTTCCTGTATCAGCCTCCTCAGTACCTGTGGACAAGCCTTTCCCCCATGCCCTTGTCCTGCACACACCTACTCTAACTCTAGAATGTGAGAATGGATAGGTGACATTGGCGCAGAATCCAATCTTAGGCATTCATGCTCAACACTTTCTTCTCCTTCCAAACTCACCCAGCAAGCATCTTTACCCAAAAACTGTACCAGTAACCAACATATTAGAGATACCAGAAGCAGCAGTTACAGCAGGAAATATGAAAGGTTGACCACACTGAACTTGATTAGCCTTGATTATTTTAGTTAGTCCTTTTCGAGCAGAGAACAGATCTGTGAGAGATACTAAAACAGGGGACGGAACCGCTGAGGGGTTGCTGAGGGTTAAGGGTTGGAAGGGAGGCAGAGGTTCTAGGTTCCAGCGGGCCAAAGGGGCAGCACAGAGGCAGGGGAGGGAGAGCATACCACTTTATTTTTACCATTCTGTTTATTTTCAGGTCTCCCTTTTTTTTTTTCAAGTTAACTTTGTGGGAAGAGAGAGTGACTGTGTCTGTGTGGTGCACACACTTGTGTGCGTGTAGAGTCCGGAGGCTGGTATCAAATGTCTTCCTCTGTTGCTCTCCCCCCTTTTTTCCTTAAACAGGGTATCTCACTGAGCCCAGAGCTACCCCTTTCTGCTGTATCAGCTTGCCAGCCAACACCAAGGACCCTCTTGTCTCTGTTCCCTTATTGCACAAAGCTTTTTACATGGATTCTAGGGATTAAACCAGGTCCCCATGTTTGCATGACAAGCCTTTTACCAACTGACCTATTTCCCAAGCTTTGGGTTCCCAGCATTCAAAAAGAAACACACAGGAGCGGGGAGGCGGTTCAGTGAGTGCTTGCTGCACAGACGGAGGGCCTGAGTTTGGATCCACAGCATCACAGAGAGTCCAAGTGTGGGCCTGTGCATCTGCAACCTCAGCATAAAGGGGGTCAAGATAGGTCGCCAGAGCTCACTGGCCAGTCACCCTAGCCAAAAAAACAGCCAGCTCCAGATTCAGTAAAATACCCTGCCTCCAAGGGGTAAGAGTCGTAGAGCAGGTTACCAGGCAGGCATCCTCTTCTGATCGCTGTAACATGTGCATGTGAACCAGAGCTCCGTGTGCATGCGCATGTTAGTGTGTGTGTGTGTAAATATATGTACACACACATATATACATACACACACACACCGAGACACACACGCATATACCATGCTTGCAAACATTTTTAAATGTTATTTATATTGGGGGAATGCCTCCATACGTATTTATATAATCACATTATGTGCCCAGAACCAATGGAGACCAAAAGAGGGGACCAATTCGTCCCCTGGGATTGGAGTTACAGGCCTGATACGGGTGCCGGAAACGAAGCTCAGATCCTCTCCAAGAGCAACAAGTCCTCTTAAGTACTAAGCCACATGCAAACATTTTTATAGTCAGATTTCTAAAATAATGAAAAAAGCATTTGCATTAACATTAATTTCTTTCTGTTTAATAAAAATAGGCCTATAGTTACGTTTTGGTTTAAAATACTTACCCTAGGCATATCTGACTTACTTAAGATAAATTAATGAAGATGGAGAAATACTAAGTCGTATATCTTTGCCCCAGAGTTAGATATCTGAAGGGAGATGATTTATTTTTGGAATAAAACCCTTTTTACTTCCACATTATGTAGCGTCACTAAACTGATCTAAAGCAGCTTAGTTCCAGGGTCAGGTCGTGTGAGGGGAGGAGGAGCTGCTGGTGAGCCAGGGGCGAGCATCTCAGTCTTACACAGGGGTGAAGAGCAGAGCCCTCCTGGGGGCTGGGGCGTGGCTGTTTGGAGAGATTGCATGTTACAGATGCCCCTCATTTGCAGGCAGACATTTATGAAATGATTACACTCCCCTGAAAGCTAGCTTCTACATAATTCAGGATTGTCCTGGATCTCTCTCATCAGAGAGGAAGAAAGCCATATGAATTATTTACGGGGTACTAAATTATTTCCTTTTATGAGCTCCAACTTTGTTTTTGTCTCTGCAAACTGAGATTTTGTTTATCCATGAATAGTTTTCCCTGGGGCGTGAGAAATATGACTCTTAAATTATGAATGAGGCTTTTTTGTTTGAATCTGTGTTAACTAAAACATGCAAAATAAACTATGTTTTTCATTAGATCCCTTTCAGCTCCCCACAAAAACAGAAGCAACAAAAGAAAGAGCGGTTCAGCCGGTGCCCACCAGGAAGCCTACTGTAATAAGAATCCCAGCCAAACCAGGAAAATGTAAGCTCTTCTCTATGTTCCTAATTTACTCCTCCAAGAGCCTAGGAGAAATCTGAATTAACTTGCCAATGTCTGCTTTAGAAATTACGTGTAACCTGCTGTTTGTTATTCCTAGTCATGGACATCCTGGAGCAAGGTCTTCTCTCCCAATTCTTTGGAGAATTATCACCAAAAACTTGTGTTCTGTCTTTCTTTAAGGCTGATTTTAGACAAAGAAAGTAAGAGACAAAAAAAAAAAAAAGAAAGTAAGAGACCGAATATCTGGGAACAATCATACTATCCCATATCAGTGCCGCTAGTAAAGATGTTGGGGAAGAGGTGAAAGGAACAGCAGATGAGGTAATATATGTCTATCCGGGGTGCACTGTTCCAGTCATCTCAGTCTTCACATGTGTGAACTGTTCAAAGAACTGCACACAAGCGTTAGAGACATCTAACAATTATACTTCTCAGAACGACTAAATTGCAAAGTAAACATCATTTTAAGATTAGTAGAACTCTAGATTTTTTTTGTACGTCCTTAATTGATTTGTTTAAACACACAGCAAATGAAATTTTATATCAGCTTTAATTATACCTCAAAAATGTGACATTTAGGGCTGGAACTGTGACTCTGTTGGTAGAGTGATCACCTAGTGTGCTGGAAGTCCTGGGTTCAATTCCTGGAAGTGTGTAAAACAGGGAGAGATGGTGCACAACTGTAATCCTAGCACTCAGAAAGTTATGACAAGAGGATCAGGAGATCAAGGTTATCCCTGGCTACACAGTTTTCAGTCCAGCCTAGGCTCCAAGAGACTAAGGAAGAAAAGAAAATCTGTGAGTTCTGGAGCAGTTCCTGGCATTGCTGAGAATTGGCACTCAGCTTCCCAGAGGCCTCTGGTTTCATTCATGGCCTCAGAGCTTTTCTTGCCTGGCCCAGAGATGCCATTGTCTTTGTCTGTCTGACAGGAGGTCCGGCTGATTCCTCCGAACACAGCACGTGTCAGGGCTGGAGTGCCCTGAGAGTGTAGAAGCATACATACGCTTGACTTTAGGAACCCGACAGACCTTCTTCATGTTAGCGGCTATTCACTGCAGCTAGAAATTGCAAGTATTCTTTTGAACAAATGAGAGTGCCTGTGTACTTTCAGTGGCTACACCAGACAGCGTAAAAGGCGGCTTTAGCCTCCTGCAATATGTTACAGTCATTCCCCTCAAGAAGTATTCCTACACACAGACTTTAATTATCTGGCAATAATTAAATCTAATCATCTCCATTTTCTTTCTTTAAAGTAAGTTTGGAGTATTACTGAGATGCATGTGTGGTTTGGATATAAAAGTATTGTTTCGGTAATTGAGGCTAATTATGGCCATTAACCTAAATTATCAGAAACATTTAGTTACTTGTGAATTGTCGAGGGTTGGGTACTCTGCCTGTTAAGGATCATGTCTTACTAGAATGAGCACAGGCTTTTGGTTCAAACAAACAAACTTGGCAATTACTGACGTTAACTAATCAAACAGTTCACTTTGAGTTTTCATAACTCCAGTATCTCTAGCATGGGTAGCATGTTGTCTAGTATGACATTCTCTCGCAGTTGTGTATTCGTGCTGCCCACTGTGTAGCCTCTCTCCCCACAGTGGCAACTGGCTGCTGCACATGTGGCTAGCACAACTAAAGAACAAGCCTCTTGGGCTGGAGAGATGGCCCAGCGGTTAAAAGCACTGCTCTTCCAAAGGTCCTGAGTTCAACTCCCAGCAACCACAGGGTGGCTCACAACTCTTTGTAATGGCAACCAATGATCTCTTCTAGTGTGTCTGAAGACAGTATACTCACATACATAAAATAAGTAAATCTTTAAGAAACATAAAGCTGAGCAAGCTTCAAAAAAAAATTTTTTTTTACTTAATTTTATTTTTATGTAGGATTTAAACCGAAATTGCCATCCATAGTACCAGCTATGAGTAGACCAGACAGATCTAACACAGGGATGATGATTTTGTTTGAAGTGCCTAAGTTAATGCCTGAGTCATCGCTCTTAGCAAATGCTCTCCCACTATTGTAGCATGTAGTGTGGTGCTAGCTCACTCACTTTCCAGAGGTCAAAACTGTCTGGTTCTAGGTGAGGATCTCTCTCCTGCCAGCCATTTTCCTAGAGAGCCCAGACAGTCAGTTCATTGTATGGAATCCTGGACTACCATTGCTGGTGACTTCTGTCTTCTGTCTTTTCCTTAGGTTTACACGAGGAACCACAAAGCCCACCTCCTCTTCCTGCCGAAAAGCCAGTTGGAAATACGTACAGTGTAGCGTCTGGAAGGCTCAGTAACTCTGACAGAACTAGAAACCCAGTAAGTGATACCAAGGGGTTGTTAGGCCTAAGACAGAGTTCTGAACCACTTCTGAGTGTTCAGTTACTATTTAAATTATCTTACCATTGGCTAGATTTTTAGAAATATCTTATTAGAACCCAGTTGTTAAACCTCATGTGCTCACTTAATGTTATATTTGATATTTTACAAGTCTCTATAGAAGGATTGGATTCATTAATTGTACTCCGTTATAAAATAATTTCTCCTGTACCAATACAATGACATTGTCTTTTATGTGATACTATAGTAATAATGAGGAAGTTATTATAACTTCCAGAAACTTTAATATTTGTAGAAATAGATTAGTCAAATTGTCGGATTTTGTTTAAAACATTCAAATTCATTTTTATTTAAAAAATAATTTAAAGTAACTAATTATTTTTAATTTTGAAATTTAAGAAAAACTTATATTTGAAATAAAATGTTTTCCTATGCATTTGTTAACATACCTTTCATATATGTGTTTTATATTTCAACCTTAATACTATTCCCATGTAGGTTTTTAAAAATGTCCTCCCGGTGGGCGCTCTTTATAGCTTGTTTCAAAGGAAATCAATTCTTAAAGTCTTTAAACCAATTCCGTCCAATTTTTATAATAGTCTTACCCTGTGCATTAACTGTGTTCATCATACAGACAAACCCGTCTAATCAGCTAGTGAAGAGAAATTTCTTTGAAAAAGACATTAAATTAAATTAGGCAATACCAAGTTAATGAGATTCTTCTGTAGAATGAATTAAAATTTAGTGATCATTTGTATCTTCAAAGTACTTGATAATAAATTTTTATTAAAACTGGGCAAAGAAAGCCCAAAAGCAGATAGTAGGGCCCCTACTGTA
Organism: Rattus norvegicus; assembly: GCF_021556685.1. NCBI lineage: Eukaryota > Metazoa > Chordata > Mammalia > Rodentia > Muridae > Rattus > Rattus norvegicus. The sequence continues at coordinate 173,234,747 of NC_141535.1, forward strand.
CTGTGGTTCCAACCCCGTATGGAGGAAGGTTGTTGAGATCCACGAAGATCTCAGGCGCCCGCTCTCAAAAGGCCCCTGAAGGGAGCTGTGCTGAGCAGACACACAGTCTTGAGGGAGAGCTGTGACGGGGTCTGTGACTGGCCACGCTATGGAAACACAGGGATTGTCACCGGGTGTCACAGTCCAAGAGTGACACCTACATTTAAAAAAGAAACAGGTTTTGGGGGCTGGAGAGATGGCTCAGCGGTTAAGAGCACTGACTGCTCTTCCAGAGGTCCTGAGTTAAACTCCCAGCAACCACATGGTGGCTCACAACCATCTATAATGGGATCTGATGCCCTCTTCTGGCCTGTAGTCATATGTGCAGACAGAACACTGTATAATAATAAATAAAGCTTTAAAAAAAACAAAACCAAAAAGAGCAGGATTTGATACATTAACTACCTAGTGTCCATAACTATATCCCAGCCTCACATGAGCAGGAAGAAAGCCTGCCTTGTACCCGTCACAGGGCACCGGGGCCGCCTGTATGCTCATACATACAGATTGTAACAGCGAGTCTGAAAGAAAGGCCGTGAGAAAGCATATTATAAGCTCCGTGGTTTGTGCAGGATTTCTAGAGACTGGGGTCAAACACGTGCCTAAAAAATTTGTTTTGAGAACTGAGTTTATTTAGACCAGACGCCATGAGGTCCAGAGGTGAGGGGGAAGCCCTGTAGAACGTGTCAGTGTCGCAGACTGAGGATCGACAGGCTTTCCCAACTGTCCTTTTCACTGGACGAAACTCATCTGCTGTTTCCCCTGCCCATAGCTCCAGGAACCTTTCCATCAACTCTGTGGCTACAGATGCCAAACCTCACCTCCGTTACTTAAGTGATGGCTCTGGGGCACCATCGGGGACCCCTGGAGCTGTGTGTTCCCTTGCTATCTCAAAGCTCCCCTAAATCTGCCAGCTCTGTGGGAAATACAGCATGGACCATGTCAGAATCCAGGGACACAGCACAAAAGTGTATGAGCCCGAGACAAGCTGACCAAGCTCTGCTCTATGAGAGAGTGTCAGATCCTACAACACATGCTCCACACTTCCAACACACACATTGTGGTGGTTTGAATATGCTTGGCCCGGGGATTGGAACTATTCGGAGGTGTGGCCTTGTTGGAGGAAGTGTGTCCCAAGGGTGTTGGATTTTGAGACCCTCCTCATAGCTGCCTAGAAGACAATCTGCTCCTGGTTTCCTTTGGATGAAGGTGTAGAACTCTCAGATTCACCCAGTGCCATGCCTGCCTGGGTGCTGCCATGCCCCCACTTTGATAGTGGACTGAACCTTTGAACCTGTAAGCCAGCCCCAATGAAATGTTGTCCTTTATAAAAGCTGATCCTTTATATGATGCACATGTGGTCTTAGGAGAAGGAGAAATATCTCCCTTTTTAAAAATGACACAAAACCCAGAATCCCCAGGTACGGTCACATCCACCTGTTACCCTAATACTTGGAGAAGCTGAGACAGGAGGGTCGTGAGTTCTACTCTCATCAGTGTTATACTGCAAGGTCCCCTCTTAAAAAGAAATGGGTGGGGTGGTGGAGATGGGGGTCTTTCCAAAATTAAAGTATGATTCTAATGCAGATGGTGCAAAGATGACATCTATAGAAATACTATGATCAGAAAAACACCCCTGCCAGGAACTTGGCCAGCATCTCAGACACCAGAGTTCCCGGGATCTCAGAACTAGGGAAAAACTAACATATAGAAAGGCTTCACAGTGTGTGTGGAATGCTGAAGAGGGGAAAACTCTAGTCAGTAATCTCCGAGGACTGTTGGCAGAATCTGGGCACCAACCCAAACTGAGCAAACACTAAGACAACTGCAGCAACGGGGGCCACCTTGTCACTGTTGGAGGGTGTCACGTATAGCAGTGTCTTCCAGGATTTGCCTTTCTTGTTCCAACTTAAAAGTGAGAGATCAGAAAGATATTTTAAAAATCCGACAAACCTACACGGATGTAGCTCAGTTGTGGTAGAGCTTTGTTGAAAACAAAGAGAGAACACAAGCCTAGGCCCAGGAGGCCCCAGTTAATATGTGATTATATTTATATGATATATACCCTTCCATGTCAAAGTTACACGTTAATATTTGTTGCTGAAATTTCCCTTAATTATTAAGGCATAACCCACAACTAATTTTGAGGAAAATCAATAAAAAGTTCTCCTTGCCTGCTAAAGTTTGTTTGTTTTAATTTTAAAGGTGGCCAAGGAAAGGCACGCATTTTATCCGAGCAGCCCTGTCAGGAAGAATTACAGGCAGCAGCGTGTTTATAAGGCGTGGGTTATATTCTGGAATATTGCAGGGTTTATGAGCTGGTGGCTGGCTTCACTACATTAACCGAACTCATTAGTGAAACCAAGTTTTAAGGGCAAGCTTAATTTGTTTTTTAAAAAATGAGGTTTTAAGACATCGAAACATGTTTAAATTATCATAGTTATTGACGATTAATCACTTGGTATTTAAGGGGATGTTATAAATAGCAGGAATTTTTAAATTGTGGAAAGAAGTTTTAACTCATTTGTTATGAGGATGAAATAGTTTGAATTTGCCCAAAGATTCCTAAGCGATAACTAAGTGACTGTTAATGCAGAGTAATTTTAAAGGGCTAGAAAAATATTCCCTTTAAAGTCTTAGAGACAGTATTTCCTGGATATATGCTGGGGTCTTAATGACTGGAAAAGGGAAGGTTGGTCTTAGGGGTAAATACTTTGAAGGTTTCAACTGAAAAAGAAAATAAAAGAAAAGAACAAAGAGGCCTGCTTGGTCTTTGAGATTTTTCTGTTTCTCAATCAACAGACAAATGATTTCCCAGTGTTTGGCTATGACATAGTCTGGAAACCCATGAAACAGAGCAGCAGAGCCCTGCTTCCCTACCCCATCTTCCCATCCACCCCTCCCCACTCCAGACCCTCTCGTCTGCAGAGCCCAGCTAGGCCTGTCCTGTGCTTTCACACACTTGCTGCATACACACCCCACACAAAGGCCTTGGCCTCCCATGCAACCCGCCTGCAAGCTGGAGAACTCCCCATCTCTTCTCCCCTTCAGTCTCTCCTCTTGTGTCTTCCTTTCCAGTTCTTTTTAATGTCTTCAACTTCTATACTTCAGAACCCACTGCTTGTTTTGAAGCTATCCAGCAAGGAGATGAGATCTGACTCTTGGAGCAAAACAGCCATCCACTTCACTCTCTGTGGTTTAAACTCACGACTGTTTGTTTTCTCCCATAATTGAGATAAAGAAATGTCATATATTAAAGTTGAAGCAAACAAACTGGCAGGAAAGAAGAAAATCTAGGGCACCCAGCCCTCTCTTCTGTCCTCTGAGGACACCAACATACATATAAGCAAAACAGTCATACACATAAAAAGTCCTTTTTTAAAATATTGCTTTATGACTGGGCACAAGAGACCAAGCTTATAATCCCAACACTGTAGACACAGAGGCAGGTGAATCTCTGTGAGTCCAAGGACAGCCTGGTCTACACAGTTCTAAGCCAGCAAGGGTGTATATGTATGTGTATATGTGTAATACTGTTATAGTATATGTATGTGTATGTGTACATGTGTAATACTGTTATATGTATATGTATGTTTATGTGTATGTGTAATACTGTTATATGTATATGTATGTGTATGTGTATGTGTATATGTAACACTGTTATATGTATATGTATGTGTAATACTGTTATATGTATATGTATGTGTATGTGTATATGTGTAAAGCTGTTCTCCATAACTTCACAGCTTTTCTACTTAGAGACTCACCCAAAAAGCTGACCCCAGTTCCTCTTACAAACTCTTAGTTTGGGTTTGTCTTGACTAAAAAGCCTTCTGTGACATTTGTAGGACCTGGAGCAAGCCAGTGAATCAGGAAGCTTGGTACAAGGACCCCCCAGGTTGCCACCAAGGTAGGTAAAATGTGGGAAAGTTGGAGGGACTGAATACTGTGGAGGACTGGCTCCTGTCCACTACCTTCTATATGCAGGGTTGTGAGCCTTAGATCTCGCCTTGGAGAGAAACTCAAGATTCTGCCCGGGCTGCCAGCCCACAGTCTGCTTGTGACAGCAGGTTATGGGACTCTCTGATCTTTTCTTCTTTTAACAAGATCCAAAGCCTACAGATCACAAACATGAGTGAGTCTTTGATACTTTTTCCAAATAAATAAGACAACTTTCCAAACTAAAACAGTTCTTCTTGTGGAGTCTTGCTCATAAACTCCCTCCTGTTAGGAAAGGTAGGCCTGTTTCTCAGCGTCTCAGAAGGGAACTCAGCTGGCCTATCCCCAGAGCTCTAGAGGCATTTGAACAAATGTCGAAGGCATTGCCATGTCGAAGTTTATTTCCACTTAGAGATAAGGAAAAAGGTTTTCAAACTAGTAACTATCCTATTCCCTTTTTAGGACTTTATGCTCTTCTAAATTAAGAGCTTTAATAGTAATGTATAATGTGGCCCATTAGGGGATTTTGATGTTCCTTTTCTAATTATGCAAATGACCCAAGCACATACACCTGATATCGTCTCCTGTCTACGCTTTTGTCTCAGACAGTGGCAGACAGTACTTAGCTTCCTGAAATAGTCAGTGGGTTCAGGAGCAGTTGGGGCCTGAGAGCGCTCATGACTGTAAATGCCTGTTTGTCTTGAGCAAATGAATCTCCAGTGCTAGCTAAGAGGAAGCCAGAGCATCGGACTATTTCCTCTGATACAATGTTTAATGCAACGGTCATTTGCTCAAAAGTAGCACACCCTGCAGGTTTCAGTAAACTGTATCTCCCCTAGCAGAAAAGCTCTTCATGCCTGCGACAGGCTGTGTGTGTGTGTGTGTGTGTGTGTGTGTGTGTGTGTGTGTGTGTGTGTGTGTGTGTGAAACAGAACCTAGATGAGAACAAAATGCTGACTCGTGGCTCCCTCTTGCCTTTCAGACCTGTGCATGGAAAAGTCATTCCAGTTTGGAGGCCTCCCCCCAAAGGGGCCCCTGAGAGACCCCCACCCCCTAAACTTTCTGCAACCAAATCATCAAATAAGAATCTGCCTTTTAACCGCTCCTCCTCCGACATGGATCTTCAGAGAAAGCCGTGTCACTTGGCATCTGGACTCTCAAAAGCCAAGAGTCAGGTCTTTAAAAACCAAGATCCGGTGCTACCCCCTCGTCCCAAACCAGGACACCCTCTCTACAGGAAATACATGGTAAGCCTGGACTTTTAAAATGTTGGTGCTTAAGGGTTTTCTGCTAGGATAAGAAAGACCTGTAGTTCTTTTTAAAAGTGACCCTGACCCAGAAAGCTTTAGAGAAGTAGGCTGCCTCGAGCCTCAGTTTTCTGGAGCTGGGGAGATGCTGGCTCAGCAGTTTAAAGCACTCGTTCCTGCAGATGCCGAGGACCCCGGTTTGATTCCCAGCCGCCACATAGCAGTTCACAGCCATACCTAACACGTGACGCACTGACATACGTGTGAGCAAACATTCATACACATGAAACAAATAAACAAAAACAACAACAAAAATCCCTGTGTTTTCGAGAATCAGAAACACCCAGGTCAGGGAAGCAGGCCATAGGAATTCTACCTCGCTGCCCCAGGAGCATCCGCCATGGGCGTGGGTGACCAATGCCGGGGCTCATCTCCCTGTGTAGCTTGTACTTTACAGTTGCTTTGCCCAGTAAGCGAGTCGCCTTTAAGTGAAGTAGAAATCGAGCATTTATTAAGATCAATGGACTTTCTTACAGTTTTTTTCATTTTGTTAGCATAATTATCACACCCCATTTACTAGCTACTAGTTAAAAGTCCTTACCAGTAATTGAGATTAGTTGGATGTTGATGTTGGTCTCTTTAGATGTTTTTCACCAACTGACTTTTGCCTGTGTACCCCACAAATGACAGGCAGAGATGATTTATGAAAATTAACTTATAAGTGGGCAGGGACAACTATTTCTATATTTTAAATAGTTGTATGCCAGTGCTGTGTTTAGCCGCAGTTAGTAATTTAATCCCATTCTGTACTCCCTTCAAGCCAGAAAGTGTTTTTTACTTTAAGCAAATTCTTGTTTTGAAAAGAGAATAGACAGATTAAAAACAGATAATATATTCACAATCATTTAAATTAATGAAACCCATTGCCTCTCCCCCAACCTTTCTCCCTCATCTCCCCACTCCTCCCCACAAGATAAAGTATAAACTAATGAAACTTTAACTACCCAAACCCAGGGCATAGTCTTTGGGATAGACTACTTAATAAATAAAGTAACATAGAAATTGGTATGTATCGAGAACTAATTATTAGCTAGGCACTATTCAAAACTAACCTTGTAAATTAGATACTTTTCTTATCCCCATTATACAAATAAGGAAAATGAGACCATGTTAGAGATTTAAGCCAGTTGGCGGTAAAACCAGGACATTAATACCGAACAATCTGGCACTGAGCCCACAGTCCCCCATACCATGAATACAGGGTTAATTAGTGGCATGTTCTCTGTTTCCTGTGGCCATCCTATGCCAAAACTGTTTATTCAAGAGGGACCAGGCTTACTTGGGGTTCTGTGTAATGACAAACTATTTAAGTAATCCAAAGAAATCAATAAGTAAAAATGATGGTCTGTTTAGAGTGATATGTTTCATTATAAATCCACAACCACCCCCATTAAGTTACTACTAGGAATCTATGTGCCTTAGGAACCCCAGGGTGTTGTGGGGATGTGGGAGGCGTGATGCTCCTCAACCCAGATTTATAAGCTCACCTCCTTGTGCTCTATGTCTTTGCTCATGGGTAATCCAGGGGCCCAGGTAGCCTCCTTCTCCATGTTTTAAGTGTATATTACCTAAAACTTCTCATCAGTCAAAATCTACCAAGGCCGGAACAGAACCCTTTAGCCCTGGGGCTAAAAACCATCATAAGGTCAGACCACTGAGGGAATAGGAAGTCTTTGGGCTTCAAGCAGACAGACACTGGCTACCAGGAAGACTACGAGGCAAATGGAGGCCATCAGTAAGGCCCTACAGAAAGAGCTTCTAACAGAATGTGAGGTCATTTACCCCTTGCGCTCCTGAGGGCTCAGCTCCACCCACTGAGAGCTTTAGTGCCCAGGAGAAACGGTGACCTCACTGGATCCCAGGGCTGGAGGCCTGCCCCAGAGCCAACCTTCTGAAGAAGCAGTACTTCAGCATGCACGACAAGGTGATCAGCAACGGGTTTCGGTCTGAGACTGTGACTGATTCTCTTATGGTTTACATTTAAGCTGTCGGTGCCTCATGGAATTGCCAATGAAGACATTGTCTCCCAAAACCCCACGGAACTCTCCTGTAAGGTAAAGTCGAGCTCTTTCTTTACTGACTGATTAAAAGAGAAAAAAGAAGAAGAAGAAAAAAAAAAAAAAGCGCTGCCCTCTGTTCCTGCTATTACATATTATTAAATGCTTTAGGCTCCAAAGATTAAAATGTGGGGAAGTAGTAATATTTTATTAAGTAATAATTGCTTCAGAGCGTGCTGTTGTGCTTTGCAGCGTGGAGATGTACTTGTGATCCTGAAACAGGCAGAGAACAATTACCTGGAGTGCCGGCGGGGAGAAGGCACCGGCAGAGTCCACCCGTCCCAGATGAAGATTGTCACTCCCCTGGACGAGCACCCCAGAAGCAGACCTAACGTAAGGAAGTGCTGTTGTGAGACTTCGTACTATGCACGGTGACCCCATCACGGAGCTAGTAATTACGTCCTCCACTCCCTGAGTCTCTCCCATCAGCAGCACTGCTTTAACCAGGGTGGAAATAACAGTAGCAGTCTGCTCCAATTTTGGGATAAATGACTCTAATGCTGGCCCAGAGACTCCTGGGTGTTCTGCCTTCTTCCAGGCCTGGTGGCTTGTGGGAGCTAGGACACTCGGCTCTCTCCTATTTTCGACTTCGAAAGCTACTTACTCTTAAAGAGTGTGAACCTGTTTATCAAGTACCAGAGGTGCTTTCTCTAGCAGAATGAATCCATTATTTTAAAAGGAATCCTGTGAATGCTAACTCTGATACAAAGGACTTCTTTAAAATGCAAGCTGAGCCCTGTGTTGTGATCCACACCTTTAATCCCAGCACTCTGGAGGCAAAGGCGGGTGGAACTCTGTAAGGAGGTGGAGTCAAGCGGGATCAGAAGTCCAGGGTCATCCTTGGATGCATGGTAGAGGTCAAGGGTATCCTTACTGACAGGAGACCCTGTGTAGGGAGAGGAAAGGGAACTTTGTGTAAACCTACAAACCTGGTTTATCTGTTTTAATAAATTCATTAGATAATGAAATATAATCCAGTGACTCAAGTCACAATTAAGGCCTGACAACAAGTTTTTGGAGCCTGATTTTTAAGGCCTGATATTAGATGGTTGTGAGCCACCATGTGGTTGCTAGGTTGTGGATTCAGCACCTCTGGAAGAGCAGTCAATGATCTTAGCCACTGAGCCACCTCTCCAGCCTAGTATTAGCCATTCTTACCATTACACTATCATTTCTTTAGCAATGAAGACCTTTGAACTGTCTTAGATTTACCTACAAGATATGCACCCTAGTAGTGGCGTCTGGGTTGACCTTCTCCCTTGCGGACAACCCCGTCTAGGCTGTTGCCCCTGATGAGTCTCCCCTGCTCATCACTGAAGACTTGAGAAAGGACACTGACTGGAGGCTCAGATCACCGTCCTAAATTTCTCACTCTTGGGTTCACTTGGAGACTCACATTCATGTTAGGTTTAGGGTAGATCTGTGTCTTCACTTCTTCCAAGTCGCTAGCCATCCAGCCTAATATTGTTGTTGAGTGGCCATTCTTTTTTCTGAAGATTTAAATCAGGAACAAATAAAAATCACACACACACACTTAGTTACATAAATCGGTGTTCTTAAAGCCACTGGAGACCTGAAATAGCACAATTACCACAGCTCCCATGTTGTTTGTTCTTTAGTCAAAGGCAGTGAGCAGGAGCAGGTGTGAAAAGCTGCCTCAGCCCTTAGGTCTCGACCAGAGGTACAGTTCTGCTTACCTGTATTAAGTACACGGTTTGCCTCTGCGACACATTTTCATTAAAAGGACAGGAGGATTCAGGGAAGATGTGACGGAAGTGCAAGGTGGGAAGAGTGGGGCCACTTCTCCCAGGACACTGTGATCAAGCCAGTGCCCTGCAGCTGTGGAAAGGCCAGAGATGACGTATCCCTGAGAGGTCCAGAGTCATTGAAACATGAAGAAAGAAAGCACACAAAAGTCTACCTTCATTCTAAAAGTTTGCTAGCATCGAATATTTTTAAGTACCATTCCCAAGGGTCAAGGATGGAGTCTTCCTTGGCCTGGCCTTGATCTGCAGACCACCTGAGAAAGTAATCGACATCCTGTAACTGGATTTGATGATGATGATGGTGATGATGGTGATGATGATGATGATGATGATGATGATGTCATCATTGATAAGCCTGTTTCTTCACATAAGAGACTAAGAACCCAAGTGTGGTGGGTTCCCAGCACTCAGGATGTTGAAGCAGGAGCATCATGAATTTGAAATCATGCTAGTCTATATAGTGAGTTCAAAGCCTACCTGGAGAGATAGCCAGACCTTGTCTCAAGAAATAAAATAACACAGGGTGTGGTGGGTGTAAGCAGAGGCAGGAGGATCTCTGATTTTGAGACCAGCCTGGTCCACATAATAGCAGTGTCAGCAGGAGAAGGGGCCGGAGGAGGGGGAAAAACAAGAAACAAAAGTAAAACCAGCTGCTTGTCAGTAATAAAGTGTCATCTTGGATCTCCCGGTCTCCTCTGGCTAACCCAAGCCATTGTTTACCTAACCAAAGAATACTGCCTTCTCTTGGCTAATTTACTTAGAATTGCTTGTTGGATAAGCCATTCAGATTAAATAGAAAGGCCAAGCATGGGGAGTAACATCGCTTTCAGACTAGAGAATGTATTCAGTTAAGTGGTAATAAATGAACTGGTTCTCCTTCTGTGAATTATACTTTATGGGAAGTCATTAGCTCCTTTCATTGCAAAACGCAAGAACATAAATACCGAACTCCATTCTCTTCCATCAGAATGGACTTAAATGTGAAAGCTCTGTCCTTAAGGTTTAATTGATCAGTAGAAGTGGGGAAAGTACCATTCACTGAAAGGCAAAATGGCTGAATCCCACAACTTTATGGAAGGAGAAATGTTATGGTGTTTTGTTCTTATTTCCTTTGATGTTTTTAAAGTTAAACAGTTCTGTTTTGTTTTAGTTTCTTCCTTTAAAATCAAAAAGCTTAGTGGGGCTGGAGAGATGACTGGGGGTTAAAGACTTGCTGCTACTTCTGTAGAGGACACAGGTTCAGTTCTGAGCATCTGCAGTTCCAGGGATTCCGGTGCCTTCCTTCTGTCTCTATAGGCACCGGGCGCTTGTATGGTGCACAGACATACACGCAGGCAAAATACCCATATGCATACAGTAAGTCTTTGAAAAGGAATGCTTAGTAACATTGAATTTTATTGAAATTTATTTCTGTACTCCCCCCCCCCCCCCGGCAAGAGCACATGGTTTTTGAGGTGGTGAGGATTCTCTCGCCTAGCTCCCCTGCGTGCTCTGCGGCTAGCACTCGTGCTGCAGCATTTCAGGAGGACTCCATAATGAGGACAAAACAATGGTCTTGCAGAGAAAAATGAAACTGGTGTCTACCCTGCACACCCCACTCACAGCCCTGTTTCTCCCCTCAGGGGTCAGGCCACACTCAGAAGCCTGTAGACAGTGGCGCTCCTCACGCGGTGGCTCTTCACGACTTCCCAGCGGGTAAGGGCATAGATAATAAATGGGTGGGACCCTCTCAGAGCCTTTCATCCTCACTGCCAGGGCCATAGAATGCTGGCTGGCAGATAACATCTTATATCCATCGCTCTGTCCTCAGGAAGGGGCCAGGCGCCCAGTCGTGCCTCAATGCTTAGCTGGAAACCTGCCCTTTGAGAGGAATGGGAGCTCCCTCAGACCAATGAAAAATAGCCACTGCTTACCGTTTACAAACGTTAACTTCGTGATGAAGTTTCAGCTCCAAATAACATTCCTCAGGGGCTCGGGATAGAACACTTTCTTGCTTAGCATTGTGATGAAGTTAATTCTAATTTAATAAGTAAAGTGGGTGTTTAAAAGGTTCTTTAATATGTGTGTTACCGCCTAATATGAGATCAAATTATTAGATTTTTGTAATCGTTTTAAGTTATCCATCACAGCCAAAGCTACAAATTTAAAAAAAAAAAACTATTTACAACTTATTTATATATACTTGGCAGATTGATTTCTATTTCGGTGTAAATAAATTTTCTTCCTAAAGGGCTGTAGTACTCCCTTAGTTAATATTTGAAGTTGGAATGGCTTTTCCGGGTGACTGGGAATAGTGGTAAGTGTATCATGCCAGGTCTATAAAGATCCGTCAATGCCCAGTGTGTTTTCAGCAAGACTTACATCGGCACAGTAGGGATCACGGGCCAGGACGATGGTGGTTTTAAAAACTGTTTCCCTTAGTAGATATCTAACCTCATCTTAAATAGAACCTCTCATATCACATTTTTAAAATAAAATTTTGCGAAAAAATTAATTCGATCAGCGAATGCACTCCCGGCCTCTGTGGACAGATCTAAATGCCACTTTGTTCTTCAAGCATGTGTGCAGCTGGGGCAATTCATTGTGTGTCATGAATTCTGTATTACAGAGCAAGCCGATGATCTGAGTCTCACATCTGGAGAGATTGTTTATCTTCTCGAAAAAATAGATGCAGAGTGGTACAGAGGGAAATGTAGGAACCAGACTGGAATTTTTCCTGCCAATTACGTCAAAGTCGTTGTAAGTGGGGTTTGTTTATTTTATTTGGCCACACATTCCGGTGCTTTGGTGAGGCTCACAGATAGGAAGGAGAAGCTAGAAGCCTACAGTCTTGAGACAGACTTCTCTGGATCACTTGACAGTCAGACATTTATTTTTTAAATGAGCATTTTCCCACACAGACTAGCTCTGTCAGCATTCAGTTATGGAAGGAGTAAGAGCTCAGCAGGGATCTGTTGCTGCTGACCGATTGGCTAACACAGTCTAGGAGTGGAGGACCCACCAGCTTCAGTGAAGTACACATTGCCGGGCCCAGCCTCCAACGAAACAGTACCAGTTGGTAAATCACTCATCCTTGGAGGGTTCTTAAGCACTTAGGGATATGTGCCTGGAGACATCCAGTGACCATGGTTAGTGCGACCAGACATTATTCTGAAGGGATACTCTTAGGGGGCGTGGCACATCAGTTTGAGAAGACCCAGGCTCTTCTACCTTAGCTACTGGTCCATTGTCTTTCACATTTTCAAGTCAGATTGGAGAAAATTATAGTGAAGCATCAACATTCTATAGCCCCTAATAGATTAACTTGTGGACACACTCCAGTATGTTGAAGACTTTCCTGCTAAGCTGGGGTAGCTGTGAAACAGGGACAAAACAAGACTGTTTTTTGAACACATGTAGTAATAGGAAAAATATGGCTCACTCCCTGATATAACCTGTGGATACTATGAAATATTAATAAAGCAGCTTATTTTGAAGGGAAAAAAACAGTAATTTTCTATTACTTCAGAAACTTTAAAATCTAGGTATTACAGAAAATCTGTATTTTTCAAGTAGAGAGCATCTGAGCCTCTTGGATTATGAAATGTAGGACTTAAACGTTGCCCAGTGCAGATGGGGCCTGGTTCTTTGCAGGCCTCCAGCCACACTCTCTAAATTAATATTAAGAGTAATGTAAGTTTGAACACTCCTCCTCATTTCTCTTCTGCTCAGTGTAGCCGTGCTCTGAAAAGCACAATTACCACACTGAAATCAATCACACCCAGTCGGCCACATTATTGGTATAAATGTTATTCCTAAGCCCACAAGTTTAAAAAATTGTTTTAAAACATCACACTTACAGAATTTATCAAAAAGGGCCCTGATCTAATATAGACCTCACAGCCTTAAGTAGTTTTCAACTGCGTGGTTATGGCCGAGACTTTTATCCCAGCCTAGCTCTCCCGTTTACTAAGCAACCAGACCAAGGAAGTGCCTGGCGTTTAGGAGACATTTAGCACAAATTGCTTTCTTCCTGCCCCGTTTATATGAAGGAGAGAAGTGCCCCCTTAATATGGGGAGAACACACCAATCTGATCAAACGCTTCATTTGGGAATGTCTGATGTCACACGCTCCTCGGATGCAGTGTAGAGAACTCTCGGGGATGGAATGGTGTCATGTGCTCATGGCGACACATGAGGCAAGAGTTCATGGGTTGCTCGAGGAGGACTACATCAAAAGCCATTCTCCCTCCACACCTTTTAGATAGGGTCTCACTGCTGTGGCCCTAACCTCTTTCTCATGATCCTCCTTCCTCAGCCTCCTGTGTGCCAACATCACAGGAGTAAGTAACCACACCCCGCTGAATCTGTGCAGTTTTTCCAAAGCCCCATTTTGGTTATTTTAGTGTTTAGGAACGGCACCTCCAGTAGGTTCAACAGCTACCTTCCCTGTTTAATTTTAATCACTCGTCTTCCCAGTACTTGATGTTAAATTTCATCTTAACCAAATTGTGGGGGGGAAAAGTGTTACCATAATTTTGTCTTTGCTAGGTTGATATTCCAGAAGGAAGAAGTGGAAAAAGAGAATCATTTTCATCTCACTGTGCTAAGTAAGTTTTGTCTGTGTTCTTTTGTACTTTTTTTTTTTTTAAGGAGTTAGCAATGAAGAATTTCTAAACTTAATCATTTCCATTGCATGATTGGACAGATCCTCGGTATCCTTAGTTCTCAGGAAACTTATTTGCTTATAATGTGATAGTGACAGCAGGAGACATGGCTCAGTGATGAGGATGTGTCCTGCTCCTGCAGAGGACCCTGGTTCAATTCCAAGCACCCACATTAGGTAGCTTAAAACCACCAACTCCAAATCCAGGGGATCTGGTGCCCTCTGCTGGTCCTGTGGGTATGTACATGCACAACTTTTTTTTTTTTTTTTTTAATTTTGAAAAAGAAAAGAGAAGCTAGAGAAATGGCTCAGCAGCTAACAGCAAATTGCTGGTCTTGCAGGGGACCTGGGTTCGATTCTAGGACCTATACATAGCCCACAGCCATTTGTGACTCCAATTCCTAGGAATTCAATGCTTTCTTCTGACCTCTGTAGGCACCAGGCCTACATATGTATGGTGCATATATATATTTGAGGTTAAACACTCACACACATAAATGAAAAAATAAAAACATTTTGAAAAGGAAATGCTGTAAGCCGGTAGAAGCCAGCCTAAATAGCCTTCTGCGTGCGCAGACTTAGGGGCAGTGGCAAATCACTTTGCTTAGACTTGACCTGACCTGCACGCAGACAGTTTTGCTATCAGGAAGTCTTTAGTGTGTCTTTCTGGTGTCTTTCAGTAGCTTTTTTTTTTTTTTTTGGAACTTAAAGTGCTTTTCTCATGGAAAATATGTCTATCTTATAGAAATATGAATCCTACAAAGAGAGCCAGATGAGGCCAGGGCTCAGCTCAGCGGCTGAATGCTTATCCCATAGAACATACAGCTCTGGGTTCTAATCCCAGCCATGGGAACAAGAATCGGCTTAGTAAACATTTTGTATTGTTTTGTTTCTAAGGACTGGGCCCCGGTGAGGGGAGAGTTAAACTGCAGGATAGCACTCCCTGTGTGTTCCTGTGTTTCTGAGACCTTTTCCGGATTTATGTGCCTTTTATGCCTCACTGTAACTCTTGTGTGATTTAGAGCCCTGCCACCACACAGCTTTATGTTCTAGTTAAATGAGCAAATTAGTACAATTCACTACCTGGTGAAGACTGTAAACCTGTCGTGAATAGGTCAGACATAAGGAGCTGTCCCCAGGGGACGGGAGGAAATAAATGCAAAGGTTATCACAAATAAGGAAAATTCCGGTGCCTCAGACAGCATCAAGTCATTGGCTTCCACTTGAAGTTCCAGTGCTACCCTGAGCACAGACACCGCTCGGGCTCGTTGAATTTCAGCAGGTTTGAATGGCCATTGATCTGCCCTCAGACTTCAGTGAGAATCTGGCTACAGCAGGGCAGCCTTTCCTTACAGGCAGCTGTCTTCTCTTTACATCTCTGCTATTGAAACTTACTTTCCAGGGCTCAGATCAAAGGTTAGGGATTGAATCACACCACAGACCAAGTTTTATCTGCTTGTATCTTATTTTCACTCAAAGTCGCAGCTCATGGAGGATTCCTCCGAGTCTCAGGACTGTACCTTCTTACAGGCAATGTCTTTGCAGAGCAGTGAAGCTGATGGATGAGTGTGTGTTTTGGCTCTCCGGCATCCCGCTCCCTTTGACCTTCTAACTCATCAGGCTCATTGATACGTTCGGCTCCATGGTGGATTCAGTTCATAGCGAGCATCCCCCTGCCTGGGAGATGCCCCTTGTACACTGTCCTCATTCTTGATGCTCTACCCTGAGATTCTCAGGGGAACTACCCTAATCCCAGCATGTCTGTGGTTGAAAGGCTTTAGAGGGGCCTTGGATTGCTTTGGCACAAAGACCCAGACAAATGGAGCCCAGGGAGATTCTGTATTTACATAAGAGCTGATCAAAGGCAGATGTGCAATGTAGACACACTTAACCAGTCAGCTCTGGATCCGGAATGCTGCTGAAGTCTCAGGCCAGGAGGTTGGCCTTTTTTGTGTGACAAGCTTCACCATCTAGAAATAAGCCTTATCATTAAGTGGTGCTGCATACTCTTCTTTGTGGGAGGTTTTTTTTTTTTTTCATAGAAAAAAATATACCTTGCTCCATGGTAAACAGGATATTTATTGAAAGGAGAGGATGGAAGCTGAAACATTTTCTTAAAGTTTCTACTAGAGAGAATTTATTGTGCGTTATGAAGCGTTGCCTAACAGCAGAGCTGAAGGTGACACCAATGACGGTCTTTATTTGCGTGTGTGCGCTTGTTTAACCCGTAACCGTGCTGTTCTTTGTTCAGAGGCCAGAGGTGCATCGCTCGGTTTGAGTATATCGGAGACCAGAAGGATGAGTTAAGTTTCTCAGAAGGAGAAGTAATCGTTCTTACAGGGTATGTGAATGAGGAATGGGGCAGAGGAGAGATTCGAGATCGAACTGGGATCTTCCCCCTTAACTTTGTGGAACTTGTCGAGGATCACCCCATGTCTGGTGCGAATATTTTAAGTGAGTATGGGGGACGTGGGTATCTGTTGTGTCTTTGCCTACCTCAGGTGAACCAGTAATATAATAACACTTAAGACGTTTAATGATCATCCCACCACATTTGTCGCGGTGAGGAAAACACTTACTTTGAATGGTGATTTGTGTGGGTCACTAGTTTGATCTTTTGTTTAGGTGATTGGCAATGGCCACACATGAGAAATGACAAAGACTGGCAAGGAGTGCATTATACGGCTAATTTTGAACCCTGGTTTAAAGTTAAATAAAGTCCCCAGGAGGCTAACACTTAAAGAGACTGGAACCCCAGTGTCTACTGTCACCCTACCTATTTTTCCTGTAATACTATGTGATTTGTTTGTTTGTTTAATCTGACCCCCCCTTTTTTTTTAATGCAGGCACAAAGGTGCCACCAAAGACCAAAAATGAAGACCCTGGCTCAAATTCTCAGGTAGGAGGCTTGAATGGATAACCTTTGTGACAGCCACATTTAAACCCTGGAAGAATTGATACTATAATTACAAGGAGGAAACAGTGTGAAGTCACTGTATGTGTTATACAGCAGTATATGCAGTATATTGCATATGCAGTTATATGCAGTAGATTGTGTGGTGACTGTAATACTGTACCTAAGACTCACAGAAAGACATGCAGAAGGTACAGGGACAGACACCTCCCCTCCTCTTCTTCCTCCATTTCTGTTCTCGTGTCACAGGTGGCCATTCCATGACTCTCCTTTGTGGAAAGGGCTGCTAAGTTAGAGTCTTGTGTAGCCTTGAACTCCTTGTCATCCTGCCTCTAACTCCCAAGTGCTGATGTTGTAAGTATGCATTACCATACCTAGTTTCTTGGCTGACCTCAAATATATGACCATCCCCCTGCCTCAGCTTCCTAAGTGCTTAGATTACAGGTGGGAGCCACCAGGTCTAGTGGGTAAAGGGTTATTTTTCTTGCTTTTGTTGTTGTTGTTGTTGTTGTTGTTGTTTTTAGTCCACCAGTTACTGAGAAGGGAAGGCACGCCAGCCACTGTGGAACAGGTCCTCTGTGTCCTGTCATTTGACTCTCACAGAAACCTGTAAATGAAACCAAATCCCAGAGAAGCCTAGTGACACACATAGCCAGGAAATGGTAGTGCCAGGTCTGCCCTGCGTGACTGCAAAGCCTTTGCTACTCGAGATTCTGACCATCCATCTTGGAAGAGCTGCCCCTTCACAGGGCAGAACCATCTTCTCATGCAGTGGAGGGGTTAAAGATATGGTTTTGCTCTGTAGACAGATGAGCCTCAAACTCTAGTTAGGTGGGCCACCTCTGCCTCCCAAGGACAGGGATTTAAAGGCATGTGCCACTAAGACTGGTGGATAAGTGTTTTTTTTTTTAATTTTTTTATGTATATGGGTGTTTTATTGAATGTACTTTGTGCATCTTGGACATGAAGTGCCATGGAAGGCCAGAAGAGGGCATGAAATCCCCTGAAATTGGTGGACAGAGGACAGAGGACTCTGAGTGGTCACTCTGTAGGTGCTGGGAATCAAATCCAGGTCTTCCAGAAGAGCAGCCAGTGTTCTGAACTACTGAGCCACCTCTCCAGCCCATATGTTCTCTCTCTCTCTCTCTCTCTCTCTCTCTCTCTCTCTCTCTCTCTCTGTGTGTGTGTGTGTGTGTGTGTGTGTGTGTCTGCACATCTGTGTTTCCAGCCCCACAGAAAATGTTCCTAATGGAGAGTTAGAAGTAGCCTATCATATTAGAATAGATCACAGAAAGTTTCTGCTTAAGTATTACATGTCCCTTAAAACTAGCAAAACCCTAAACTGTCACACTTGCCACTTAAAATTATACTTTAAGAAAAGTTATTGGAAACTTATTTCTTTAATTTAATAGTAACATAAAATATTAGGTAATTTGAACAAAACTTCTGGTTTTGAACTTTTTTTTTAAGGTTTATTTATTTTATTTATATGAGTACACTGTAGCTGTCTTCAAACACACCAGAAGAGGGCATTGGATTCCATTATAGACGGTTGTGAGCCACCATGTGGTTGCTGGGAATTGAACTCGGGAACTCTGGAAGAGCAGTCAGTGCTCTTAACCACTGAGCCATCTCTCCAGCCCTGGTTTTGAACTCTTAAAAACACCTTCACATTTTTTTATATTTACATGTATATGTTTACATAGGCATGTGAATGCCCTCTGAGGCCAGAAAGGTGTTATATCCCCATGAGTTGGAGTTACAGGCGCTTGTGAGCTGCTGACATGAGTCCTTGGGAACTGAAGTCTGGTTCTCTGGAAGAGCAGCATGTGCTCTTAAACACTGAGCCATCCCACCAGCCCCTGTGGCCCCTTAGCTTTTATTCCTCACCATGTTGGAAGCTGTGAGAAATGCTACTGGGGATAAACCCTCCTGTTCCTCACCCAGATCCCTGCCTTGAAACAGGATAGCAGCCCTCCTGGAGAATGGTGCAGAGCCCTCCACAGTTTCACAGCAGAGACCAGCGAGGACTTAGCCTTCAAACGTGGAGATCGGATCCTGATCCTCGAGCGTCTAGACTCTGACTGGTACCGGGGCCGGCTGCATGGCAAGGAGGGCATCTTCCCAGCAGTGTTTGTACAGCCCTGCCCAGGTATAACAGCTGCTAGTGTGACCTACTTCAAGGGCTAAGGCTTTTAAATTGTGTATAGGCCTTTACCTCTGACCATGCTTGACTTAAGTTTATCTACATCTGGAACAGATGATTAATGAAGTCACTACATCAAAGTTATGTGGAGGGGAAAAGATCAAGGTATCATTGAATAGCAGCTCAGTTTGACTAACAAGTAGACTTTGTACAATTTTTTTGTCCTAAGTGAATATCCTTTAACTTTTTGCAAGTTAAGTAAATTCAGAACTACTTGTAAATATTTAGAGGAAGACAAGGCAGGTTCCTAAGGTGTTTGTGTTTTGTGTGACCGTCTTGCTGCATATTTGATATTCTTGTGTCTTTGCAGCTGAGGCAAAAAGTGTGGCTTCCACAATGCGGAAGGGGAAGAAGGTTAAAGCCCTGTATGATTTTGTTGGGGAAAACGAAGATGAACTCTCTTTCAAGGTCAGAATATGTATCTTTTTGTGCTCACTAACACTACCTATTTTTGCAATGTACATATGAATGGAATATTGATCATTACCTAAGAATGAAGAGTTCTCAGGCCCTATTTGAAACGGAAGAGTGTGGACAAGGCTGGAAGTCCTATGGTTCCAGCTTTTGGGGAGCAGAGGCAAGAGGATCACATTTTGAAGTCCAGCTTGAACCTCTAGTGAGGCCTTATCAAGAAGAAAAGGGGTGACAATTAGGGAGGAAGAACTAAATAAACTGAGTAAGATCTGATAGTTTACATCATCAACTGTCACTGAACGGCCTAGGGGAAAACCTTAGCTTAGTGATCTCAGTCTTCAAAGAATCCCTTGTGGCTTGGCTTTACGATGGCAGAACTTGATGTGGGAGTTTTCACTGAGTGTTCTCCTCAGTCCTCACAGCAGCTACCAGCATCTGAAGTTAATGGAGAAATCATGCTACACATGTTGGCTTTGATGTGTGTCAATTCGCAGAATTCACAGCATACCCCACAGAGAACAGGTTGTCTTCAGGGATGAGTGGCTCATAAGGCAAATAGTTGAGTTTTTTGTTAAGGGATGGTATATTGGTCATTAATATCTATTAAATAATATTTAACTATAAATGTGCATAATGTTAGTAGACAGCTATCATATATAGTCCTAGTACTCACAAAACTGACAATGGTTAGGAAAATAGCTTCAACTATTCATTATATTATAGTTTAGGGTAGTAACTTATTTGTAACAAATTTTGAATAGCCAAAATTTTACATACTTAAGCAAATTATACATAAAATACATCTGACAGTTACCGTGTTTTCATTCCGGTCTCCATAAAAAAGACTTTTTTAAAAAGATTTATTTATTTATTATATATAAGTACACTGTAGTTGTCTTCAGACACACCAGAAGAGGGCATCAGATCCCATTACAGATGGTTGTGAACCACCACGTGGTTGCTGGGATTTGAACTCAGGACCTCTGGAAGAGCAGTCAGTGCTCTTAACCACTGAGCCAGTCCTCCAGCCCAAGGAAAGACTTTAATCAAACAATTTTGCAGAGAACTATGTAGTAGTGCTACAAAGAAATCCATTTATCCTGGTAAATATACTTTCTTTTTAAAGTAGCCAGGGTCATCTTAGACCCTTGCAGAACTTTAAATCCAGGGTCTACGAAATTATTAGACATCATCCAGAACAAAATCTGATCTTCATCTGATAAAGGAATCCTAATTTGCACATGTGTGAGACACATCCTCTGTAACTTAGATGAGGATACACCAGTACTGTACTCTCCGTCAAGGCAAAGCGCCTCTAATGCGACTGCATGTGAAGCCAGTATTGTTGCTAGGGATGGGTAGGATAAGTCACTGATAGAAGGAAGCATGGTTGTGTGCAAGAATCAGGGTATAATATGCTCGGACTGTTACCAAGCAGTGTTATCGCAACTTTACACTGTAAACTGCGGCAGCCTCATCATAGCCTCTAGATTAGGAATATGGACCTTAGAACACCCTAGAATTTGAATTCTGGCTCTCCACTCACAATATGTGCAATCCTGGTAAGTTCTGCTATGGTGGCTAGTCTTTGGTTTGTAGTTATTGTTGTTTTCCAGACAGGGTTTCCCTGTGTAGCCCTGGCTGTCCTGGAACTCATTCTGTAGACCGGGCTAGCCTCAAACTCTGCCTGCCTCTGCCTCTTGAATACTAAGATTAAAGGCATGTGCCACCCAGCCTAGCATGCTAGCCAGTCTCATGCCAATTTGACACAAGCTAGAGCCATCTGAAATCAGGGGCCCCCAATTGAGAAAATGCCTCCATAAGATCTGCCGGTAGAGCATTTTCCTGATCAGTGAATAATGGGGGAGGGCCCAACCCACTGTGAGTGGTGACACTACTGGGCTCAGAGTCCTGGGTTCTATAAGAAGCAGGCAGAGCAAATCAGTAAGCAGCACCCCTCCAGGGCCTCCACGTCAGATCCTGCTTCCAGGTTCCTGCCCCGTTTGAGTTCCTCCAATGGCAGATCGTGATCTGGAAATATAAGCCAAATAAAGCCTTTCCTCCCCAGCTTGCTTTCTGGTCGTGGTGTTTTGTTGCAGCAATAGAAACCTTAACTAAGACATATATACTGCCTGAGTTTCAGATTATTTATCACACAAGGAAATTGAGAACTGGAGAGAGGGCTCAGTGGGTGAGGCCCTTGCTACATGCATGAGTTCTAGGATTCAGATGCCCACATCCATGTAAATGCCAGGAGGTCATGGCAATCTGGTGGGGACGGGGATCTCCAGAGCAAGCCGGATAGCTGTACTAGCTGAGTTAGTGAGTTCTGGGTTCAAGTAAGAGACCTTCCTTCCATATCCTAAGCTGCAGAATGATTGAGAAACACTTGGCATCAACCTCTGGCTTCTATGTGTACCCACAGACACATGCACATGCACTAATGCACACACAAGCCCACACACACGCACACCACACAAAAAACTATGAAATAGCCTCTCCCTCACAAGGATGCTGACAGTGTTCATCTATAGAACTGTAGCTATTGAACTTTTGTGAGGCACAGACGAGGACAAAGCACACAGGAGCAGGTGGCTCACCCTTTCACCTGTGACCTTTATGTAAGCATGACTGTCCGTGTGCCCCTCTTAGACGGCCCTCATGGGTAGCGAAACCATGCTCGCCTTCCCACTATAGAGCAAGTCCATTATACTGCATTATAACAGTATTACCCAGGACAGTATCTGCCACATAGTAGGTATTCTGTAAACACTTGTTAGATAAAGTTACGTGCATTTGTGTGTATATAGCTGGTACTGTCTTAGATTAAAGAGTGATTTAGATTAGGAACTGTGCGTGTGGGGGGCATAAAACATAAGCAGGAAGCTCAGCGTGGAGCGAGGCTGATGGTGGCGGGGGACTGAGTTTACTTTGAGAAAAAGAAGCCTGCAAGCAAATGTCATTAGGTATATATCATCTGTGCAGTTTATCATTTAATCCTCTCTGCAAATCAAGATAAATGAGTTATATAAAGAGAAGATTATTCACGCCGCTCCAGGTAGGCTACGCTCTGTGCTTGTACCCTGCAGAAACCAATAATTATTTCTAACTCCTGTCTCCTTCCAGGCTGGAGATGTAATAACAGAGCTGGAACCCGTGGATGATGACTGGATGCGTGGAGAACTAATGGGAAAAGCTGGGATCTTTCCCAAAAACTACGTTCAGTTTCTACAAGTCAGCTGAAGGTGAAGCTTGGCTGTTCCTTGACACGAGAACTCACTTGAACATTCACTTTGACTATCAGATATTTGCACTATTTTTTTTTAAACAGAAAGAGAAATATCTAAGATGTATGTGGCACACTAGAATTTCTGAGGGCAGAAAACCTGTAGGTTTCTTAGCTTAGCTTCGTTTGTGGAAAGGTGTACGGAGAAATGGAGAGTGAGGAAGCCGGCAGGGAAGTGTGCTTCCCCTGGGAAAGCATCCAGTGCAGGCAGGCAGCATGGGTCGGCTAACAAGCAGGAACTGTACTCATACGCCTGTTCCCATCAACACACTGAATTAACCATGCTTCTTCATTTTCTACTTTAGTTTAAAAAGAGGACGTTTGACATTCTACATGCTGTAACTATCAGGACATGGATGGTAATCTGAATTTCGTTTTTGATATTCAAATTAATTCTAACAGCTTGAGCACATTAGTCTTAGTCCTGGGGCGGAAGCTTGCTGCAGGACAGATAGTTTGTAACTAGTGGAACATTTACAAGCAGGTGGGGAAATAAGCTCATGTCCCCAAGTGCTCCTTGTGTCCCAGCATTCCCCATTTATCCAGGGACTCGAAGGGGTCAAAAGAACCAAAACCATCCCTAAGATGCCTTGCTAATACAACTAACCCCTCCACAGACATGCCACAACTTACCTCTCCTCGGTGGATGTGTATGTTAACAGGGTCATTATAAAGCACATTTTCTGAATCTGCAATCATTCCTTTGACAATTACTGGTCAGCTCATTGACTCAAGGAAAACTCATTTTCTTTGCATTACCCCAGTAATACACAAAAGCTGGATCTTGTTACAGTAGTGCGTTATGAATCTCGGAGAGTATCTTAGAATACAGAGCAAAGGGTAAGATGAAAAACAGTGCCGAGCCCCCACAGCTCACTTCGTCTCGCTATATCAGAAGTTAAAATAATTTAAGAGGACTGAAGGCTGACGCAGTACCCCCCCACCCCCAACGCATCTCTGCAGCTATTGGAGTAAACACAAGACCACTTTCCTGTCATCCAGGGTCACACGTTCTGAGTTTCAAAAGTGGTTCTTGTGTGACTCAATCAATTACAGTTTATGAACTAAAGCCAAATGCTCTGAAGACAATCTAATAATGGATTGGTGGGTTAGCATTTCGCTGGAGATGTGAAATGCTCTCCAACAGGGTTCTTCTGTTTCCAAGAAGAGTTTCATATGCTGGACCACTTCTTAATTTTTCCTGTTTTCCCAATTATCCAAAACCTGGGTGGCCAGTGATTTCCTGAACACACTGCTTCTATAAGGAAATACCTACTTTGTGTTTTTTACTAAATTTCCTATCCCTGGCATATGATTGCATTTGATTTTGGCATTTTGGATCTGGGGTTTCTACTACATGTTTTTGTTTAAGACTATTTAAAGAAAATCATTGTAGGTTTCCACTCAAATCACTTTTACGAGAATGGGAAGACGTAAAGTGTTATTCAAACTAAATTCTCATCGTCAGCAAGCCATATAAGAGCAAGAAGGGGTCAGCGGTGTGGAGAGGGGTATGAAGTGTTTCTTTGCCTGTGAGATTTCAATTTAATAGTGAGGATACTGAACAACCTTTCTCTATTGAAGAAAAAAATCCCTCTTGATATTGGCTCTCTGTAAGCAGAATAAGTGCAATAGTTGTGTATCTACTTGACACTATAATAAACTGAACTCAACTTTTCAATTCCTTACCGCAGACGAGACTGCATCTTTCAGAATGTGAGCCTACCTGTCTTATCCTTGTATCTCCCGTCCTTTGTTTGCAGGGCGGGTGTGGTGGACAGATGGCGGCTTTCCACTCAGCACCTTTGCTTTTGTTGATGCAAATATATATTGAAACAAATCCTTTTTTTTCCTTCTTTTGCCATCTCACTCTACCATGCTGTTTTTCTTGCTATGTATTTCTCTCTCAACTAATAGGAAGCAAAATGTAGCTGTGGGGCTTGCATGGGTACTTTCTTATTATAAATTGATTGAGGTCAAGGCAATAGTCAAAGAAAAACAATTGTATATGAAGAGAATTTTATGAGATAAATGGAAAGGGGTTATTGTGCTTGTTTCAGATTTTTTAGGTGAAAGTTTGATACTGTTCTCATCTTTGTGAGTCAGCTTTTCATAGCTGTGACAAAATACTCAATCATAAACAACTTAAAGGAGAAAACAAGTTTGGGCCTGATGAGTTTTCATTCCTAGGTCACCTGGCTCCATCACCTTGGACCTGATGCAAACCAGAACATCATGGTGGGGAGTTTTCCAACATATAGACTCTGTGAAAGAGAGAAGAGGTAGAAAAGGGGAAGTAGGGAACAGGAAGAGAGGGAAAAAGAGAGCCAGGCACAAGATGCACTCTTCAGAAAAACACCTCAAATCGCCTTCCTCTGTCCCCTAGTATCCTACTCAGCCGTCAGTTCATCCACCGTGGATTCCGTCCATCCAGGGTTAGTTCATCTGACCATGGCCTGACCCCATCTCAGTAATGCCTCTGGACAGAGAGCAAAACCTTGCACACAGGAGTCTTCTGGGGACACCTTCATACCCAAACCATACATCATACAGACCTCTTGAAGTACTCAGGTTTTGAGTTTGCTTTTGTTTTTAGGTTAAAACTGGAGAAGCCATTTTTAGTATATTACCCTTAGTTTTTGTTTTTGCAGTAGAGGGGACTGAACCCAGGTCCTCATACATATTGGGCAAGCACTCTGCTACCGAACTACATTTCCCCAGCCCAATATGTTACCCTTTGAACCCTAAAAGATAAGGTGTCTCTTTAGATGCCTTTGTGTTCATTGCTACAGGAAGAATGTAATTCTTTCATTGCTCTTGCAAATCAGTCTGCAACATTTAGAACAGTTAATATTAGTGTATTTATCAAAATGTATCATTAGAACTGACATTTTAAAAATGATGATTATAGGACTGTAAGTCAGTATCCCTAAAAAGCAATCACAGTTTGTATTCAGTTTCTCAAATTTAGATATATAAGCCTGAGAAAACAGCAATGAATATATGGATCAGGTAAAGGGAGTATTTTCACTGTGTATGAACATTAATGTTTCCTTTTAATTAATGCCAGATGCACATAGGCTGTAAGACTCATGATTCGATGCCATTTTGAATGTCATTGAATGAATTCATAGGCTGATTTTTTTTTTTTCCTAATGGGAACTAATGGGAATTCATTTTCTACCTTACTTTTTACTTCACTGTATGGAACAAAATCTGTCACCTCCCTTAGAGCACTGCCGCCATCTAGGGGCCTCTCCTTTCATTACAAGCTTTTCTTTTTCTACCACAAGTGTGGGGCCACAGAGCTCAACAGGGTTACAGGACTTGTAACCGCAGAGCCCTAAGTACAGCCTAGCTCTGCGGACAACAATCCAGTCTTTTCCATTTACTGTGCTGAAATAACGTGTTTCTCTTTAGCTGTTAGAATTGTTTAAGTGGCTGGAGAGACAGCAGTTAAGAGCACATGCTACTCTTCCAGAGGACCTAGGTTCAGTTCCCAACACCCTGGCAGGCCACTCACAATTGCCAGCAGCTCCAGCTACAGAGAACTGGCGCCACAGGCACCTGCATACAGTGGCTTTCACTCACACTGACACACAGAGATGAATACAAATAAATCTTTAAAATGTTTTGGTATTTTCTTAGCCTGTAGAAGTTACAAAGGCATGGGGAGGCCAAAAGGGGTGGGTGGGGGAACACCCTCATAGAAGCGGGGGGAAAGGGAAAGGAAAATAAAATAAAAAGAAGTTACAAAGGCTCACACAACTCAATAGAAAGAATCCCACAGGTATTCCTGTAATATCCCAGTACTAGGGAGGCTGATTCTGTCTTATAAAACAAGAAGGGAAGGAGGGGTAGGCATTGATGGCAAAGAACAAATTAAAGCTCTGGATTTTTTAAAAAAGATTTTTTGTGCATGAATGTTTTGCCCACATGCATATATATGTACCATGTGTCAGAAAGTGTTGGCTCGTCCAAACTGGAGTTATAGATGGTTATGAGTCACCATATGGGTGCTAGGAATTGAACTCAGGTCCTCTACAGAACATGTGCTCTTAGCCTCTGAGCCATCTCTCCAGCTTCTGAAATGTTCTTTCAGATAGAGAACTAGCCGGGTTGGTAGTGTGTGTGTGTAATCCTAGAGACAGACAGATCAGGAATTCAGGGTCATTTGCCTACTTATTGAATTTTTCAAAGCTAGGCTAGGCTACATGAGACAGTGGTCCCAACCTTCCAAATGTTGTGATCCTCTGATACAGTCCCTTATGTTGTAGTGACCTCCAACCATTATTGCTACCTCATAACTGTAATTTTGCTAGGTAAGAATTTTAATGGTAATATCTGATAATGCAAGCCCCAGTGGGGGTCCCATCCCACAGGTTGAGAACCACTAGTCTTGGAGGGCAGTTTGTGGGAAAGAAGTCCTGTTTTATGTAGATACAGTACCATTGTTACGTAGAAATTCAGACTGTGAGCTCATCCACTGATGGAGAGTTCTTTCTTGGTGACTGCCTGTAACTTCAGGTCTGTAGTGTTTTAGGGCTGTGTAACAACAAGCCATCTCCAACCTCTATGTCAGATAAAAGAACAATGAGTCTGGGGAACATTCTAGATGATTTTAAACAACTGCATGTCTTTTTTTTTTTTTTTCCAGAGCTGGGGACCGAACCCAGGGCCTTGCGTTTGCTAGGCAAGCGCTCTACCACTGAGCCAAATCCCCAACCCCGGCTGTGTACTTTTCAAAAATTAACCATCTTTTTGCTGTTTGTACCAGTGTCTCCCTGTGTATCCCAGGCTGAACTAATTCATGATCATCCTGCTGAGCTTCTCAAATGCAGGATTAGTCATGCCCCACATCTGGATGGCCATCAATCTAAATTATTCTGTATTCCTTCTTTAAATTTTTTTTTTGTTCTTTTTTTCGGAGCTGGGGACCGAACCCAGGGCCTTGCGCTTCCTAGGTAAGCGCTCTACCACTGAGCTAAATCCCCAGCCCCTCCTCCTTTAAATTTTTTAAAAAGACAAGTAAAACAAAAAAAGCCCAGGTGTGGTGACCCATGCCTCTAATCCCAGCATTTGTGAGGCACAAGTAGGTGGATCTCTGAGAGTTAGAGACCCAGTTTGATCCAAAAAAAGGAGTTCTAGGTTAGCCTGGGCTGTTACACAGAAACCTGTCTCAAAAAAAAAAAACAAAAACAAAAAACCACACACAACATTGAGAGAGAGGGGTTGAAGGAGAGAAAGGAGAACAAGCCAGAGCTGATGGAACGTTCATGCTCTGCTGCTTGTGGAGGTGGTGGGGTGTCAACCCTAAGAGGGGTTAAACTTGAATCTGAAGCCAACTTGGCCAATATAATGAAACCTCTTATCTATAGGACACAGTGGCATATCCTATAATCCTAGCACTTGTAGGCAGAGGCAAAGAGGATCTGGAGTTCAGGAATATCCTTTGATATATATTTCAAAGTCTACATGAAATCAACCCCAAAAACAAGTCAATCTACATTTATTCTCCCAATCATGGAGAAGTATTCTATTAAGAGTCCTGACTCAGGCTGGAGAGATGGCTCAGTGGTTAAGAGCACTTCAGCCTACCATTGTTTTCCAGGCACCACTGAAGACGAGTCCTAATTTCTCAAAGGATCAAAGGATCCAGTGCATTTAACCCTCTAGTTCAGTACCATAAAGACAGCACTGTTTTCTCTGTGGATGTTTGAAAGTGTTGACAGGATTTTTAAAATACACAATGGTGAAAACGTTGTGTGCAGAGGAAATGGGCTAGTCAGAAGACTCTGCTAGACCCAGGTGACCCTGGAGTGACAGCCTGGCAAAACTATAATAACCATTAGGATATGTATGCCAAGTCAGGTGACATAGTGCATGTCTTTAATCCCAGTACTCAGGAGACAGAGACCAAAGGACAGGCCGAGTCTGAAGTTAGCCTGATCAGTATAGTTCCAGGCCAGCAAGAGCTACATAACTAGACTCTTATCTAAAAAAAAAAAAAAAGAAAAAAAAAAAAAACAAAAAAAAAAACCCAAAACTGGGAAGCTGGGTGGCATTCCTTTATCCCAGCACTTGGGAGTAGTTCAGGACAGCCTGGTCTACATAGTGAGTTTCTGTTTCTGGTGAATTCCTGGAAAATCAGAGCTATGTAGTGAGACCATGTCTCAAAGCAAAAATAAAGCATTGATCCTCTACAAATGTGAATCTCAAAGTGGTCTGCCCTGTGTTGGTTGTTCCTACTAGATGGGATAGATCATGTTCTAGGGGATGGATATAGAAGATTTTGTGAACCAGGTAAGGAAATTTATGGAAACTGAATACCTCAGGGAAGAGATTCAGGACCACCTTCTCCAGCACAGTACAGAGCAGAGCCCTGCAAATAAAACTCACTCTTGTCAACCACTGATGATGCTGCTTCTGACCTCTGAAGTGAAAGCATGATTGTATCCAGCCCCCCGAACCTACAAGTGGTACCCAGGCCTAAATACCATGGGAGCCAAGAAACTAGTGTTATCAATAGCCTGAATAGTTGTGCCCATTTTTAAGCTGAGTCATAATTTACATAAAATACTGGATAGCAAATAATCTATGAATCAACACCATATACTGTCAACATGAAAACAGTTGTCTTCACAGCTCCTTCACACTTCCAGTCAATCACTTCATCCCTTTCAACTCTCCACCACAACCACTGTTCTGGTTTCCACACCAGATTAACTTCTAAATTCATAAAAGCATATAGTTCTTTCTTTCTGCCTTCTTTTGCTATCGTTTAAACATACAAATACCACAATTTGTTTACCCAATGTGTTAGGCTTTTAGTACAATGAGTAAACTTGGTACCAACCTTGACTTATGTTGTGTTGCTGCGAAGGGACACCGTGACCAAGACAACTTACAAAAGGGTGCATTTAATTAGGGGCTGATTTACAGTTTTAGAGTCCATGGTCATCATGGCAGGAAAACAGACAATGGCAGTGGCTGAGTTTTACATCCTGATCTGCAGGCAACATGCAGAGAGAGACACCAGGCCTGCCCTGAGCCTTTGAGACCTCAAAGCACAGTGGCACACCTCCAAAAAAGGCTATATACCTAATAATTCTAAGAGTTCCACTAACTGGAGACCAAGAATTCAAGCCTAGGCACTTAAAGGGACCATTCTCATCCAAACCAATTTTTTTAATTGCATTTTAATTTACACTTTAAATGTTATCCCTTTTCCCCTCCAGAAACCCGATATCCCATCACCACCTTGCCTCTGAGGATGCTCCCTCCCACCGACATTACCCTACAACCACCAACTTTCTAAAGTAGTTTGTGTAAACATGACGTCTCATCTCTTTTAGACACCTAGGAATAGGATCAAATCAAATCAAAGCAGTGGTATGTACTCCAAGGCCCAAGGAACTTGAGAGGCTGGGGCAAAAGGATCACTTCAGCCTGGTACTGGAAACCAACCTAAGCAATATACATGTAGTGAAACTTACTTAAAATAATTAGGTGGGCTAGAGAGATGGCTCAATGGCTAAGAGCACTGACTGCTCTTCCAGAGGTCTTGAGTTCAATTCCCACAACCACATGGCTCACAAATGTCATGAGATCCCTCTTTTAGTGTGTCTGAAGACAGCAACAATGCATTCACATACATAAATCTTTTAAAAATACCAGGGCTAGGTTCATGCTTTTCTCCCCGCTAACCAGTGAGTTTACTGGGGTTACAAGAGTGGGTTGTGTAGGCATGAATTCAAGGAAGGTGCATCATTGAAAAGCCCACATCAGCATTGGAGTACAGATCGCTTAAGAAAGCTATAGTCTTAGCATTTACACAGAATGCTCAGGCTGCCTGCTGAGTTGTAGAGCCTCCTTCCTCCAGCAGTACTTACTGTTTATACGTGCTCAGGGAGCCATATTTGGTGGCTGTTTGCTTAGGTGGCAGAGACTGGTACACATTGGGATCCTGGTACCTTCTTTTTGCAGCCTGGCTGTCATGTAGTAAGCATCATCTTCTGCCACCCATAACCTGATATTCTTCAGTCACCCATGCAAAGGCAGTGCCACTAAGCAACCTTCATCATTAAAGAAAGCTAAGAGATCCATGCTGAAATATTTAATGTGTGAATATTTTGCTTCCACCTTGTGTACCACATGCATATCTGGTCCCCGTGGACTTTGGATCTGCTGAACCAGTTACAGATAACTGTGAACCACCACATGGATGCTAGCAATTGAACCTAGGTTATATATCCCACAAATATTTACTCGAAGTCAGATTTGATTCTGAATCAGAATAAAGTGCCTCTAATTGGTGCTTCATGTTTACACATGTGGACTGCTGTAGTTTCATTAACACTAGCAGAAGACAGGAGGCAACTGGCAAGGACTTTACCATTCAATGACTGGTACAGGACAATAATGTTTTTAAAGATTTTCTACTCTGGTACCAAGCTTCCTTTTCCTGCGACATCGCCTCATCCTTCAGGTATACACAGGATGTACACGTAAGACATGGCCTATGCAAAGAGCAGTCAAGAGGTTACATTCTTGGCATACTATACATAGAACGTGTATGTAGGCACACAGAGCTTGTAGAACTTGACACACTTGGGCAACCTTGACTTTTGATGCTCTTCAGAAAGGCTATTAATCTAACCAACAGAGGGTAGAGCCAGATCCAGTCAGACATTTCATTAGTTGCCATCAGCAAGCCTTCTCAGAGGCACAGCTGAAGGCAACCTACAGCACTGATCTCAGGTCCATACTCTAGAGCCTTTAAGGTAGGCCTAATAGGTCTTAGATTTGACCTTGGTGACACTGGTCTCCAAGTGGTCAGTCACACGGATTTCATTTATAAAAAGCTAACTAACATACCACTTTACGCAAAACCAGGAAGCCAAGCCTGCTACTTCTCAGAGCATCATCACACTTTGCATTGAATCAAAGCACTGCAGAACAGTGAACTTTCCTGGAGTCCTTATCAATACCTCTCTACAGGTGGCAGTGTGATGGAACCAGTAAGACTCAGGAGATCCCCACTATTGTCAATTCAATCCAAGCTTTGAGTTGTCTTTATTACAAGGCATTCTTCATGCAGTAAAAACTTTAGATATGAAATTCTAGCACCACTTGTGATTGACCTCTACCCTGTAACAATGGTTTCACTAAAATTTCTAACTGAGGGTGGTGGTGGTGGCACTTAACTGTAATCTCTGCAATTCATGGAGGATGCATTAAAGGCCAACCTAGGCTACACAGAAACCTGTTTTGTGCAGCTGCTCTTCCAGAGCAGCCAGGTTCAGTTCCCAGCACTACATGGCAGCTCCAGTTCCAAAGGGAATCTGCAGGCTTCTTCCTGCACATATGATACACTGAGGCACACACACATTTACACAAAAATGTTCTTAAAACTCCTGGATACAAA
Organism: Rattus norvegicus; assembly: GCF_021556685.1. Lineage (NCBI taxonomy): Eukaryota > Metazoa > Chordata > Mammalia > Rodentia > Muridae > Rattus > Rattus norvegicus. The sequence goes on from NC_141535.1 coordinate 173,266,747, forward strand.
GTACATGGAAATAATACTTAATATTGAACGAGTACTGTTATGAGAACTTCCTGAGAAGTGACTACCAAAGAACATGCTTCAGATAATCAAGTAACTGCAGTCACCAACCTAGTGATCACTGAATGCTTAAAGCACTGGAGCAAATGAAGACCAAAAGGCGTAACAGTGTTGCAGATGATTCCTCATTCTCCCATACTGTTCAGTTACAAAGGCCCATCCCTTGATCTCCTAGATCACTTCCCCCTTTTCAAGTTAATCTACAGTTAAGGCTGCTCTCAGTCCACAGTGAGCATCACACAATTTTGCTTTTCTATGGTAGACTAAGGTAAAATTACTCAGAGACCTTTGGAGGCACTTCTTATAACACATGTTCAAGGTGGCCTGTAAGTAGGCTTACATTTTAACTGAACACATGAAATGAGCCAGCCGCTTATTTCTTGTTTTTGCTTTAATGTATGTGCAGGTCTGGTGCTTGAAAAGATGTGGGATCCCTGCAACTTGAGTTTTAGAAGGATGTGAGCCACCACGTCCTCTGCTAAGAGCAGCAAGTGCCCTTAAAGGTGTGCCATGTTGAGCTCCTGGCTATCTTATATTCACTCCATGAAGGATGCTGGTCCTTTTGTGACTCGAGCCCACAAACAAGATGGGCTATTAGTAGCAGCACTATCTGCTTCTTTACCAAGACATCAACAGGCTTACCTGAGGTACATATGTCAACAGATACCTGACAGCTAGAAAAGTAGCCATAATAGTGTTTGCTCGCTACCATGACCAAGGCACCTATTAATACTATAAACAGACCATTTGCCTAGAGGATAGAAATCTGTTAAACTTTACCCTGTAAAAGTATAGGCTAGAACTGGAGGAGGCAACTAACCGCTTAATGAAAATTAAGAAACTGAGTTAATTTGAACAATGACAACTTTCCGAGTGACACACTAAAAAGGGGGCGAGCTCAATAGCAGAGCACTTACCTAGCATGTTTAAGGCCTGAGATCTGGATGATCCCTGGGCATCGTAAAACCTTTACAAACCATTTCCAGTAGTCAATCTTTTGGCTCACCAACTGTAGTTTCTAAACTAGTGGTTCTCAGCCTTCCTAATGCTGCGACCCTTTAATACAGTTCCTCATGTTGTGGTGACCCTCAACCATAAAGTCATCTTTGTTGCTACTCCATAACTGTAACTGTGCTACTGGGTAGTATGAGTTTATTTAAAGGGAGGAAAAAAAGAACTTTGGAGTATGCTGGTATCATAGGGTGTGGTGGCACATGCCTTTAAACCAGATATTTACAAAATCATTAAGTCCAGCAGGTCACACTGAACAATACCTGATTCACCAGCTCTCATAGTTTAAAACAATGTCCAGAAGCAATCATCACAAATAGGACTTTTTATTTGTCGCTATTAAAAATCTGGATTTTAAACGGATTCTTGGACTGGTGGTTCATAGCCATCAGCTCGTTCAACCTTAGCACCTGTCTCATCACCAGTTGTTTTGCCAGAACTACCGCCTTCACCATGGAGCTCCATGAGTTTTCCCACTAAAAGGAAAAGAAAAACAATCTTGTTATAGACAAGTATAAAAAATGGTCTTCTGTACTACAGACAGAAGAAAACAGACCATCATTTTGTCCTAGAAACCTACATGTATAGGCTGGCTCAGTGGTTAAGAGGCACTTGTTCTTGCAGAGGAACTGGGTTCGGTTCCCAGCACCCACAGGCGGCCTGTAACCATCTCTAACTCCAGTCCAAGACCACCAGTGTCTCCAGGAATACATTCATTATACACACAGGCAGGCAAATTAAATCAAAAATTCTAAAGTCATTTTTAAAAATGTACTTGGTCCCACAAATTTCTATCTCATAAACATGATTTTTCCTCACTTACATTCAAACTTGGGTTTCTTCAGCATTTTGACTTTCCTAACAAAAACGTCATGGAGAGGATAGATGGACTGGCAAGCCTTCTCTATGTCTTTCCCAATGCTGTCTGGAATCCTGCAAGAACAAGAAACTTTTAAAAACAAGCAACCAAAACCCCAAAGTCTAGTTTCTCACACAGAAGCAATTTTCTTTAAATAGAAAAGAAAACAATCGTAGAAACTAACAATCTTAGAAAGTATCTAAATTGTAACACAGCCTAGCAAAATTAAAATTAGCATGTCTTATAACCCTCTTAGCTACCTATATTCTGCATGGGAACATCAGAAAAATGTGAGTTATTATCAGTGGTCATCAACTGGGACCGAAACATTTTCTCATCACACATTCCCATGATTATGTAAAGTTTTGTTATTGTGTATTAAAGTCAAGTCTAAATTTCACTCTCCACAAAACAGTGATTTGAGGTTCCACCTCAAAAAGAAGAAACACACTTACAGTTTATTAACTACTTCCTTCAAGTCATTTGTCTGCACTTCTCGGGTCATGATCTCCATCATCTTCTTGCGGATCTGGCGGACCTGCTGGTGCTGCGCATAGGATGTCTTTCTAATCTGGTTGTTACGTTTCTTAGTGAAACCAACACAGAAAAGTCGGAGCAAATACCCATCGGTCGTCTTCACATCAACATGAGCTTCAATCATGGTCTAGTGAGAAAAGGATGCTGTCAGCTCATAAGCGTTTGGGGTTTGCTGTTTTCTGAGACAGGTTCTCACTATATAGCCCTGGTTGGTTAGCCTTGAACTTAAGAGACCACCCCCTCCTTTTGTGTTTTTAATGGCCTAAATCAATTTTTAAGTGCTAATTAAAAAGCTTGGGATGTCAAACCCATGTGACATAATAAACAAGTGTGCAACTTCCTGAAAGTGAAATTAGAATGATACCCCAAATCATTATTGTTACCCTGCCTTTAAACCAGTCAATTGAAGTCACATCCCTTACATTTATACCAACACTCGCAAACATAAGAGCTTTGAAAGTTAAATTAAATCCTAAGACGGTATAGACAGAATAAAACTGTTTTTATCTTTTACAAAGGAAAACTAGGTTGTATGTGGTGGCTTTAGTTCCAGTACTCCAAGCAAGAGGCAGAAAATGCTGGATCTCTTAGTAATTTGAGCCCAACCTGCTCTACATAGAAATTCCATGCCAGCCAAGGATACAGTGAAACCCTGTCTCAAGAAACCAAAAAAAAAACAAAAACAAACAAAAAAAAAACACACACACAAAAAAAAAACCCTACAAAACGAGCCACACACAACCCACACCCGAAATCCCTGCAGTTTACAAAGGCAGATCCAAAGTTCATGGCCAGTTTGGTCTGCATAGCAAGCACCACATCACAACAGGTAGGCGATCCTTTCATGAAAAAAGGGGGCAGTGGAGTTCTACTATAAAAATGTATTTTCTCGGGAGGGCGGCAATGGGGGGAGGGTGGGGAGGGGAACACCCATAAGGAAGGGGGAGGGGGAGGGGGATGTTTGCCCGGAAACTGGGAAAGGGAATAACACTCGAAATGTATATAAGAAATACTCAAGTTAATAAAAAAAAAGTAAAAAAAAAAAAAAAAAGTATTTTCTCAATGCTCTTTATTCCAAACTAAAGTTATGCAAAGAACTTAAATACATAATTCCAGAGCTAAGATCTAAATAAAATCTGCAACTAGGCCATACTACCATCTTTTAAAGGGCCATTTTAGTGGCTAAGTGATCTGACATCTTTGAATTTTACAAACTACATTTATTTACAAATTATACACCCAATATTTGCCATGAGTACATGCCTTCAATCCTATCACAAGAGGCAGGATTATGAGCCTGAGATCAGCCTAAATAGCATAATCAGAACTGCCTAAAAACAAAATCTTGACATCACTGCAAAGGAGTCTATAACAGTATTTATTAAATAGCTTATTATTTCCAAAATTACATAAAGTATATAAGGGAATGTCAGCAAGAAATGTTATCGGTGAAATCAGTAGGATTCATATGGGACCGAAACATCCTGTCATCACTCATTCCCATATACAATATGTCACGACTGTCACCCAGATACATCTGAACAGCTTTGTCCTGAAACATGGGTTGCTGCTCTCTTTGTTGGTCACCATTTCCCTGCATCTGCTATTTCATCTTCACAACTCCATGAGCTGACTGTCATTGTCAGACAATCAAGTCACCTAGAGCATCTTTTCACTATGAACTCAAACATTCACCAAACTGGCAAAGCTCCCCACTCACGTCATGTGACCATAACAAGCTAACACTAGAAGACTAAGGGCTGCAGCTCAGTGTTAGGACTGCCTGCCTAGCACGTGGAGCGCCTTGGGCTCTAGTTCCAGCACAGAAAAGCAGTGATACTTACTGATGTGAAACAGGAGGCCCCAACTCCAGGCTGCTGCTTCACACCAAGAAAAGCATCCCAGTTGGAAATGAAATCCAACTCTCCAGTCACGTTTGCTCCTTCCTACCAACACACCCATGATGTTTTTTGCACACCCACACCACAGCACTGCACTCATAGTTTTTGGTCTCACCTGCCACTTTTTGACCATGGAGCACATTTTGTCCCGGGTAAGATCCATGCCATGGAAGTTAGTCAGACAGTTTTTGCCCTGAACATCCTCAGTAATTAGCTTGAACTTTCTAAATGCAACTTCATCGTTCTGTAGATCTGCAAGACTCACTTCGAACACACGACCCTTGAGGCCATCTGATGCAATTTCTACAAAAGAATGACAGATCCTGTTAACTTGTTACCAAATCCACCTCCACACCAGTGACTTACTGGCAATACTTCAATGTCTCCTTGGACAGTTGCATAAACACTTCCTTGCTGCCGCAAATGTATTAAAAACAAGCACTCCAAAATGCCAAGCCTGCAACCACTGGGCTGACATTTCAACCAAGTCCCCCAGCAAAATACACATGCAACAGCTTAGGAACAAAACAAAATATATGGTACTCACTGGTTCCTTGAGTCCTTGTAACTAGTGTTTTCCCGATGTTCCTAATATTGAACATTGCTGGAGCTTTCACATCATACCAGTCTTTCTTAGAAAATGGATCAACCCTGGGTTGGAGAGAATAACCAAGTTTCTTTGTAAATCCTAAGAACAAGCCTGACAACTTTTAAACTCTTCTTCTTAATACTTCTATTGACACAACTTCCCAGGCAAAATCTTGTAGAGGGCTTGCATTTAATACAAAATGACGCCCCCTCACCGTGGGGTGAACCTGTAAGGCTGGCTTGTCAGCCAATGCATGAACCAGTAGGTTAGAAAACATGCCTTCTGCACTCCCCCATTACATAGGCTATTATATACTGCCCCGGAACCCAAAGGACTTCTGACATTAACTGGTACGAACTGCTATCACGAGTTCCCACGAGGTCCCGGCACGCAAGTGACATGGGGTCAACCAGAGTGACTGCCGAGCCTCCTGACGTAGAAGGGGCGCTAAAAGTGCAGCGGACTTCAAGCAACCCAGGAGGCCACAGTTCGAAACACGCGAGCAACTACTCGAGACGCAGGGCGGGCTCCCACGCGGCACGCGACGCCCGGCCCAGGGGGAGAGGCAGCCGTCCGGATCGCCGGCCAGCAGCCGTACCGCGCAATCCACCATGCATCCCCACCATCCGCCCTACACCGCAGACCAGAACCTGCCCACCGACTCCTGCGGGACCCAAAGACCGGGGGTTCGCGAAATCCGCCACTTACACTTTCTTCTTGGCTCCCTTCTTGCCACCTTTCGTCAGGCGCTTGTTCTTCCCGACCGCCATGGTGCCGCTCTGAGAGCCAAAAGGGCGGAAGTACAACTCGCGCGAGAACTTAATGCGAACCGGGCGGGGAGCGCTGTCTACGTGACCCTTGCTCTTTCGCCCTTCCGCCTTTGATAATCTCGCGACACTTCCCAGTCTCCTTCCCACCGTGCTGCCACAGCGCCCTCGTGTGTCGGGAGGTCGCGCAGCGGGCCGCGGACTGGCTATGGGAGACTGCTATGCACAGGAGCTTGCAAATTGTCAGAAATGTTCAACTCACGTCGGGTTTCCTATGTTTCCCTGAGTGTGGGAAGTTTCCGTACAACGAGATGCCGTCTGAACTCTCTCAAGGTTTTAATTTTGAGAGGATGTTTCTTCCCTAGATCCTGGGCTTTGAATCACAAAACCATGTTCAAGTGGTGACTTAAACGTACTTAACCTTCTGGCCTCTTTAGCCATCAGTGTGTGAAATGGGAATAATCACGTGATTTATTTCATAATGTTAGTATAATTAAATAAACATAACTTCGGGCATGCTGTTCACGTGCTGAGATGGTTGTGTGGTGAACATTCATGAAAAGAGAGTCTTAGCCACGTGTGATAACACATGCCTGCAATCCCAGAGCTCTGGAGGCAGGAGGATAGCAAGTTGGAGTAGAGCCTAGAGTATGTGGTGCGTTCCAGACTAGCCTGAACTACCTAGCAAGACAGATTGGGGGGGTAGGGGGGGCCGAGAAAAAATATATATAAAACTCTTATACATTAGTAATCATATTTTTATTTGTTTTGTATGACTATGAGTGTGGTTGTTCGTGTGCCTCACAGGCCTGTGTGTGGAGGTCAGTTCTCAAGAGTTGGTTCTCTTCTTCCACCACGAGGGTATAAGGCTTGGGGAGAGACTGCCATCCTGAGCACACTGGCCCTCAGTGCTGCCATGCCTGTACCAGCTGAGCCACTGCCACAGCCCTGGGGTTTTGTTTGTTCTGGGATAGGAGGAGCGTTTGTTTTTTTTAGTGGAGTAAGGAACTAGAGTGGCTTTAGTGGTAAAGCCCCAGCATGTCCGAGGCCCTGGATTCCATCTCCAGCACTCCAAAATGGCACAGTCATGATCAATTGTTGTGCTTAACTGCCCACCAATTTTCTTAATGCAAACCACCCCTTCCCCATTTTAAAAAATGACATGTTTACTTTTATGTGTTTTGCCTGCATGTATGTCCGTGGGAAAGTCCCAGATCACCTGGAACTGGCTTACAGACAGTTGTGAGCTATCATGTGGGTCCTGGGAATTGAACCCTGGTCCTCTAGAAGAGCAGTCACCACTCTTAACCACTCAGCTATTTCTACCTCTAACCCCACCTCTCCACACCCCCACCCCCACCTCTGGCTTCCCATTTTTCTGTTTGTTTGTTTGTTTGTTTGTTTGTTTCAAAGCAAGAGTCCTCCTATGTTGTTTGGGCTGACCCCAAATTCATGCTCCTCATGCCCCTTCACATCCAGCTTGGCAATAGTGATTCAGCAGAGCACAGCCTGGTGAGATGTCACTAGCTACCTTGAGGGTAGAACTGGCCTGTGAGGCTTGGTATTCAGGCAGCAGTGTATTGAGTTCCTTTCTCTAACTTCCTCTCTGACCAAAGCCAAAACCAAATAAATGGTGACCAGTCAGAACCAACTCCCTATTCACCAGGCTCCCAAGAAGTTTTTAAATCCTTTTTTCCCTTCAAATATAAAGATTAACTGTGATTCAGAAACAAATTGAAAACTTTCTTTGAAAAACAATAGACTGCGATTTGAGAGGAGGGCTACTGTCGTGTTACCCTAGACTGGGGAAATGACAGAAATGTCTAATTATAAAGATAACATGTACCCAGCTATCTGAGACTAAACACAAGTTTAACTGAGGGCACACCATAAACTTGAAAGGAACTCATGGTGGGTTGGGGATTTGGCTCAGTGGTAGAGCGTTTGCCTAGCAAGCGCAAGGCCCTGGGTTCGGTCCCCAGCTTTGAAAAAAAAAAGAAAGGAACTCATGGAGCCAGGAGTGGACAAACCCTGTAACCCTAGCATTCAGAAGGCCAAGACAAGATTCTTAGTTTGAGGACAGCCTGGGCTACACAGTCAGGCCTATCTCTGGAGACCTAAGACTGGAGGTGTTGCTCTGTGACAGTGTGTATTTAAATGAACAAGATGTTTGGTTCATCTTCCACACCATAAGAAATAAGTGTGTGTGTGTGTGTGTGTGTGTGTGTGTGTGTGTGTATGTGCGCGCGCGCGTGTGTGTGTGTATGTGTGCGCACGCGCGCGTGTGTGTTATAATGGAAACACCCTAAGTTATAACTAGGAGTATTAGGTTAGAACTGTTTTTATCATTGTTATTTTGAGATGGAGTTTCTATATGTAGCTTAGGCTTCTCCCAGATCCCTATCTTAAAGAATCCTCCCACCTCGGGTTCCCAAGAAGCTAGAAGTCTAGTCATATTCTTTTGGCTTCTAGCTGGGATGTGGAGCTCTCTTCTGCCAGCTCTGTCTTTTGCCCCTATCTTTAAGGATGTGGATGAGTTCAGGGTAATTGAACTTCCCTTTGTGTCAATAGGTGCCTTTCTCCGCAGCCCTCCTTCTATAAACGGATCTCTCAGACCGTCCCAGCTCCTCCATCGAGTCACCCTACTGAACGGTGCTGAACTTCATAGTGTCCCATTTCAGAAGAGAAGCCGATGTGTCCTGAAGCCTCACTAATCATACCATCAGTCAAGATGCTCATCAACTGGGCGCTTTCTCCAGCAAGGAAGCATATCGTGAAACTTTCCTCTGTTAATGAGGCCATCTTTGTCCCGATCAGTCATGTTAAAAGCACTTGAACTCCCAATCTGTGACTAGTCACGCACGGCAGACACATTCGATGCTGCACCCTCAGGGCTTTTCTTTGTCCTCAGGATCTCTCTCAGCAGTCACTGAGTCCCTCCACAGCATTCACAGCCACAGCATAACTTCCACCCTCTAAGCTTTTAAACCTTACCATTCCTTCTAGCTGTGAGCTCGTGTCCTCCTACCCACCCCCAAGGCGATCTTCCTAAGCCGTTAGTCCCACCTGAAATTCTTCAGTAGCTCCACACATCTCAGTTGTCTATAGAGTCTCAGCCCTTACTGTGTGACTGTATTTAACACTAGGCAAGGGGACCCCCTGAAAGACTTAGGATGAGGCCAGAAATGTAAGTCAGTGACGAGAGCGTCTGTCTAACAGTGAGGAAGCCCTCGGTTTACCTTCAGCACAGTTCACCAGTCTCCCTTCCTCCCCACATCCAAAAATAATGTGAAGATCAGATTTTATTCTTCTTACTATAATTTAGAAGACAAAAACAAAGGGCTAGGATGTAACTCAGTTCCTCGATGCTCATCTAATGTGCACAAAGCCTAGCACCACATAAACCGAGCACAGAAACCCGTGCCTGTAAAGCCGAGTGGTGCACCCTCAGGGCTTTACACTCAGGAGCAGTGTACGCCTTTTACCCCACACTCAGGAGGCAGAGGCAGGTGGATCTCTGAGTTCCAGGACAACCAGGGCTACTGAAAGAGACGCTGTTTGAGAAAAGAAGAAGAAAGGAGGAGAAGGAGGAGGGAGGCTGCAGCACATGCCTGCAAGTGTAAAACACAGGACGTGCAGAGGATCAGAAGTTCAAGGTTTGAGGCCAACAGAGCCACACGAGACCCTGTATCACCCTTAACCCCAGCACTCAGGAGGCAGAGGCGATTGGATCTGTGAGTTAGAGGCTAGCCTGGTCTACACAGCGAGCTCCAAGATAGTCAGGCCTATATAAGTGAGAATCTGACTTTATTACTTTATTGAAAAAAATTATGCTACGTATTTTGATCATGTTTTTCCCCTCTCTGAATTCCTCCCAGACTCTCGAGCCTCCCTAAATGCCCAACTTTATGTTCTATTTTCTTCTGTCTTAAAAAAAAAAAACACAAAAAATGAAAATTAAAACAAGCAAGCAGGGCTGGAGAGATGGCTCAGCGGTTAAGAGCACTGACTGCTCTTCCAGAGGTCCTGAGTTCAAATCCCAGCAACCACATGGTGGCTCACAACCATCTATAATAGGATCTGATGTCCTCATAAAATAAACAAACAAACAAAAAAACAAAACAAGCAAGCAAAAGACCATTGCCAAAACAAAGCAAAATGAAACAAACAAGCAAAAGTCCACAAAAATACCATTGAGGGAATGAAAGACCCCCAGAGTGGGGAGACCCTCACTCAAGTCTCGGGATGACGCAAACCCCCAAGAACTCACACAAGACCATCCTTGTTGTAATCACATGAGGTTTATCGATAGCCACCAGTGCACTGGGTCAAGACTCGTATCCCACGCAGGGGCAGTGCAGTTCAACCCCGAGAGGCTGGGAGAAAGGGTATTTAAAGGAAGAAACCACAACCTGAGGGGGCAGGGATGGCGTCATTGGAAAGTGTGAAGAGTACCAGTGAAAAATCACAGGGAGAAACTCTGTTTCCTAGGAGAAGCTGCTTTCTGCTTCTCAAGATTGTTCTCTAAGATTTATGGTCAGCTAGTTTCTGGGAGAAAGCTGTTGAGCTGGCCAATGTAATTACCCATTCTGTAGCCCTAGGAGAGGCTTCTTGGAACATACAATTCTGGGGCCTAACCTGTTTTTTTTTGTTTTTTTTTTTTTCTTCTGCTCTAAACTTTGTGTCCAGGAGGGCAACTTTAAAACTTTTACCTTTCAGGAGTTTCCTACTGGTTAACCAGTCTTGGGCCAGGGGAATACCCTGGAGTGTGGTTGATACACTCAAGAGTCCACTGAAGAAAATTGGTTTTCTCCTTGCCAGTAGGTATCAATTGCAGATAGCTTCTTGGTTAGGAGTAGGACGCCATGTCTGCTTCTCCCTCTCGGTGTTATGACTCCACCAGGCTTGAACCTGTGCAGATCCTGTGGATACTGCCACAGTGTGTGATTTCTCATATGTGCACCGATCCTGCTGTTGTCTGGAAGATGCAGCTTCCTTCTAGTCAGCTACCATGGCTGGCTCTTAGCGCTTTGCTTGCTCTTCCGAAGTTCCCTGACCCTTGAGGGGACGGAGACAGCCCACTTAGAGCTGAGCGCTCCAAAGTCTTATTCTCTACACATTTCCCGTCGTGAATCTCTGTGTTACTCCCCACTCACTCTGAGACAGAGATTCTCTGATGTAGGCTGAGGTATGGAAGTATGTCATTGGGGGGTCATTTTATCGCTGTTCCTTTAGCAGTCCCAGTTTTCCCATAAGTCCATGACCTGTCCAGTCTCAGGCTCTTGGCCACGTTGGCAGTGTCGGGTGTGAATTCCCTCTCACAGAGTGGACATTAAATCACATCAAAGTGGTTGGCTACTCCCATAGCATCTGGGCCACTGTCCTATGTGCCAGTATAGCTTGCAGGCAGGTCACCGGCAGAGGCTGCAGTTTGTACCTGGGGATTACCTTTTCCTCCAAAAACATGCGGAGTGCCGTCCAGCGCCGGCAACCCGGTCAGCAGAGCAAAAGCTACTAGCTAGGCACCAGCGTGACTTCTCCGGGTTTGATGACATAAGTGCGATTTCCCTTCGGCAGTAGGGCCTCACCACCAAGTTGTGGAGAGCAGCCAATATCCTTGGCAGTAGCCTGAGGGTTTTATTTGGGGACTGGGGGTGGGTTCATGCTAGTGACTCAACAAAATGTAAGCCATTCCTGGCACCGGAGGCTTCACTCGGTGGCCTAAGGTGTCTACTGGTATGAGTCTCCACTGCTATTTGGTCACTCCGTCCTTTCATATATGTATATATCCAGGAAGCTTCTACACTAGTAGTTTTCCATATGGCTTTTCAAATGATCTTTGGTATTAGTCATTCCTCCTTAACCCTTCTCTCCCACCTCTCCCCCATTTAATCCTCCTATTCTTTTCCCCTTTGTCTCTCCATAATACTATATTCTATTTTCCCATCCCTGGGAGAATGTCCCCCTGCCCCTTTCCCATACTAAATGCCTAACCACTGTGGCTACTCAGATTATAGCATATATTTTAAAAGCTTAAAAACTAAAATTCAGGGGGCTGGAGAGATGGCTCAGCGGTTTAAGAGCACTTACTGCTCTTCCAGAGGTCCTGAGTTCAAATCCCAGCAACCACATGGTGGCTCACAATCATCTGTAATGGGATCCGATGCCCTCTTCTGGTGTGGCTGAAGGCAGTGACAGTGTGCTCATATATAATAAATAAATAAATCTAAAAACAAAAACAAAAACAAAAAACTAAAATTCATATAAGAGAAAACATACGATATTTGTGTTTGGGGGCCTGGGTTATCACACTTAGGAAGATTTTTTTCTAGTTCCATCCATTTACCTATAAATTTTATTTTTCTTAAGAGCTGAATACTGTTCTAGTGTGTGAAAGTACCACATTTTCAGTAGCCATTCATCCATCAGTGGACACCTAAGCTTTTTCCAGCTGCTGGCTGTACAGAACAAAGCAGCAATGAACATGTTAAATGTAGAGAGCCTGAGGCCATCTTGTAGGAATTTGGCAGGAATTTGACATTGGGCTAGGACTCAGGAAGTGGCTCAGATAAGAATATTTGAGCTAATACAAAGCTCAAGATAAACACTCAGCCGAGGAGTGCGGCATTCCTTTGATCCTGGTCATCCTGATGAGCCCCTAGAAACAGTGCTTAGTGCCTTGCTTGTTCCTTAACCTAGAACTGACCTTACTCTTTGCATGTACTTAGAATGATATAAAAGCAGGCTGGAGAGAAATAAACCTGCTACAGCCTCAGCACTGGCTAGAGTCATGTCATAGTGTTGTCTTATTGTCTTTTCCTTCTCAGTGCTCACTTCCTCTTGGGACTTGGTTGACTGACTGAGCTGGCTTGGTCAGTCAGTCTTTACAGTAAGATGTAGAGTCCTTTGGTGAGGTGCTCCAGAGCACTGTAGCTGCATCTTGTGACAAGTCAATTCCCAGCCTTCTGAGGAACCACCACACTGATTCTCATGGCGTCTGTATCACTTTGCGCTCCTACCAGCAATGGATAAGTGTCCTCCTTTCCCCACAACCTTGCCAGCTGTCATGAGCTGCCATTGGTTTTATTGATATAAGCCATTCTGATTGGTATAAGATGAAATTTCAAAGTAATTTTAATTTGCATTTCTCTAATGACTAAAGATGCTAGAAATGTATACAAGTGTTTCTCAGCCATTTATATTTCTTCTTTTGAGAACTGTTTATTCTGTGCCCTATTTTTTTTTTTTTCCTGGAGCTGGAGACCGAACCAGGGCCTTGCACTTGCTAGGCAAGCGCTCTACCACTGAGCTAAATCCCCAACCCCTCTGTGCCCTATTTTTAATTGAGTCATTTTTATGTTCAGGTTTTTTTTTGTTTGTGTGTGTGTGTGTGTGTGTGTGTGTGTGTGTGTGTGTGTGTGTGTGTAAAACCCTCTGTCTCTGGCTGGAGAGATGGCTCAGTGGTTAAGAGCACTGACCGCTCTTGGGAGGTCCTGAGTTCAAATCCCAGCAACCACATGGTGGCTCACAACCATCTGTAATGGGATCTGAAGCCCTTTCTGGTGTGTCTTCTGAAGACAGCTACAGTGTACTCATATAGAATAAATAAATAAATATATCTTTTTTATTGTAGAGACACCATGACCAAGGCACCTCTTGTAAAAGAAAGCATTTAATTGGAGGCTTGTTTACAGCTCCAGAGGGTGAGACCATTGTCACTATGTCAGGGAGCATGGCAGTGTGCAGGCAGGCATGATTATGGAGCTGAGAGCTATATCCCCATCTGTAGGCAGCAGCAGAAAGAAAGAAAGAGACAGACACTGGGCCTGGTGCGGGCTTTTGAAAAACCTCAAAGCCCACCCTAAGTGACACTTTCTCTGACAAGGTCACACCTACTCCAACAAGGCCACAATTTCTTCTTCTTTTTTTTTTTTTAAGATTTATTTATTTAATGTATATGAGTACACTGTAGCTGTCCTCAGACATACCAGAAGAGGGCATCTGATCCCATTACAGATGGTTGTGAGCCACCATGTGGTTGTTGGGAATTGAACTCAGGTCCTCTGGAAGAGCAGTCAATGCTCTTGACCCCTGAGCCATCTCTCCAGCTCCAAGGCCACAATTTCTAATCTTCTAGAATAGTTAGTTAACCAGCTGGGGGACTAAGCATGCAAATACATGAGCCTACAAGGGGGGGGGGCATTCTCATTTAAACCACCACATCCTCTACCAGATGTGTAATTGGTAAAGATATCTTCCTGCTCTGTAAGCTGCCACTTTTCCTGAGCGATGGTGTCATTTGCCATACAGAAGCTTTTTGGTGTCATGAGAGATCCTGACTACAAAAACAAACAATAACAACAACAACAACAAAAACAAAACCAAAACCTAACATCAGGACAGGGTGGCATAGAATCCCTTGTACAACTATCCAAGGCCCTGGGTCCAATCTCCAGCACATGAACAAAACACCACACACCTTAGCTGAACATGCTCCGAGCTGCTTTCACTGTTTTTCTCCACCATGTCTTGACTCCTACAAAATAATTATTCTTCAGTCATCAATAAATTACTAAAATTCCTCTGAATTAATAAGTTTCCTTTGGGGGCTGGAGATTTAGCTCAGTGGTAGAGCACTTGCCTAGCAAGCGCAAGGCCCTGGGTTCGGTCCCCAGCTCCGAAAAAAAAGAAAGAAAGAAAAAATAAGTTTCCTTTGCTTACACCCATCTCACCCCTCCTCAGCCAGCATTTTTAAAGGTGGCCCAGTTTCTTTCAATATGAACACAGTCCCTGGAAAAGCCTGCTCTCCCTCTGACCTGCTCCATGAAGACCTAGCATTATGTGTTAGATGAAGTTGACAAAATATGCCTCTTTCCCGCTGAGTGCAAGAAAGGGAATGCAATGGCCTTTCTCTCGTCTGTGCCTCATCTCCCAGTACATAGTAACCCCTCAGGATATTTGTTGAATGAATAGAGAGAGTTAGACGACGACATCAGTCACATCTTATCTGTGAATCAGCCCAGATATCAGAATAATTTTAGGAACTAACAAGACAACTAACAACGAGTGGTAAGTTTTCCAATTGTCAAACAGCAGCAACAAAAGATCCAACATTTCCTAACAACATCGTTTCATTCAAAATTTGCATTTTGATTACCCAAGTAAAAATAAGATATCCCCTGATAAAACTTTAGTTCTACTTAGTGAAGAAGTCATCTCTACCACCGCCGCCGCCGCCGCCGCCGCCGCCGCCGCCGCCATCCTGATGTTTGGCTTTGTTTTTTTGTAGTTGTTTGTTTTTAAAGTTAGGATCTCTCATGAAGTGGAAAAGCTCCTATAGGCCAAAGACTGTCACTCACGCAAAGTGGCAGCCTGCAGAATGGGAAAAGATCATTAGCAATTATTCGTATATGCCAATATAGGCCTGGTTTCCCTTGCGTCATTACAGACTGGTGAAAACTAGCAACATGGCCTAGTACCACGTTCCTTCCAAAGTTATATCTTACAGTATACAGTGCAACTCCACCTCAAGTAAGCAAATAACGCTGCAGTAAGAATAAAAAGCGGGGAACCCCGAGAGTTCTCACTCTGCCCAGATCGACGGGAGCCTCGTGTTCCGGCTATTCCTCTGCCAGCCCCTTTTACACGCTGTCCCTTTGGCGGGATGTGACACACACACACATCGAGTTCAGTGAGCCGTTCTAGCGTGGCACCACACCACACAAGCCACAGCCATTCTATATCCTAGCACGGCTTCCAGAATTGAGACAGGTTGTCTCTCTGCCTGCGGGGAACTTTGCTCACATCCCCTGTAGCCCAGTAAAAAATCAAAACTCTAGAAACTTGTAGTTTAACAATTAGAATCTCATGTTAAATACTCAATCTACAATACATTCACAGAATAAATTCACTGTCAATTAATAAAGATAGAAACCCCCACCTAGACAAGATAAAATTGGCCTAGACCACCTAGGATCAGGATCCTCCTCCTTCTCTGTCTCCATTTTCCTTTTTTTTTTTTTTTTGCTCCTCCTCCTCTCTCCTTCCTAGACTTCCCCCGCCTACCCTTCCTTCTCATCCAATGATAAGCTTTGCCTTATCTTGGACCCGCCTTGCTGCGTAATGACATCATCCTACATAATAATAACAATTGCTCATATTAATTCAATGCTGTCAGAGTCTCTCAGTCTCTCTCTCTCTCTTGCTCTCTCGCCTTCCCTTTTCAGTGTTAGATAGAACCCAGGACCACCCACAACCTAATGCTTTCAATACAAATGTCCAATCACTGGGTAGTAGCCATGAGCAATAATTTGACTCAGATTTCTTTATAACTGACATTTCACTACTGCGAAAATTTCTCGAAAGAATTCATCATAGGTTTCTCCCCACGTGCTGGCAACTCCAGAATAAAACCTCAGTTTACTTTCTCTTTCTGCCCAAGAGTAAATCCATAGTGGGAGACATTACTGAAGCCAGAAATGTCTAGTTTTTTTTCTTTATTTCCATTTTTTGTTTGCGTGTTTGTTTTTGGTTTTGTTTTTGCTTCTGTTTCTTGTTTTGTTTTGACCCCCTGCTCCCCTAGGCAGTGTCTCACTTTGTATCTCAGCGAGACCTGGGACTGTAGGCCAGCCATGTCTCTAGCTTGTAGCAGTTCTACCTCAGCGTGAGTGCTGGGCCTACAGGAATGGGAAGCACCACACTGACAGGAGCGGAGTGCGTGGGCTGTCCTGGACAGGCTAGGGTTAGACTTCTTCTGTCATTCAGCGTGGCATCCAAATATTGTGACTTCTGGAACCAAGAAGTGCCCTCTGGCCAAAAGCAGCTTGGCATTTGGTTATCTTGTCTTCTCCTGTTCTTCTCTTCGGTTTGAACATGTCGTTCTTTCTGAAGTAACAGTGTTCTGAATAGAATTTGGTGGGGATGGAGCTTGCTGTTTATTTGTTCATTAATTTAACTAACGAATAGTAATGTCTCCCATAGATAAATACATTTGAGAAAATCTTACGTTGTTTTCCTCTTTAGAATTCTGCCTTTTTAGAAGCCAGGCAAGGTGGCACACCTTGAATCCCAGCACTCAGGACACAGGCAAATCTCTGAGCTTGAGGCCAGCAAGTTCTAGGAAACCCTGCAAATCTCAAGTATCTTTTAAATGATACTGTTCCCCCAAATGCTTTGATGATAATGTAGATTGATCAATCTAACCTAGAAATATGAAGTGTTTCAAAATCTAAAACTATGTGACCTCTGATAGGAGGTTTCCATGAGGAAAAATCCACATGGTAAATTTTGTTCAGGCACAAAATTATTAAGAATATTTTTACAATATATGCTGGCCATAGTAGTTTACATTAGTCAGGAGGCAGAAACAGGTAGATCCCTGTGAGTTCAAGGCCAGCCTGATCTACGTAGCTAGTTCCAGGTTAGCCTGGGCTACATAGTAAGACCCCTTTCTCAAAAATAAATAAACAAAAATAATTGTGGTGTTGCTTAGTAGTAGATCATATGCCTGCATGCCCTGGATTCAATTCCCAGCACTAAAAATTAATTATTAATTAATTTATTATTATATAAAATTGCTCTCAGGGTACATGTAGAAACCATGTGCCACCATGTCCAGAGATAGAAGGCGCACTGTTGAATACATTTAGAAATGCTGCATCTGTGAATAATGTGACAAAGGTCATGCTGACAAAGACCTTGCTGTGATAGCACATGCCTGTGACCCCAACCCTTCCTTTGGAGGTTGGAAAGTCAGGAGCTGAAGGTCATCTCTAACAAGAGTTCAACTGTCTTCAGCAGTCTGAACTATAGGGGACCCTCCTCCCACAAACCAAAGACTTAAAGCTCCAGGTTAGATTGTCTAGGAAAGGATAAACCATTTGGCATTGGGTTGTTTCCTCAATTTAGTTCCCAGAGCACAGCTATTGTTATGTTATCAAAGCAGCTGGAGAGAGAAGGTGACAAGAAAGAGAGGCTTGGCGGGCAGACCACGTTTATTCACAGCAAGGGAGTTTCGTCACCCGCGGGTGCGAATGACTAAAATGCCCACAGAAGATGGAATGTGGCCCGTAGGGGGCACAAATGACTTCTGTGGTCTGTTAGGGAAGTTCCACGGCAGTCCTTCAGCAGGAAACTGTCGTCCCAGACTCTGAGAGGATATAAAGAGTGCAGGGCAGGAGCTTTACAGCTCCTTCTGCGGAGTCAGATCTCTTTCAGAGGGAGTAGTTCTGGGTCCATTGGAGAGGGCTCCTTCATCTTGGTTATGTAGCGGGGGAGAGAGAGTCTTAACTTGACTGGCTGTAATGGATCAGATGGTCGTCGTTCTATATTTCTGAAGAGACTTGGAAAATAGTTATTAGAGGGCTGAAAGCAGACGATTTAGTTACAGATCTGAACTGAGGGGTTTTTCTGGGAAGGCTGGGGGAGTAGGAGGAGTGGAGGCTGGAGGGACGAGTGCACCGGCAAAGAGCTGATTTAAGGTGACAGTGACTGGTCCATTGCCTGAACTGGAATGAGCTAGCAGTAGCACCAGTGGGCTACGGAGCATCAAGGGAAAGGAAGAGGAGAAAATAGAGACGAATGTACAGAACTGTGTCTGGCCTGGGTGAGCAGGGGGAAGGCCCACTGCAGCCAGAGTTCCTGCGCACCATCTAAAAGGTCTTTCTGCAGGCGTAGCAGGGTCAACGGGAACAGAGAAGCTGTTGTAGGGTGAGAGCCACGGGGAGAGCTTGTGGGACATTTTGTTTAGGTATAGGAGGAAGTCCCAGAAGTAAAGCGTGTAAAAGACAGGGAGAGAACGTAAGTATGAGGATAATAAGAAACAAAGAAGTGGTCAAGGGTGAAGGGGAGGAGCCAGAGTGGGAGGGAACCAGAAGGAATTCTGTCTAGTCCCTGTGTGTTTAGGCTCCCTTTTAATCCGGTTAGGATCTGTTGGTGTAGAACAGTGTTTCCCAATGAAGCACAGATCCTATACCTAACAGCAGTCAGAGCTAGTCTTCTGGAGTCTTGGAAAGCTGCAGCAGTCAGGAACTCCAACTGGTCCTGAAGGATGCTACGTTGATCCCGGCTTGAGCTACAGAGGTTAACTGTTGTAAAGAAGGCTTCAGTCTAGATGGTTTAGTTCTGAGCCCCCAAACAACGTCCAGAGGGGAAGGAGAGGGATGAGTTGGATGGCCCATGGCCCATTAGTCTCCTTTTAGAGGAACCTGAATTGCCTTTAGGGTTTGGGGCCATTGACCTCTTAGTAACGTTTTCAAGGCTGACAGAGGGTGGTGAAGGAGCAGCGGTTAGAGAGAAGGTCTGTCCAAGCAGCCATGATAAAACTTAACAGCTGGAAACAGTCAAGAGGTAATCACTGTACAGTTTTGTGGGAGAACGTTAAGACAAAATTATACGAGGAAAACTTTTATATCAAAGTTAACATGAGTCAATGTAACTTGAGGTTAAATGAGACGGTAGAACTGGCTGGAGCGTGGCCAGAGTTGTGTAGAGGAGAAGGTAACTGGGATTCGCTGCTTGTTACCTCAGACTCCTGCACAAGGAGCAAACACCTGGAGGCTTTGTAAAGTAAGTCAGAATCAGTATTCAAGGAAGGATCTGAACAGAAAGTGCCTATGTGATCCTTCCATCATACTTCACACATAAACTTTGCAAATTTGTTTCTATTCTAACAGTACCTCTTAGTTAATGAAAAAAAAATGTCTCAAGTAAAACACAAATTTTGGTTAGAAACATTTGATAAGATAGTTTTAAAAATTGGGACTATTACCTTAAATGGCCATGACTAGTATTTAAACACATGACAATATATATTTTTGTCAATATCAAATTGTCCGAGTACTATGTAGTAAATATATTTTACATTGTCACACTATGTAAAGAGACGATTTAATTCTAAGCTATATTCCCCAAAAAGAAATGATTTCCAGTTTCTAAAAAGTATAACCTCAGACACAGGGACCGCCTTGTCAAGCACGAATTATTCACTTAACGTTTTCTAATCTTAACCCTATTAACAGAACTTTTAGAGAATTCTCCTCATTTTCATTCCATGCACTCAAGCAATAGATGGCAGATAAAAGCAGCCAGTCACACTGAATCTGTGACAAGTAACTTACATGTAGTGTGGACTGGAGTAACAGAGAGGGCTAAAGCCAACTCTTTACTCCGGTGACTGATGGGCAGACCTAGCCCACCACATGTAGCAGTAAACACGTTTCTTAACACCATTCTATGTAAAAATAGGTTGGTTGTTTAGAGGCTTAATTTGTAAAGCATGATAACCAAATTAAATGAGCTTCTGGATTTTGGAGTTTCTTAGCAAACAGCCACCATCTCCGCTGCCAAAGCCCTTATTCACCTCTTGTAGGCTTCAAGGCGACAGTGCAGACACTGGCCTCCAGCTCTCTGTCTGGGTAGACGCTATTCTCAAAGCACACAGGTGAGCCCAGCTTCGAGAGAACCTCCTTCATCTAAGTTATTTCCTGAAGAACCTGAGGGCTGAGTAATCACTCAATAGAATCCTTTGTTGTCTCTACAGCCGTTAAAAACAACTGTCAAAGACACATGGGCACTCTGAAGAGTTTTCCAAAGCTGTGAGATTGATGACAGAGCATCTGACATCCCTCTTTAATCAAAGAACATGGTGGCTAGGGTGTGGACCCTGGAGTTAGCCTGCGCTAAGAAGAATTGAAAGCAGAGTAAATTAAGGGTGTGGCCAGTTAAGTAGCATGCAGGCCCCATTCCAGTCAGGCCTATGTACAAGGTTCCTTTGTGCACAGCATCCCCACATGTCAGTTCTGGAGACACTGAGGGCACAGTGCAAAGAGAATCTCTTATAAGCATTACCTGTCGATAAAAACGCCTATGGTCAATGAACTGGGGCTGGAAATAGGAGGTGGAACATCCAGCAGGGATTGAGAGAATTCTGGGATATAGCCAGAGGCATGAGAGATTTGCCAAGACACTAAGGAGCTGGAAATAAACCAGCCAGGTAGCTGAACTCAGGTTAGAATTAAAGGGGAGATTTGCTCAGGAAAGCTGAGGAGACGGACATAAGAAGACAAGGAGAGGAAACCAGCCAAGTAGCTGAACTCAGGTTAGACTACAAGGGAAAATAAGTTAAAAACAAGTCAGAGAACAACCCGAAGCCCATGGTCTACTTTTAAATAAATACTTAGTCTCAGGGTCGTTATTTAAGGCAGCAAAGTGGCTGGGAAGAAAAACTTGATTTTTTTCTTTTTAACAGCAAAGTACTTGCTATTTGCCTCTCTGTTGTTTGAGATATTTAAGATGTGGATGCAGACTCTGAGATCCTCCACTGGGCAAGAGAATCCATTCCCCTGTCACGTAAGACATGGGGAGTAATTCATCTTTTGATGAGGAGGGGTTTTGTTTGGTTGTTTGGTCTGACCTACACGCCCTGAGCTGGCCAGACCTATGCAGCCAGGGGCAGAAGCAGTAGGTGACATATTTCCCGTGCCTCCTCGTCCTGTAATGAGTCTAGCTTAAACTTACTCTGACAGGGTGCTGGAAGTACCTGATCAATCAATAAGTGAACCCCCATAACCCCTCCCCGACACACACACACACAGACAGACAGACAGACGCACACACAGACAGACAGACGCACACACAGACAGACAGACGCACACACAGACAGACAGACGCACACACACGCGCACACACACAGACACGCACACACATAGACACACACACATACAGACACACACACATACAGACACACACACAGACAGACAGACGCACACACAGACAGACAGACGCACACACACGCGCACACACATAGACACGCACACACATACAGACACACACACATGCACACACATACACACACATACACATACAGACACACAGACACACACACACGCACACAGACACATGCACATACACGCACACAGACACACACACAGACAGACACACACACACGCACGCACACAGACACACACACACACACACGCTCATGCACACAAGCACGCACGCACGCACACACACACTTTTTCTTTTGACATTTTCTTTTTTTTTTCTTTTTTTTGGAGCTGGGGACCGAACCCAGGGCCGCAAGCGCTCTACCACTGAGCTAAATCCCCAACCCCCGACATTTTCTTCCCACAGCCGCTCAGATGCTATGATAACAGGTGTTTGCTACTACATCTCAATGCCATTCTTTTCTCTGGGGATTGAACCCAGGACTCATGCGTGCTAGGCAGTCACTCTACCAACTGAGCTATAGCCCCAGCCCCTGAAGGAGTCTAATTTACAGCCTTTTACACATTTTCCACAGGAACTTAGGATTTCTCTCTAAGATGTTTATATAGTGAAATCAGCTCACTGCTGCAGAAGCTTGCTTTGTAGAGGTCTTCAAGACAAGGTTGTTGAAAGGCACCCTAGGGGTTTCCCAAAGTTTGTGCATTGGCAGAACAAAGTATTATCAGTTAATGTGAGAAGGAGCCTTTGGCAGGATAAAATAAGTTATGTCACTGAACACATTGTTCAATTAAGCTGATATTTCCCTCCATACTAAGACTTTTCTCTGTCAAGAAAACAGTGTGCCAGTTTCATCCTGGCTTAACTCCTTATCTTGTTGCCATCTGGCACTTTCTCCCCATTAAACCACAGACTGAGCCAAAGGAACAACTGGACTCCAAGTGCTACCAAGTATTGTATAGGGCACGCCACACACAGAAGGCCTGTTTCCTCCCTCCCTCCCTCCCTTCCTTCCTTCCTTTTCATCCTTCCTTCTTTTTCTCCTTCCCCCTTTTCTTTCTCTTCCCTTCCCCTCCCCAACCCTTAGGTCTTTTTCAAAATGAAATTCAAGTTTTTCAAATGCTAACTGAATGGAAGAAGTGAGAGAAATGTCTCTCCTCTCCTCTCCATTCCCCTCCCCCTCCATCTCCCCTTGTGGGTGGTACTACCCATAGGCTGGTGGTCTTGGGTTCTATAAGAGAGCAGGCTGAGCAAGCCAGGGAAACAAGCCTGAAAGTAACATCCCTCCATGGCCCCTGCATCAGCTCCTGCTTCCTGATCTGCTTGAGTTCCTGTCCTGACTTCCTTTGGTGATGAACAGCAATGTGGAGGTGTAAGGTAAATAAACCCTTTCCTCCCCAACTCCTTCCCTGGGCTAATACGTGCCGAATACAGCCTCATCACTGCAGTATACCCAAGAGCAATGCATTTAAAAATGAGAACTTCTCAAAACACTTAAGAACGCTAGCAAAGCATAAAGATCATGGGTTTCAGGCCGTGTCTCACGTCTGTGTGGCTTTACAGTCCTTGTTTTCTCATCAGTGAGTATGAATAATGACACCTAGTTCCTGTGGGTGCCCAAGATGTGACCAATACAGCAGTGTCAGAAGTCTACCTCAGGCTTAGCACATACTAGGCATCAGTAACTTTAATGCTTCTTCTTCTCTGTCCCAGAGCCTGAGCCTTGTTACCTGGTCAGCTTTTCCTCACGTGTCCACTCACACCTATGCCTGCTCTGTCCCTAGCCTGGTGAATGCTGAGTATTGATTGCTTCTGTAGGAGCAGCACTTAGAGAAAAACTCTGTCCAAGCAGCCATGATACAACTTAACAGTAGGAAACAGTCCAGAACGTAAGTCAAGAGGTAATAACTGTACAGTTTTGTTGGGGGATATTAAGAGACTAAATTACCCCTGCCCACCTCAGCCTTCTGGAGGTTTGTTGTGATTGGCAGACAAGAAGAACTTTCTCCAAGAAACAACCAAGAAACTTGAGAAGAGATGAGATTACATCTGTCCATGGTTCTCTCAGTGCTGTTACATGAGTACAGAAGTGCCCTCACACCGGTTCTCCCTTCTCTTTGCTACCACAGGAACAACCCCTGTCTACAGCAGGATCCCAATTGTCTTCTGCCACACAACCATTGCCACTGTCTTCACAAAGGAATTGAAACTACGTTGGCCAATCTAAAAGCACAAGTTCTGGAACTTTCCTCCAGTCAGACCCCAGAAAGATGGGGGTCTCAGTTCAGTCTCACCTTAGAGTAGGTTGATCTCAGAAAAAAAATTCTAAATCTTTCTGAAATTCAATCAGTTAGAAGTTTGGTGAAGTCCACCATGTTCCACAACTCCAGGGAAGCACCAACAATGACGTAAATGACAGTGGGATAAAACATGTAGAAGCCATCTGTAATGTAAGTGACAATTCAAGTGTGGGCAGACCAGGGCGATACATAGGCCTCCCACTGCAGACATACACGGCTATGACATCACCTGTCTAATTCCAGTGTCAGTCATACTGTGCTGGCTCATCTGCGTGACCCAAGATGAAAGATCAACATTCGCTCCACTGAGAAGAGAAGGCAAACCGGAAGGCATGTTCTTTCCCTTTTCGAATACCATCCGCATATTCTATTCACCCTATCTGCTCACAGTACCTTAACATACTGAGAATGAAGGCAGGCTGGCACAGAACTCCCATGTGTGGGTTCGGTCCCCAGCTCCGGAAAAAAAAAAAAAAAAAAAAAAAAAAGAACTCCCATGTGTACACCAAAAATTCTGTTACCAAAGCTGGGACGAACTGCAGGG
Source organism: Rattus norvegicus (assembly GCF_021556685.1). NCBI lineage: Eukaryota > Metazoa > Chordata > Mammalia > Rodentia > Muridae > Rattus > Rattus norvegicus. The sequence continues at coordinate 173,291,035 of NC_141535.1, forward strand.
TTAGTGTACTTGCTCAGAATAGGCAAGGCCCTGGGTTCCTTCCCCAGCACTGCCATAGTAAAAGTAAGTAAATCTGATGCTGTCCGCAAGGGAGGAATGGATAATTAGGAGCGGTCACCTTCTAGCTCCCTGGTTAAGTTTTGTGAAAATGTAAACAGAGAAATTCCTGTCACAGAGTAGATATGATGCTAAAAAGCGAAAAAACAAAACAAAAAAAAAAAAACCCCTTCCAACCTTCCCTTCCTCCTTTTCCTCAATCCCCTTATCAAAAGAAGAAAAGGAGATTTTTATATATCCTTTTCAGGAGACAGAGTCTCACCGTGTAGCCTTGGCTGGCCTGGAACTCACTATGTAGACACAAAGATTTACTACTTCTGCTTTCTGGCCACTGGAATTAAAGACGTGTTCTGACACAGGGCAGAAAATTATGTCTAGTAGCTATTTATCAAAACACGTTTATGACAAATCAACAAGGATTATATGCATGATTTTTTTCAAGATAGGACTTCTCTGTGTATCCTTGGTTGTTCTGGAACTAGCTCTGTAGATCAGGCTGGCCTTGAACTCACACAGATCTGTCTGCCTCTGCCTCCTAAGTCTTGGGATTAAAGGCATGTGCCACCACCGCGCAGCTGGGAGACTGTTTTTCTTAACTTGGTACTCACAGTTCACACACCTATCAACGTGTAGAACAGTATAATAAATGAATGAAATGTATTGCCAAATGTAGAGAATGGAATCCAAGCATGGCAGTGCCAACCCATATTCTCAGCACTTGAAAAGTTCTCCAAGACCAACTCTAACTGCATAGTGAGTCCAAGGCCTGTCAGGCTACATGAGACTCAAAAGCAAAACAAAAAATACTGACCCCAAGGATTAGAGCAAGGGGAAGGTGGCTTTGACAAGAGGGAAATTGAACAAAGAATGACCATAAAGAAAATAAATGGATTTGTTCAGCTATATATTTATTTCTTTTTCTTTTATTGGATATTTTCCTTATTTATATTTCAAATGTTATCCCCTTTCCCAGTTTCGCCTCTGGAAACCCCCTACCCTATCCCCCATCCCCCTGCTTCTGTGAGGGAAGTCCCCCCAACCACTCCTTCCCACCTCCCCACACTGGCATTCCCCTACACTGGGAAATTGAGCCTTCACAGGACCAAGGGCCTCCCTCCCCCCCCCCCCCCGCCCCATCTATGCCCAACAAGTCCATGCCCTGCAACATATGCAGCTGGAGCCATGGGTCGTTCCATGCGTACTCTGGTTGGTGGTTTAGTCCCTGGGAGCTCTGGAGGGTCTGCTTGATATCGTTGTTCATCCTATGAGGTTACAAACCCTTCAGTTCTTTCAGTCCTCTCTCTAACTCCTCCATTGGGGAACCCATTCTCAGTCCAATGGTTGACTGCTAGCATCCACCTCTGCATTTGTCAGGCTCTGGCACAGCCTCTCAGGAGACAGCTATATCAGGCTCCTGTCGGCAAGCACTTCTAGGCATCAACAATAGTGTCTGGTTTTGGTGACTGTATATGGGATGGATCCCCAGGGGAGCAGTCTCTGGATGGCCTTTCCTTCCATCTCTGCTCCAAATTTTGTCTCCGTATTTCCTCCTGTGAGTATTTTGTTCTCACTTCTAAGAAGGACTGAAGCAACAACACATTGGTCTTCCTTCTTCTTGAGCTTCATGTGGTCTGTAAGTTGTATCTTGGGTATTCTGAGCTTTTGGGCTTTTGGGCTAATATCCACTTATCATTGAGTGCATACCATGTGAGTTCTTTTGTGATTGGGTTACCTCACTCAGGATGAAATTTTCTAGTTCCATCCATTTGCCTAAGAATTTCATGAAGCCATTGTTTTTAATAGCTGAGTAGGACTCCGTTGTGTAAATGTACCACATGTTCTGTGGCCATTCTTTTTTTTTTTTTTTTTTGGTTCTTTTTTTTTCGGAGCTGGGGACCGAACCCAGGGCCTTGCGCTTCCTAGGCAAGCGCTCTACCACTGAGCTAAATCCCCAACCCCATGGCCATTCTTCTGTTGAAGGACATCTGGGTTCTTTCCAGCTCTTGACTATTATAAATAAGGCTACTATGAACATAGTAAAGCATGTGTTCTTGTTATATGTTGGAGCATCTTTTGGGTATATGGCCAGGAGTGGTATAGGTGGGTCTTCAGGTAGTACTATGTCCAATTTTCTGAGGAATCTCCAGACTGATTTCCAGAATGGTTGTATCAGCTGGCAATACCACAAAAAATGGAGGAGTGTTCCTCTTTCTCCACATCTTCACCAGCATCTACTGTCACCTGAGTTTTTTATCTTAGCCATTCTGACTGGTATAAGGTGAATTTCAGGGTTAGTTTTTTTTAAATATTTATTTGTTTGTTTATTTTTTAATTTATTTATTTAATGTATGTGAGTACATTGTAGCTGTCTTCAGACACACCAGAAGAGGGCATCAGATCTCATTACAGATGGTTGTGAGCCACCATGTAGTTGCTGGGATTTGAACTCAGGACCTCTGGAAGAGCAGTCAGTGCTTTTAACTGCTGAGCCATCTCTCCAGCCCTATTTATCTAAGTACACTTCAGACACACCAGAAAATCTCAGTACAGAGGGTTGTGAGCCACCATGCAGTTGTTGGGATTTGAATTCAGGACGTCTACAAGAGCAGCCAGTGCTCTTAACCACTGAGCCATCTCTCCAGTCCCTCAGGGTTCTTTTGATTTGCATTTCCCTGATGACTAAGGATGTTAAACATTTCTTTAGTTGCTTCTCAACCATTCGATATTCCTCAGTTGAGAATCCTTGTTTAGCTTTGTACTCCATTTTTTCATCTATTATATATAAGTACACTGTAGCTGTCCCCAGACACACCAGAAGAGGGCATGGGATCTCTCTACAGATGGCTGTGAGCCACGACGCAGTCGCTGGGAACCAAACTCAGGACCTCTGGAAGAGCAGCCGGGCGCCCTCAACCACTGAGCCATCTCTCCAGCCCTGTACTCCATTTTTAAAAAAGGGTTATTTGAGTCTCTGGAGTCTAACTTATTGAATTCTTTGTATATTTTGGATATTAGCACTCTATCAGATGTAGGATTGGTAAAGATCTTTTTCCAATCTGTTGGTTGCCATTTTGTCCTATTGACAGTGTCCTTTATCTTACAGAAGCTTTGCAATTTTATGAGGTCCTGTTTGTTGATTGTTAATCTTAGAGCATAAGCCATTGGTGTTCTGTTCAGGAAATTTTGCCCAGTGCCCGTGTGATTGAGACTCTTCCCCACTGTTTCTTCTATTAGTTTCAGTGTATCTGGTTTGATGTGGAGGTCCTGGACCAACTTTGACTTAAGCTGTGCACAGGGCGATAATAATGGACCAATCTGCATTCTTCTACATGCTGACCTCCAGCTAAACCAGCACCATTTGTTGAAAATGCTGTCATTTTTTTTCCATTGGATGGTTTTAGCTCCTTTTTCAAAGATCAAGTGACCATAGGTGTGTGGGTTCATTTCTGGGTCTTCAGTTCTGTTCAGTTCTGTTATCTACCTGCCTGTCTCTGTACCAATACCATACAGTTTTTATTGTTCTGTTAAACTGCTTGAGGTAAGGAATGGTGATTCCCCCATAAGTTCTTTTATTGTTGAGAATAGTTTTCGCTATCCTGGGTTTTTGGTTATTACAAATGAATTTGCAAATTGCTCTTTCTAACTCTATGAAGAATTGAGTAGGAATTTTGGTGGGGATTGCATTGAATCTGTAGATTGCTTTCTGTATTAATCTTGCCATTCCATGAGCAAGGGAGATCTTTCCATCTTCTGAGAACTTCTTTGATTTCTTTCTTCAGGGACTTGAAGTTCTTGTTATACAGACCTTGCACTTGCTTGGTTAGAGTCACACCAAGGTATTTTATGTTATTTGGGACTATTGTGAAGGGTGTCATTTCCATAATTTCTTTCTCAGCCTTTTTATCCTTTGAGTAGAGGAAAGCTACTGGGTTTTGTTTGTTTGTTTGTTTTTTGTTTTGTTTTTGTTTTGTTTTGTTTGAGTTAATTTTATATCTCGCCACTTTGCTAAAGTTGTTTATCGGCTATAGGAGTTCTCTGGTGGAATTTTTGATGTCACTTAGTATACTATCATATCATCTGCAAATAGTGATATTTTGACTTCTTTCTTTCCAATTTGTATCCCTTTGAACTCCTTTTGTTGTCTGATTGTTCTCACTAGGACTTCAAGTACTATATTGAATAGATAGGGAGAGAGTGGGCAGCCTTGTCTAGTCCCTGATTATAGTGAGATTGTTTCAAGTTTCTCTCCATTTTTGATGTTGGCTACTGGTTTGCTGTATATTGCTTTTACTATGTTTAGATATGTCCTTGAATTCCTGATCTTTCCAAGACTTTTACCATGAAGAGGTGTTGGATTTTGTCAAATGCTTTCTTGGCATCTTTTGAGATGATCATGTGTTTTTTTTTTCTTTGAGTTTGTTTATATAGTGGATCACGTTGATGGATTTCCACATATTGAATCATCCCTGCATCACTAAGATGAAGCCTGCTTGATCAAGATGGATGATCGTTTTGATGTGTTTTTGGATTCAGTTTGTAAGAATTTTATTGACTATTTTTGCATCAATATTCATAATGGAAATTGGTCTGAAGTTCTCTTTCTTTGTCCAGTCTCTGTGTGGGTTAGGTATAAGCATAATTGTGGCTTCAAAGAACAAATTAGGTAGTGTCATTCTGTTTCTATTTTACGGAATAGTTTGAAGAGTATTGGTATTAGGACTTCTCTGAAGGTCTGATAGAATTCTGCACTAAACCCATCTGGTCCTGGAATTTTTTATTTTGTTTGTTTATTTATTTAATACTTTTTGGTTGGGAGACTTTTAAAGACTGCTTCTATTTCTTTAGGAGTTTTGGGACTCTTTAGATGGTTTATCTGATCCTGATTTAACTTTGATACCTGGTATCTGTCTAGAAAATTGTCCATTTCATCCAGATTTTCCAGTTTTGTTGAGTATAGGCTTTTGTAGTAGGATCTGAAAATTTTTTGAAATTTCCTCAGTTTCTGTTATGTCTCCCTTTTCAATTCTGATTTTGTTAATTTGGATACTGTCTCTGTGCCCTCTGGTTAGTCTGGCTAAGGGTTTATCTAACTTGTTGATTTTCTCAAAGAGCCAGTTCATGATTTTGTTGATTCTTTGTATAGTCCTTTTCGTTTCTACTTGGTTGATTTCAGCCCTGAGTTTGATTATTTTCTGCTGTCTACTTCTTTTGGTTGTATTTGCTTCTTTTTGTTCTGGAGCTTTCAAGTATGCTGTCAAGCTGCTAGTGTATGCTCTCTCCAGTTTATTTTTGGAGGCACTCAGAGATATGAGTTTTCTGCTTAGCACTGCTTTCATTGTGCCCCGTAAGTTTTGGTATGTTGTATCTTCATTTCCATTAAATTCTAAATTGTAATTCCTTTTTTTTTGTTTCTTCCTTGACCAAGTTATCATTGAGTAGAGTGTTGTTTAGCTTCCATGTGTATGTGGGCTTTCTGTCATTTTTATTGTTATTGAAGACTAGCCTTAGTCCATGGTGACTGATAGGATGCATGGGATTATTTCAATCTCCTTTTATCTGTTGAGGCCTATTTTGTGACCAATTATATAGTCAGTTTCAGAGAATGTACCATGAGGTGCTGAGAAGAAGGTATATTCTTTTGTTTTAGGATGAAATGTTCTATAGATATCTGTTAAATCCATTTGCTTCATAACTTCTATATGTTTTTCTGTGTCTCTGTTTCCATGATCTGTCCATTGATGAGAGTGGAACGTTGAAGTCTCCCACTATTATTGCATGAGGTGCATTGTATGCTTTGAACTTTAGTAGAGTTTCTTTTATGAATGTGGGTGTCCTTGCATTTGGAGCATAGATGTTCACACTTGAGAGTTCATCTTGGTAAACTTTTCCTTTGAGAAAAGTGAAGTGTCCTTCCTTATCTTTTTTGATAACCTTGGTTGAAATTTTATTTTATTTGATATTAGAATGGCTACTCCAGCTTGTTTCTTGGAACCATTTGCTTGCAAAAAATTTTTTTCCAGTCTTTTACTCTGAGACAGTGTCTGTCTTTGTCATTGAGGTGTGTTTCCTGTATGCAGCAAAATGCTGGATCCTGTTTAGGTATTCAGTCAATTAGTCTATGCCTTTTTATTGGGGAATTGAGTCCATTGATGTTAAGAGATATTAAGAAAAAGTGATTGTTGCTTCCTGTCATTTTTGTTGTTAGAGGTGGAATTATGTTTTTGTGGCTATCTTCTTTTGGGTTTGTTGAAAGATTACTTTCTTGCTTTTTCTAGGGTGTAGTTTCCCTCTATGTTGAAGTTTTTCATCTATCATCCTTTGTAGGGCTGAATTTTTGGAAAGATATTGTTTAAATTTTTTTTCATGGAATATCTTGGTCTGTCCATCTATGGTAATTGAGAGTTTTGCTAGATATAGTAGCCTGGCATTTGTGTTCCCTTAGGGTCCGTATGACATCTGCCCACGGTCTTCTATCTTTCATGGTCTCTGGTGAGAAGTCTGGTGTAATTCTTATATGTCTGCCTTTATATGTTACTTGACCTTTTTAATATTCTTTTCTTTTCATTTGTTGTTCTATTATGTGACAGAAGGAGTTTCTTTTCTAGTTCAGTCTATTTGAAGTTCTGTCGGCTTCTTGTGTGTTCATGGACATCTCTTTCTTTAGGTTAGGGAAGTTTTCTTCTATAAGTTTTTTGAAGATATTTACTGGCCCTTTAAGTTGGGAATCTTTGCTCTCTTTTATACCTATTATCTGTAAGTTTGGTCTTCTCATTGGTTCCTGGATTTCCTGGATGTTTGGGTTAGGAGCTTTTTGCATTTTGCATTTTCTTTGACTGTTGTGTCAATGTTTTCTATGGTATCTTCTGCCCTGAGATTCTCTCTTCTGTCTCTTATATTCTGTTGGTGATGCTTCCATCTATGACTCCTGATCTCTTTCCTAGATTTTCTACCTCCAGGGTTGTCTCCCTTTGTGATTTCTTTATTGTTTCTACTTCCATTTTTAGATCCTGGATGGTTTTGTTCAATTCCTTCACCTGTTTGTTTGTGTTTTTCTGTTATTCTTTAAGGGATTTTTGTGTTTCCTCTTTAAGGGCTTCTAGTTGTTTACCTGTGTTGTCCTGTATTTCTTTAGGGGAGTTATTTATGTCCTTCCTAAAGTCCTCTATCATCATCATGAGATGTGATTTTAAATCAGAATCTTGCTTTTCCAGTGTGATGGGGTATCCAGGACTTGCTGTAGTCGGAGAACTGGGCTCTGATGATGCCAAGTAGCATTGGTTTCTGTTGCTTATATTATTATTATTTTTTTTTTTTCGGAGCTGGGGACCAAACCCAGGGCCTTGTGCTTGCTAGGCAAGCGCTCTACCACTGAGCTAAATCCCCAACCCCTGTTGCTTATATTCTTGAGCTTGCCTCTCGCCATCTGGTTATCTCTAGTGCTACCTGGAGCTTTGCTTGCTGTCTCTGACTGGACCTGGTCCCCTCTGTAATCCTGGTTGTGTCAGAACTCCTCAGAGTCCAGCCGTCTCTGTGATCCTGTGATTCTAGGATCCTGTGATCCTGAGATCTTGCTGTGTCAGAGCTCCTGGGAGTCACGCTTTCTCACAGTGTTTCAGGAGTGAGTGGGGAGCCAGAGCCCTGGGTTCCTTCTGGGCACAGGTGCAAGCTGGAAGGAACCTGTGCCTCTGGCTGGGTGGGGTTTGGGTTTCCTTGGTTCCTGTGGGGGTCCCAGTTAAGCTGGGTGTTGGGGAAAATATTGTGGCTTCAACTGTGATCTTGAGTGTGTCAGAGCTCCAGTGCTCCTGGTTGTGTCCGATCTCCTGGGAGTCAAGCTTCCTCTGTGATCCTGTGATCCTTGGTGTTTTAGAGCATTTGGGAGTTGGGCTCCCTCTGGGTGTTGTAAGAGTGGATGCAGCGTCAGCACCCTAGGTTTGCTCCAGGTCTAAGGTCAGACCGGAAGGAAACCATGCCACTGGCTGGATGAGGGTTCCTGTGTCCCTGGATCCTGGGGGACCAAGTTCCTCTGGTTGTTGGGGCAGATGTTGTGGCCTCTCCTGTGATCCTGGTGTTTCAGAGCACCTGGGAGTCAGGCTCCCTTTGTGTGTTGTAGGAGTGGGTGCAGAGCCAGTGCCCAAAGTCTGCTCCTGGTGTAGGTTCAGACTGGAAGGAACCCATGCCACTGGCTGGGCAGGGGTTCCTGCGTCCCTGGATCCCGGGGATCCCAGCTACTCTGGGTGTTGGGGCAGTTGTAGTAGTTGTTAGAGCACCTGGGAGTCAAGTTTCCTCTGGGTGTTGTGGGACTGGGTGAGGAGTCAGCGCCCAAGGTCTGCTCAGGGCACTGGTTCAGACCGGAAGCTATATATTTATTTATAAGTAGATAAGATTAGGAGAGAAAACACAGAAACCTTTCTATGGCTTAAACATCTCAGGCCTTGAACTCCTGATGCTCCACCCTTCACATATCAAGTGCTGGGATTACAGGCATGTGCCATCATCCCTATTTTAGAGTCTTCCCTTACATGCACAATTCTCTTTCCTATTCAAGTGATAGCTTTTGCACCTATGCCCTTGTATTCATTATAATATGATTTTTTTAAACTAATCAATCAGAAATGTATTTTCTCAGTAGTGTTATCTAGGTGTGTAGTGACCTTTATCCACCAAAAGATACTTTATTTTAAGATCCCAACAGCTCTAAGACTGTAATTTGCAGTTAATTGACCTGACTTAAGCTCCAGCTTCCTCACCAACTAGTTAGTAATCACACGCAAGCCACTTGATCCCTGAATTTTAGGTCCCTGTAAAATGGAGATAATAATGATCACCACTCCCATCTCAAAGAATCGTTAAAGTGGAAAATACCCAGAGACCGATGGCTCGTCTGTTCAGGCTTCGAGCATCCAGGATGGTTTAGTTCATTTTATTTTCCGAATTTATTATCAAAGACACTCAGTATCATCAGAATGTAGGGTGGTATTTAAATTGCCAACTCTGAATGCCTTGGGAATGAATGCATGCAGAATTCTTCTTGAAATATCACATAACCTTAGTTTTTTATCTCCAGTCCTGTTTCTGCATTTCTCCTTCCTGATAATTGCTAAAATGAGAAGTGTTTTAAATAGTTGAAGCCTCTGATGGTTACACGAAAACCACAGTGCCAGGAAAACTAGGTGTTTTTCTTGTATTTTGTCAATTGGAACGAAAGTTAACATAGAGGAAGCCCTGAGCCAGTGGAAGAATCATTTACATGATCTCATTTAATTTCTTTGAGTGACTCAGAGAAGGAGACTCAGGGGGTTTGCGATTCGCTCCAAACCACAGTTGAGGAAATGGAGCTAGGAGCCAAATGTTTAGGCACAAAGATTAAATTTTTCTGGAGCTGCTGTTCTGAGAGCCTGAGGGAAAGAGAGAACTTTTGTATTTGCATTCAGTGACAGAGTTCTCCATTCTCTCTGTTGTTTGTTTGTTTATGCAAGCAATGTTGGAGATCAAGCTCACACCTCATGCATTCTATAAGTAAGCACTCTTCCAATGAGCATCTCCTCAGCTGTATCTTTGGTGTGACGGTCAGTCCTGGGAGTTACAAGAGGAGACAGAGAAGCACAAGACGGCAGTACTTACTCCACTCAGAGCTTCTAGAGAGTAGGTCACTGGCTGCTACCCAATGGTCGGTGCCAGGTTTGGGTCAGGTGACGGCTGTGAACAACAGTAGAACCTTTTGGAGTATTTCTGTAGGACAGGAAAGGTGGGGCAGAATAAACAATTTAGGTCAAAGTGCCTTAACTCTAAAGTCGATTTTTAGTTGCCTTTTGCCAATGTCTGTGAAGACCAAAACAAAGGAATATTGCCTCCTCTACCACGTGCCAGAGAGAGGAGGCTCGCTTTTGTCTATTACTTTGCATGTCAAAGGCATGCTGATTCTTTGCTTTTTTTCAAACCTGGCTAGCTTCACAGGCCATCTCCTCCCAGCAAGAAAGGCTTTTCTATGTTAATACAGAATATAAAGGTATACAGAAAACAAAAGGCTATAGAAAGAGCATAGGAAAGAAAGAACATTGGTTTGGAACACACGGGTTCCTTCTGTGAAAATACATATCTATGTGTGCTAAAAGTAAGAGGAGTTGAAGCACACACTGACATATAGAAAACAAGAATTATTTAATCGACCTCCACTTCGGGACAAGAGATGTAACTGCTGGTGGAGTACCTCTGTACTGGCTGGTTTTGTGTGTCAACTTGACACAAGCTGGAGTCATCACAGAGAAAGGAACCTCCTTGGAGGAAATGCCTCCATGAGACCCAGCTGTAAGGCATTTTCTCAACTAGTGATCAAGGGAGGAGTGTTCCTTGTGGGTGGTGCTATCCCTGGGCTGGCAGTGTTGGGTTCTATAAGAGAGCAAACTGAGCAAGCCAGGGGAAGCAAGTCACTAAGAAACATCCCTCCATGGCCTCTGCATCAGCTCCTGCTTCCTGACCTGCTTCAGTTCCAGTCCTGACTTCCTTTGGTGATGAACAGCAATGTGGAAGTGTAAGCTGAATAAACCTTTTCTTCCCCAACTTCTTCTTGGTCATGGTGTTTTGTGCAGGAATAGAAACCCTGACTAAGACACCAGCCAGCGCACACATAGCACTAGGCTTGAGCCCCAACTCTTTGTAAACTTCCTGAAGCATGTCTGTAGTCCTAGCTTTCAGGAGATAGAGGCTTAAGGATAGGAAGCACAAGGTTAGGTCTGGAGAGATGCTTAGCCAAGAGCCATTATACCGTCTGGTTTGGGTGGCATGTGCCTTTCATCCTGGTACACTGGATTTCTGTGAGTTCAAGGCCAGCTTGATATACTTGTCGAGTTTCAGGATAAACAGGTCTACTTAGTGAGACCCTGCCTCAGAAAACAAAGGAGAAACAACACAAAACAGCATTTATAGTATTGAATGTAAATGAACTAACTAGCCCAGTTTAAAGGTGATTTCAGGGGTTGGAGAGATGGCTCTGTGGTTAAGAGCACCGACTGCTCTTCCAGAGGTCCTGAGTTCAATTCCCAGCAACCACATGGTGGCTCACAACCTCTGTAATGAGATCTGATGCTGTCTTCTGGTGTGTGTGAAGACAGCTCCAGTGTACTCACATACATAAAATAAATAAATGAATCTTAAAGATAATTTCAGACTGAATCACAAAAGGCAGTATGTATTTATGTGCATGAGACTGATTTAAACTTTTTTAAAATTGTGTATATGTAGAATTAATGGGAGTCCTGTGTCTGCTCCGCCACAGGGTTTGGGCCATTCTGGGAGAGGCAGAACATGGGAAGTTTGACCATGCTTACCCCATGACTCCACTGGGTGAGTGTCGGACTGTGGGAAGCCCTGGGACACCGTTTTGGGGGTGGGTGGGGAAGCACAGTTTGAAGCTCAGGACACAGCCAGAGCTGGCTTGGGGCGGTCACCAGGCCTGCAAGGGTGCTAGGGCCATCTGGTTCTCAGGCTCTTGGGCACCTAGGCCCCTCTGGGATGCCACAGAAGAGCTGAGAAAGGAATAAGGGGCCTGTGGGGCTGGATCTACCCCAGGCCAAGGGGGAAACGGGGGAGCTCCGGCTGGTTCTGCAGAGAGGGTCCTAGGCTGCAGGCTGCAGGCTTGTTGGTGGTGGCTAGGAGTGCAGGGAGGGTTTCTTTGGGAGATTAGACAGCAGCTCTGTAGGCGAAGGCCTTCTCTGTGGCTCCCCACAGTGGATCCTGGATCCTGATGAGAAAAGGCAGTCTGTAGTTTCAAGGCATTTATTGTCACGGCAGAAAGTGGATGAGTAAAACTGGACCCCACTTCTCAGAGTGGGCCTGAGATTAAATACCACTTGCAGGAAGGAGTGTCTGGGAAGAAAAGGTGATTGGCTAAGCCTCCAGGTCCTTAGGTACCTCATTATAATGGAGATCTGTTTTGAGCCTACATGACCTGTGGTCTTGTCCTTTACCCGTGGAGGGGCTCAGGGTGTTGCCCTTACGTGACTGATAGCCACAAATCTATGGAGGGTCGAGGGCTAGTGACCGGCCTGATTTCCTGGGAGTCAGGCAAAGCTCCTACCGTCCCTTTCAGGGTCACTGTGGTTCAAGCCTCCTCAACCAGGAACCAGGGTGCCGTTCACTGTCCCACACGTATGAGCATTTTGCCTGCATATATATCTGTGCACCATGTGTGAGCCTGGTGCCCAAGGCGGGCAGAAGAGGAATTATATCCCCTGGAGTTAGAGTTCAGACAGTGAACCATTATATGGTCGTGGGAAACGAACCTAGGTCTTCTTCAAGAACAGGAGGTTCTTAACATGGAGCCCTGAGACCATATTTAGATTCAAATGTACAAGTAGACGTAAAGAAGGAAGAAACGCACCCTGGGCTGGTGGAAGGCACAGGCTGATCACCTCAGCTGCCTCTAGGCCCAGATCCAGCACTTTGAGTGGGTCTAGCCCAACGTCTACTCCATCTACGACTGCTGGCGCCTGTGGAGCCAGTCCTACAGAGCCAGATGCCATTACCAAATAGGACCAGTTCTAGGCTCACAGGCTGACCTCCCCAACTGGAGCCACTACAACTGCTTTCCCTGTTGGGAGATGGGAGAGCAAAGGGCAGTGAGTGGGGTTTCCTGCAGGCGACAAGCACAAAGGTTGAGCCAAGAGAGCCTGAGATCAGCCAGTGTTGACATGGAGAGGTGTGCAAACGCTTAGAGCTTTCACAGACTTAGTCTCTGAACAGGCTACCCGGCCACACGGTCATCCTGATGTGAGGAGCAAGGGGATGTCTAAGGTGAGGAATGGTTCATTCTCTGGACTGGACATTCTCAAAAGACCTCCATGGTCTGAGCTGGAGGCCATGTTGGTGTCTGTAGTCTCTGATGCTGCCCTGGGTCACATGGATGTCTGTGGTCTGGCTGCTGCTGGAGACCGTATCTGAGGCCCTTGCTACCACTGGAGGCAAAGTGGATATCTGTAGTGTACAGCAGGAGACCATGTCTGCGCTCTGGGTTGTCACCAGGTCATTCGATGTGCATAGCCTGTACTGCCATACCTGGTCTACATGATGAGTTCTAGGATAGCCTGTGTTACACTGTGTGAAACTTATTCAGAGAGAGAGAGAGAGAGAGAGAGAGAGAGAGAGAGAGAGAGAGAAACGATTCAGTGGGTAAGAGCTGCTCTTCCAGTGGGTTCCAGGTCCAGTTTTCAGCACCTACTCGACTGTCTGTAACTCCAGTCCCAGTGATCTGGTACCCTTTTCTGGCTCCTTCAGGCACCAGGCACACATGTGGCAGGTACACAGACATACGTGTACACCATAAGCATTAAAACAATAAGTAGTACAGCAAAGTTGCAAAAGCAACTCTAAAAACACCTTCTATATATTAGCAATAACAATCAAATCATAATATCAAAATAATAATGAGAACAAGATATTGAAACTGGACAGTCCAGCTCTGTGCAGGGTCCCACCTAGAAAACAAAAGTTACAAAACGCCTTGCTTCTCTGGTTGGAGGGGCGGGGACTCTGGTTTTTCTTTCTTTCTTCTTTTTTTTTTTTTTTGGCCTCTGGTTTTTTATCTGATCCTGAACCCACACTCCACCTGGAGGCTGTATGTGAGGTCAGGATTGAAACTCCAGTCCAGACATCAACCCTTCCGCCAAGGAGCTAGAGCTCCAGATTTTCATGGTAGTAATGGGTCATTTCCATTCTCCAATTTCATCCTAAGGGGTTTTATGGCTACTTCTTCAGAGGAGGGTGTTACAGCAGAAGTAGAAGCTCACTATTGTCAAGAGAATGGAACCTTTAGCTTGAGTGGGGACCTGATCTTCCGGTTTGGCAGGTCAACCACTTGACTAAGGGACTACCCCTCAGGAGGGAGGCTCCACCCTAAACTATGCAGAGGAGATAGGAAGAGTAATCATGCTGTCCTGAGATATCGTACCTTCCCTTTCCAAACCCTGCTCTCTGTGTGGTCACTTTCATAGCTGCAGCCGGGAAGTTTCACAGTCTCCCTGATTTCCTTAGAGAAAAAGAATCGTTTTTGTTTTTTTTTTTTTTTAAGATTTATTTATTTTATTTTATATGAGTACACTATAGCTATCTTCAGACACACCAGAACAAGGTATTGGATCCCATTACAGATGGTTGTGAGCCACCATGTGGTTGCTGGGAATTGAACTCAGTACCTCTGGAAGAGCAGTCAGTGCTCTTAACCGCTGAGCCATTGTAACTTTTCCTTTTCTTTTTAACATTGAGAAGCGAAAGTAGCCAGATCTCTGTGAATACAAAGTCATCCTAGTTTGCATAGTGAGTTCCAAAATAGCCAAGGATAATATGAGAGACTCTTTCAAAACATCAGTTTTCTCCAGTGGAGTCTCACTGGATATACAAATCACAGTTAAGAGCAGGCCCCATGCCCAACAGTATATGGTCAACACAAGGTGAGCTCAGAGGCAGTGTGGGCAGTGTGGGTGTGGGCAGCGTGGGAGGGTTTTTGTCTCATTATGCCTTGTCTGGTTTTTTTTTTTTTTTTTTTTTTTTTTGCTTGTGTATTTTATGGTTTCCAATAGTATTTTTTTCTTATGGGAATTCATTGTGCAGATATGTGTCTGGGTCTGTTTGTTTTGACCCTTTTCTTTGCTTTTTGCTTTTTTTTTTTTTCTGTTTAATTTGTACTATTCTGGTTTCTCTCTCTCTCTCTCTCTCTCTCTCTGCCTCCCTCCACCCCTCCCTCCCTCTCTCTCTTTCTTCCTTCCTTTCTTTCTTTCTTGATGGGGTAGTGGTGGGGTTTGAGTAACAGACCTGGCTGTCCTAGAACTTACTGTGTAGAACAGGCTGCCTCTGCCTCCGAAGAGCTGGGATTAAAAGTATTTGTTTTCTAATCAGAGAGAGAAAGGGGCGGGGGGTTGGGATAGAGGAGTTAGGGGAGAGGAACTGTGATCAGAATATATATATTTTTAAATTTAATCAATAAAATTTATATATATAAACTCATAACGATCTCTAGCCCCCTTTAAGGCATGTTCTCCTTAACACTTGGTGCTTCCCCTCAAGTGAAAAAAGGAAGAGATATTTAAACATAGATTTGTTCACAAATTTTCACAGCACCGCAATCTGAAATGGACAAAAGAGCCAGCCTAGCATGTTTGCCACTGGAAGGAAGAATGAAGGATGCATTCACACAGTGGAGAAGCATTCAGCTATAACAGTGAATGTCACTAATACACACTACAGATGCCCCATAGAGACACTTATCTAAGAGAAGGAGTTCTGGTGCAAAGGCCGTTCATATGTCCGTTTGCTTGTTTACTGTAGAGCTGGCACTTGAACCCAAGGTCCTCACACACGTTCAGTGTGTACTCCACTCCTGAGCTTCATCTGTCGCTGCCCCGATAGTGACAGTATTTGTAGGACACTGGAGTGACATTCTATGTCACTAGTAGTCATTTTTATGTTTTGCATCTTTTACCATTCTGTAGCAAACCAAGCACCTAAGAAATAAAACATTTAAGGGGCCCGAAGAGATGGCTCAGCAGTCAAGAGCACTGGCTGCTCCCATGTGGTGGCTCACAACCGTTCTTAACGGCGGTTCCACGAGTTGAGCATCCCTCTTCTGATCTCCAGAGCACCAGGCACACACATGGTGTACATGCATATATGTAGGCAAAACATTCATATACATAAAATAGGTAAATCTATAAACGATTAAAAAAATTAAACACAAAGAACAGCATGCCAAATTTAACAATGTAAATGAAGTTAAGGTCATCATCATTATTTTATTTCTGAGGTTCTGGAGATTGACCCTGATGACATTGTACCTGCATAGTAAAGCCTTAATCACAGAACTAGACCTTCAGCCCTGTTTTTATTCCACAGAAGCGACTTGGAGCATTTGATTCCAGGACCTACCCCATGCCAGAATGTACGGCTGAGAATCGTTTGGAAGGCTGTGAAGAGCCTCATGGTTTGTTGATCAGCAAAGTGATACACTCTGAACTCCGCTAAGGAAATGGCCTGGCTTTGTTTTGTTTTCCGGAGGCTAGGGAGACTGTAGGAACTACTGAGCTCAAGTGATCCTCCTGCCTCAGCCACCTGTGGTGCTAGGCTTCAGGTGCCCTCACTTTGCCTCTAGCAACCCCATCAAATTAAAACCTGGATTGCCCCGAGTCCCATGTTTGGTTGGTTGGTTTGGTTATGTTATTAGTTGCTCTTTGTTTTGTTTTATAAATCAATGGATTGATTTAGTGTTTAAGTTGTGTGTATGTTGGGTGTGGACACACGCACACCATAGTGTATGGAGGCTAAAGGGCAGCTGTTGGGGAGTAAGTTGTTTTAAGGCAGGGTCTTTAGACAGCAGCCCCAGGGTTAGCTGGCCGGTGAGCTTCTCTGCCTCCCATCTCACCATGTGAGCAGAGTGCCAGGAGTGCAGAGTCAAGCTGCCGCATCCAGATTTATATGTGGATTTTGCAGCTGCAACTCGGGTAGTTCTGTTTGGCTGACAAGCACATGCACTTCTGCCAGGTCCTCTGGTTCTGTTCTGTGTCTTTTGTTTTGTTTTGTTCGATTTGTTTTTTGTTTTTTGTTTTTGTTTTTGTTTTTTGAGATAGAGGTCACTCTAGCCCAGGGTGATTTGGGATTCACTCTGTGGCTCCATCTGGCTTCAGACTCTCTGCAGTCCTCGCACCTGAGCCTCCTGAGCACTGGGCACACAGGCACACAACGCTATGCCCATTGTGGTTCTGTCACTATTATTGCAGGGCAAGGGGCTGAACCAGGAACTGAGGTCATCTCTGTGGAGGCCTATATTAAAGTGGTGGAGAGAGGAGTGGAGAGAGATCTATGGACGGCAGTCTGATGGTTGATCTGGGCTGTGGTCTTCATTTCTGCCTATAGTACTCACAGTCCCAATTCTTTGGCAGCCAGCGTCACTGTGCCAGAAGATACAGAGCAGTGTGACTCCAGATCCAGGCACATCTGGAGTCCCCAGGACAGGTGTCCTACCAGGCCAGACCAGGAGATACTGGGTAGCCTTTTGTTATCACTGTTGTTGTTAAACAAGGCCTTTACAATATTTGCTTTCCCATTTTTATCTAAGGAAAGCAGGATTGTGTCTCATTGACCATTTCCTAAGTAAACCATAGAGAACTCTCTGATCGGTTCACTGTCAGTTTACAACTGTCTGAAGAATTATTTTATGAATGAGTAGACTGAGATTCAAAATGATTAAGACTAAGGATGAGGCACTGGCCTCCAGAGCCTGATAAATATATATCAAAAAAGCCCAATAAAACCAAAGAGCAAGGTCACCTTCTGAGAGGGTGTGTGACAGCCTCTACCACAGATTCAACCAGTAAAGGAGATGAGCATCAGAGAAAGGGGACTTAGAGACTCAGAGACAGGGAGCTGAAGGCCTCTGGCTGGAGTTGCTCTGCTCTTCTGTAAGAATTCATCTCATCATTCTGAAAAGGCAAAGAGAAGATGACCTTCACAGCTCAGAGGTAGATAGGCTCAGGCACCAACTCAGGATGAATGAGATCTGTCCTTACAGAAGACCAGGTTCAGTTCTCTTTCTCTTCCTTTCCCTCTTACCACAGAGCCTTTAGGAAAAGCTTAAATGCCTCAGGCTGACTTAACTATGTCACAGGGAGTGAAGGGAAGAGATCTCTCCATCTTGAACTAAAGGTTACTAGGAAAGACTAGGTCCCCCTGAGGCCAGCGTGTGGGTGACAGTGGTGATGTAAAACTCAGGACGCTGGGGGCTGAGCTACCAAAGCACTGCCCACTGTAGTCCGGCAGTAGCTTTCCCTTCACTTCCTGCTGTGGATTGGGATGAGGAAGGGAGCCAGGTGTTCCTTATCTCCAAGTCAGATACATTAATGAGTCATGATACCAAGTTAATGGGTGTCAACGGGAGGCAGTATAAAACAACCAGAAAAACACCGGGACATCGGAAGGAAAAGGAGATTCCCACCGTGGAGTCTGATGGAAGTCTGTCACCAATTGACAATCACAGTAGGATTAACATACTGCTGTGAAGGCTGTCAGCCCAGTCAATATCATCTGTGTGCAAACACACACATGCACACACACACACACCACATATGCACACACACATGTGCAAGCATGCACACACTCACACACACACAAACACACTCACCACATGCACACACCATACACATGCATACCACACACACACACTCTCCACACACACACACACACACACACACACACACACACACACACACACACACACTTTCCCATGTTGAGAGGCTTCCTGAACCTAAGTTTACCTCAAACTCCCTATGCAGTAGAAGATAAGCTTGACTTTCGAATCCTCCTGCCTCTGCCCCTGCAATGCTGGGATTACAGTCATGTGCCACTACACGAGGACTTATTTGATTCTGGTGGCTGAACTCAGGGCTTTGTGCATGCTCGGTAAGCACTGTACCAACTGAGGCACGTTCTGTAGAGAGATTTTCAAGTAAGAATGTCCAAACAGCAGTGAAGCATGCTAAAGGCCTGAGCATATATGATCGTGAGTATGACCTTACTTCTCTTCTGGGTAGTTTCTGTGAGTCTCATAAACAAGATTATTCTGTGTGCAAAGATGACCTTACTTTCCTATGATCCGTGATTTTGTTTTGCCAGCTTTTAACCCTGTCTGATGCAACTCAGGAAAAACCCTGTGATCTTAATTAAATTCCTTCCCCACCCCTTGAAGATAATACTTGAACTCACAAACGTGGGAATATGGCTACCACAGTAAGTGTGGATCTTTTTGAGCACCCCACACCCATGCTCTTGGCTGTTTCATCTTCTGTCCCTTGAGCACCTTTATATTAACTCCTACACTTAACCTATTTAAAGGTTTCTTTAAGTCAGACATGGTGAGCATAACTTTATCGTCAACACTCAAGAGGCAGAGGCAGGTGGATCTCTGTAAGCTCAAGGCCAGCCTGTTCTATATAGTAAGGCCTTTACACAGTAGGACCCTGTCTAGAAAGAAAGAAAGAAAGAAAGAGAGAGAGAGAGAGAGAGAGAGAGAGAGAGAGAGAGAGAAAGAAAGGAAGGGAGAAAGGAAGGAAGGAAAGAAGGAAGGAAGGAAGGAAGGAAGGAAGGAAGGAAGGAAGGAAGGAAGAGGTGGTTGGAGAAATGGCTCAATGGTTAAGAGCGCTGACCACTCTTCCAGAGGTCCTGAGTTTAGTTTCCAGCAACGACATGGTGGCTCACAACCATCTGTAATTTGTCTGAAGACAGCTACAGTGTACTCATATAAAATAAATAAATCTATAGCTCAGTGGTGGAGCGCTTGCCTAGCAAGTGCAAGGCCCTGGGTTCGGTCCCCAGCTCCGAAAAAAAGAAAAAGAAAAAAAATCTAAAATAAATAAATAAATCAAAAAGAAAAAGAAAGAAATGGGGAAGGAAGGAAAGGAAAAAGCTTGGCTCAGTTCAGTAGTATAGAATGCAGCTCTTACAGGGGATCAAGTTCAGTTCCCAGCACCCACATCAAGCAGCTCACACTGCCTGTAACCCTAGCTTCAGGGGAACCCAATGCCTCTGGCTATCTTGAGCACTTGAACTTATGTGCACAAACACACTCTTTTTTTTTTTAATTTATTTAATACTTAATAATAATTCTTTGGTTTCCGGGCAAACATCCCCCTCCCCCCTCCCCTTCCTTATGGGTGTTCCCCTCCCAACCCTCCCCCCATTGCCACCCTCCCCCCATAGTCTAGTTCACTGGGGGTTCAGTCTTAGCAGGACCCAGGGCTTCCCCTTCCACTGGTGCTCTTACTAGGATATTCATTGCTACCTATGAGGTCAGAGTCCAGGGTCAGTCCATGTATAGTCTTTAGGTAGTGGCTTAGTCCCTGGAAGCTCTGGTTGCTTGGCATTGTTGTTCATATGGGGTCTCGAGCCCCTTCAAGCTCTTCCAGTCCTTTCTCTGCTTCCTTCAACGGGGGTCCTATTCTCAGTTCAGTGGTTTGCTGCTGGCATTCGCCTCTGTATTTGCTGTATTCTGGCTGTGTCTCTCAGGAGCGATCTACATCCGGCTCCTGTCGGTCTGCACTTCTTTGCTTCATCCATCTTGTCTAATTGGGTGGCTGTATATGTATGGGCCACATGTGGGGCAGGCTCTGAATGGGTGTTCCTTCTGTGTCTGTTTTAATCTTTGCCTCTCTCTTCCCTGCCAAGGGTGTTCTTGTTCCCCTTTTAGAGAAGGAGTGAAGCATTCACATTTTGATCATCCGTCTTGAGTTTCATTTGTTCTAGGCATTTAGGGTAATTCAAGCATTTGGGCTAATAGCCACTTATCAGTGAGTGCACACCATGTATGTCTTTCTGTGATTGGGTTAGCTCACTCAGGATGATATTTTCCAGTTCCAACCATTTGCCCACGAATTTCATAAAGCCGTTGTTTTTGATAGCTGAGTAATATTCCATTGTGTAGATGTACCACATTTTCTGTATCCATTCCTCTGTTGAAGGGCATCTGGGTTCTTTCCAGCTTCTGGCTATTATAAATAAGGCTGCGATGAACATAGTGGAGCACGTGTCTTTTTTATATGTTGGGGCATCTTTTGGGTATATGCCCAAGAGAGGTATAGCTGGATCCTCAGGCAGTTCAATGTCCAATTTTCTGAGGAACCTCCAGACTGATTTCCAGAATGGTTGTACCAGTTTGCAATCCCACCAACAATGGAGGAGTGTTCCTCTTTCTCCGCATCCTCGCCAGCATCTGCTGTCATCTGAGTTTTTGATCTTAGCCATTCTCACTGGACAAACACACTCTTTAAAAACAATAAACTCTAACTTGGAACTTGCCACCCAGGAAGATCTTTTAGACACTTAGAATAATTCTGTAGCCTACCTGGCAGTATTGCAGCACAGCCTGGCACTGAGACAATGGTGGGTGAGCGATGGGCGGGCAGGGCTGCTGCTTGAGTGGGACTGGTACGTCTGTATACCTGCCGCCCTCTATTTAAATGACAGCTTCATGTTAGTACTCCCCGAGACAGACTTGGAAGTGAGTGTTCCTAATATGGTTACACTGAATAAATCTCCTATTCCTGCTTTTCACTCTTATCTGTGCCTCCAATCGGCACAGGTAACCTGATTGCCAGGGCTCCCTGGGCCAGCCTTTGACTGTACCAACTGTGGCAACACCTGTCCAAGTATATAGCTAATTAAAAAAAGTCAGCTGTATCAGAATTGTAAAGGGAAAAGACTGAGGGCACCTAAATTGTATATTTTTATTTTTCATTTTAGAATTTGTACACTCAGTCTGCCCTCACTTAAGTCTTACACTCACTTAAGCACGTGTAAAATACCTCACTTAAAAGTTGTTTTGATCTGGGATTCCTGGTACACACCCATGATCATGACACTTGGAAGGTAAAAGCCA